>NW_028077629.1:5643450-5987271 GCF_014824575.4 Sturnira hondurensis | reverse complement strand
ATATATATATATATATATATATATATATATATATATATATATAATCTCCCCCGATAGTTAAAATGCGTATATGTATGTGTGTGTGTATATACCAGATCATTAAATAGTTAAAATGTTTGTGTATATATATATACACACATACATATACACATGTATAAATACATATCCCAGATAGTTAAAATGTATACATATGAATAATCTTTGTTTTTCCCTGATAGCCCTGAATTTATAGAAAGTAGATAGCATTTTTGAATGGTCTATATGGGTAGTACTATTCCTGCAAGTTCATTAAGTGTGTGGTAATGCCCTTTAAAGAATCAGTTCCACTACTATAAAGGACACCTGGACAAAACCAAGGGGGAGGGTGGAAGCAAGGGGGGAAGGTGGGTTTGGCTGGGGTGGGGGGAGTGGTGGGGAGAAAATGCATACAACTGTAACTGAACAACAATAAAGTAATTAAAAAGTAAATAAAGAATCAGCTCCAGCTTACATGAAATTGTAATGGTTTCCCACTAACATAAAACTGAAGACAAGCTGTGAGAAAGTTTCTCTTATGTATCTAAGAGTCACAAAGCCAGTCCACATGAATTGGGGCATGGTGAAGGTAAAATTTAAATTGTATTAAGTATATTGACTTTTTACTTTTATATTATCACTTATTTAGTAGACATAAAGTTATTTCTAAATCATATACTACATTTAACTTATTTAGCAGATAGTAATATATGCAAGACAGTAATGTTGATATTTGGCAAAGTAAATGTAAAATGTAGAAAATCTTTTTAAATGTCTAGTAATATAATCTTAGCAGTCAAAAGATGTTAGAGATAAGGAAATCGTTAATTATACCAAAGCATGTATGTGTAATTGCTTCAGAAGCACAAAGTGACCTGTAGTACATGATTCTGGAGTCCACCTTCCCAGATTATTTCCTGGTACCGGCCTCTGATTTTTCTGAAACACCTTTTTGTTTCTCAGCACTTGTTTATACAGCTCAGTCACCTTGCACGTACTTTTTATCTCTGTGAGATATTTCCTCCTTTAAAACTCTTTACCTTTTTCTACCAGACAACCTCATTTTCTTCTATTCAGCCCATTTCTTTATGCTCTCTGAAAGACTCCTCCTTGTCTCCTATGATACATTTTGTGAACCTCTTATAGGACTTAACTCTATTAATCATAACAATGGTTATAGTCATAACAATAGCTAACATTCATTGAGCTCTCAGCGTTCTGGTCTTGTGCGCAGAGCTGTACAGACATCATCATGTGTAATCATGAAAACCTTTATGAGGCACATCCTTCATTCATGTTGAGTAAATGAGGCTTAGTGAGGTTAGGTCACTTGTGCAAGGTCCCATAGATGGCAAAGATTAAATGGAGGGACTGGGCAAAAGGGAAAAAGGACTCATGGACATGGACACAGTATGGTGATTTCTAGGGGAAGAGAGGTATAAGAAGACTAAATGGTAATGAAAAAATATAATAAAGATTAAATTAAGAAGAGGAAGTAGATTTTAACTGAAAAAAGAAAAACGATGTTAATCCAGAGTCCACAATCATAAACATTACTCCATATTGTCACTAAATATATACAAAGAATTGTTCTGCTCTCCATTGTGCTTTTTAAGTCTCTCAAAGACAAAGACTGTGCCATTTCAAGTTTTAAAACAAAGTTACCTCATTCAGAGGCTGCCATATAGTAGATGGTCAATTATTCCTGACGTAATAAGTAAGTAAGTAAATGCACGCTAGAGGGATCACCGCAGGATGAACTCACAGGGTGGGGGGACTGAAGAAAGGCATATGAACAGATGAGAGGAAGCTGAACGTTGGAATACATACATGAACAAAAGAGAGGAAGGTGAACAAAGCACATTATCTCAGAGGGTAATGAGAGAAATATGGGCAAATTCTTGGAATCTTGGTAATGATCAGGAAAAATGGACAGGTTTTCTCATTACAAGGAGGAACGATGCAAGTATAACCATGGTCATTTAACATTGTTCTGAAGTTATATGCCAATGAAATAAAGAGGTAAATTATTATTGCCAGTGATATAATTGTTTACATAGAAAAGATGAAGAGTTATTTGAAAAGAAGAAAAGAATTTAATGTGGAAATATGAAATATTAATGTACAGAAAAAATTAATTGCATTCTTACATTTCAATAAAAACTATTTAGAAAATATAATTAATATAAATACTTGATAAAATAGCACCAAAATCATAAAATACTTAAGTTGTACATGAAACATAAAAAATCTCAGGAAATTTTTGAAGTTTTTATTGATACACAAAAGTAATCTTGAAGAAATGGAACAGTAGACCATCGTCCTGGATAGAAGGAATCAGTTTCATAGAGATGTTAAGTTTCCCCAAGCTAATTTATAAATTAATTACATTTTAATGAATAACAAAATTTTAAAAGAGTTATAGTAGATGATATATAGCACTAAGGAGAAAATGAGCAAGTAAGGTAAGCCAGGAAACTTTTCAAAGTAAGAATAAAAAGAGGGTACTGGTCCTATCAGATACTAAGACATATAAAACTGTAGTGATTAAAAGGATTACTACTGTAACAGACATTAAAATATATTGCAAAACCACAAAAGTTATAGTTTCGTATTGGTGCATGTATAGTCAATCAGTGGGGAAAAATAAAAATTCAAGTAACAGTTCCAAATATCTAGAGAAATTTAATATTATAGTAAATGTGGCGTTTGCAATCAATGGCCAAAGAAAAACGATCTAGTAAATAGTGTGGGATGCCTCTGCAGTCATCTGGGGAAAAAAAAGGAACAAAATATGTTTGTCAGTGTTTATGTTCAACTGCCTTTCTGGAAAAAAATATTTGCATATATATTATGAGATGAAAACAACAAAAGAAGTGACAGAGGTTGACTCCGGAGGAAAACCCGGTTGCTCAGGGGAAGAGTGGGAATGAAATATACTTTTCTCTCTATATATATCCTTTTGCATATTCTGAGTTGGGTGCTGTATCCATATATTTTTGTATAAGGAATTATGAATACAAACTAGTTGTAATAAATAGAAATGTTAATGTGTATCTTATGATAGAAATGGGGATGAAAATGAAACCATCCAATTTTCATTTATACTTTTTGCTTTTTGTCTTTTTCAGTAGAAATACCTTATTTCCTTTACTTTTAATAATAGTTTCATAATGCGCTAGTCTTAATTTATTAACAGTGACTTACATTTGTAAATCTAGTTTCTCATTAAAAATACGAAGATAGTAACAGGCAGCGTGATTGGATAAAAGTGGACATTGAATCACTCTTTATGTGTAAAATCCGGTAATGGTATATATCTTAAGGATTAAGGAAAACATGGTGTTGATAAGTCACCTAGTAAAGTATCCAGTTTTGAACACCTATGTGTTTTCTTAATGACATTTAATTTCTGTGCTGATTATGACCCCCACAAAACCACTTTTGATACTTAACTAACACTATCTGTGATGGTTCACCAGTTACTGAGAGCCTACAACAGGCTGACCTATTCTAGGAACTGAGGAAATCTTAGCTGTCATCAGACATCCTGGAGATACAAGCAGAGGGTGTTGTGTGTGTAAAGAGGAGTAAAGGAGAAGCTGCTTAATTTCACCATGTGGAGTCAGAAGATAGTTTCCTGAGGAGTGGACAGCTGAAGATACATCTTAAAATGGGAGTGCAATGTAAAAATAAGGAATGGTAGTTGCACGAATCTCAGATGTCATTGAGCACAGCATGTGGGTGGAGTGAAGTTGGTACATGGAAATGAGGTGAAATTAAAAATCATGGGACCACAGACACTGTATATCATGTAAAGAAACTGAGTTTAAATCTGAATGACATTTTAAAAAAATAACTTCATTGTCAGATTTGAACATTAAAATTAACTCAGAGAGACTTTTAGGTTGGACAAAATGGTGTGGACCTGTTTCTTTCTGCTTCTCCCTGCTAAATAGAAATGTAAACTCTGGAAGTAATGTGAGAAGAAACAAGAGGAAAATTCTGGAAGGTGGTAAGGAGTAGGAAAATTGGTTTGATACTATAGATCTTGAGGAACGGCATAGAGGAATGACATATTGCATCCTCTCATCTAACAGAAAGATAATTTTTATAACCCCAGACTAGCAAAAGAGATTCCTGGGTACACACATGCCTCCTTTGGTTCATAGAGTCCCTTGAAAAACTCCCTGTAAGCTCTGTGCCAATTCAAGGGAAGCACTTTCCTTCTCTACAGCATCTGAGACTTCCTTCTTCAATGGATAGATACAGGTTGGCTAGCCAAAGCAACCCCAAAGTGACCTCACTACAAATGGTCCAGCTCTGCAGGCTCGAGACTCCCTTCCCCACTGAGAGTGTCAGGGTAGCAGGTGCCAATCGCAATAGAATCCCCATCAAAACAACTGTTCCTATGGACCTGAGACCTCCTTCCCCCCACACAGATACATCATGGGTGTCTAGAAGAACCGCCAGAAGGGATTCTATAGATGTCAAAAGGTCCAATAGAAAACAGAAGTCCTTTCTATCTCAAATAGGCAAAGAGATTCTGCTATAACAAGAGTTTGGCCCAGAAACCCTCTTCATACCTACAAAACCTGACACCCTCCACCACCAGCAGACACCCAGTGTCTAGGCCTGGGAAACATCTTTTGCTTTCTCAGACACCATCAGGAAAGACCAGCCACACCAAATAAACCAAGAAGGCCAAAATAACACTGCAGATGCCCTGAAAATTAAAATGACATCGGAACCACAGCCTCAAACATAAGCCAGGACTTGCACACTAAACTTAGAGAAGTGACTTTCTGATAAAGTATTTATAAAGATTACAGTCTGTCTTTAGTAAACAAAATTTCCAAGATACAATCAAAGTCACCTATCATATCAAGAACTAGGAAAAGCACAAGTTCAATGAGAAAAAACTATCAACAGATGCTAACATAAACCAGATGTTGGAATAGCCTGACAAGGATTTTAAAACAGCTATGATAAAATGGTATATTATTGTATTAGTAATTTGTAGCAATAAAAATATAATACTAGGCATTTTTTAAAGGTGGAAAATTTATAGGATCTGAGGAGACACCAGAGTATAGGTATTTTTTTAGAGAGCTTGTGGGACAGACTGAATAATAGGGTGGGCATAGCAGAGGGTTAGAGTTGGTCAGCTAGAGAATTAGCACATTAGAATTTACTTGATCTAAAAAACAGTGAGAAGTAGACTTAAAAAGAAATAAAATTAAAAGCCTTAGAGAATGGTAGGACAATAACTGAAGATCTAAAATTCATATTAATGCAGTTCCAAAAGGAAAGGAGAAAAAGTACAGCTGACAGACTATTTAAAAAACTGATGGCTAGAAACTTTGCAAATTTTGGAAAGACACAAAAATACACACTGAAGAAGCTGAATGAACCCCAAACAGGATAAACTGAAAGACATCACACACAGAACACATCATAAATAGACTCTTGAAAGCAGCCAGAAAAAAATTATACATTATCATAGGGGGAAGTAAATGAGTATTACTTAAGTAAAAGAAGGCAATCTGAAAAGGCTATATACTGTATGATTCCAACCATGTGACATTTTATAAAGGGCAAAACTGCGGAGACCATAAAAATACCTGTGGTTGCCAGGAGTTAGAGGGAGAGAAGAATGAACTGACAGAGCACATGGGATCTTTATAGAGCAGTAAAGATACCCTGTGTGATGCTATAATGATGAATACATATTATTACACATTCGTCCAAACCCATAGAATGCATAACACCAACCTTGAATCCTAATAATGTAAACTCTGGGCTGTAGGTGGTAATGATGTGTCTATGTGGGTCCATTAATTGCGAAGTTCTAGTGCTTTCATGAGAGCTGCTGATAATTGGAGAGGCTGTAACAGTGTAGTGGTAAGGGGTATGTGGGGAATCTCTGTACCTTGCTTTCAATTTTGCTGTGAAGCTAAAAAACTGCTCTAAAATATAAAGTCTAAAAATCCATGCACTGCAATAGCAATAAAATACCAATAGGTTATTAAAAAGCTAATATATTAAAAGCTTCAACTCTTCATTGATATGCATTTTGAGACTTCGACATTTTTATTGTCTAGAAAATATAATTCAACAAATGTGAAAATTATATGTATCTAACTTAAGAAAAAAGATAAAGATAGAAAATTAACAGTAATAAAAACTATTTCATGAGGAAATCAGAGCAGCAAGTTTCAAATTATAGTTGTTAACTGAGACACATTTTTACCTTTATACCATTGTTGGAATTAATGGTAGGTAATAATACATGTTTTGGATGTATTGAGGAAATTAAATCAGACATTTAGTACATAGGTAAATGTGACTTAGGTAGAATTCCTCTTCAATTATTCACTGAAAGAATATGTCAAATATATCATAGCACATTCTAGTTATTATTACAATTACAAAAATTAATTCTATTAGTTGATTTTCAAAAAGTCAACCTTGTTAAGTGATATTTTTGCCTACTTTGCATTTCTAAATGCTTTTAGACATGGGCCTATTTATCTTTTATATGCATTCAAATTCATATCCAATTAAAAGTATTAATGCCTCATATTTGTGCTGGGCATTTTCACAAATTTTGCCATTTTTACATACCATAACAGCCAAGTATATCTGCCCCTAGAATTTTTCAAATAAAATTTGAATTTTATTTGATCTTCTTTCTAATATATTCCATGTCTGTTAGCAATTGGGCCATGTTGCAAATGTTGGCATTTCCCAGTTTATTCCTTCTTCCCAGTGTGTTTTGTGGTGGTGGCTGTTTACTGGGAAACAGACTTCTCCCTAAATACAGAGTCTGCATACAAAGCTTCCCCCCCAGCACCCCGTATTACTCATTTTATTCTTTTTAGTCAGTCTCATTAACTCTGCTAAAAGAAGAATTTGGAGCCTCAACTACATCACTTTTCCAAGGCACACAGAGTTACAGAAATGCAGACTGAAGACTTGTGAACAAGAACAAATTATCAACTACATGATACTGTGTCTATAAAGAAATGCTCTTTAAAAAGAATACATATACCTACCCATTGTTTCTTTGGGACAATGGAACGCATCATTTCCACTTATTACACAGATGAGTTCCCCAGAAGGAAGAGGCTAATGATGAATTATAGAGTAAGTAAGAAAGAGATCATCCAGGTGGAGGTCTGATTGAAGTTATTGTGTAAGATGAACATTGTCATTGTATTGCTGGCACAGATGTTTAACTCCATGTCAGGTCTCCCACTTTACATGCAATTCATATTTTTGTACTGTTCAGTTCTCACAGATCCTGTAGGTAAGGGCTATTAGTATCTATGTGTAAGCTTTATATACAGCAAAATGAGTTATTTTCCCTATTTTTGGATGAGAAAAGCCAGGGTTCAGAGAGATGAAGAACTTACTGAATTTACCAAGCACTCTGGTAAGTGGGGAAGCTGAGGCAGGGAGTTATGGTTTGATGCTAAAGCCTGTCCCCTTCCCATCACTCCCTGGCAGCACAGCAGAGGGTCTACACAGATGCAGTGTTATTTTGTTCTGTTATTATACGTTCCACAACATTACTAAAAAGATCACCTTAGTTTTTGGAATCTGTCCAGATGCTGATTTAATGCTACTTGTGGTGGAATTTACTAACTTCTGCACTTGCTAAAACAATGTCAAAGAACATGTTTCCAGGGAACTTATGGCTGCCAAAAGGCTATTGTGAATGATTATAAATATAAATTATCCCTTTTCTAGGATGCAGAGATTACTTTCATGCTAGAAATAGTTCCTTGTGAGTTGGCTTCTTTGGTAGGCACTGAGGACAAGTCCATTGTCTTAACTGGCCAACTGCACATCATTGTATTTTGAAGTTTCAACTGTAGTATTTTATTCACTTGAACACTTCTATAATCATACTGACAAATTTCTGTTTATTTTAATAAAATTAATAGTTTCCACAACTTAAAGTACGTGGAAGACAGCATATACACCTTTTCTCTTTTTAGACTTTTTGGTAATTGTATAGCTGTGCTATTTTATAACTTGTAGAATTGTAAGATTTACAGTATTCTATTGCACAACTATATATAGGGTTGTATTTTCCTTTAGTAAGTAATTACTTATTCATCCACTAATTATTAATATTAAGAACTGATGTTCTTAATGTAATTGCAATGTTCACAGCTGCTTTATATTGATAAATATTAAAATAACTATGGTATTTTCTGAAGTGGATAATGGTAGATGCTAATGTGGAAAGTTAATCTATGCTCTGTAGTTTACAGTGCAGTGATTATCAGCCAGTGTCTGGGAATCAGACTGCCTTGCTTAAACCTTGATTTACTGTGTGACTTTGAAACATGAAGTTAAAATGTCTATAGGGAAACAAAGTTTAGTACTGCCTTTGTTTTTGTTGGATTAAATATTAACTTATTTCTTCAATACAGTTATCATACAAACCTATACATTTCTTTAATAATTTATGGTAATATTTTAGAAGATAAATAGTATTTAATCTGACATAAAAAGTTAATCTATAGTATTTGCACTATAACTTTCCAAGATTTTTCTATATTACAAGGTTTTAAAATTTCAGGCAATTTAAGGCAGAAATAAAGTGAGCTGGTCTAAACAACTTTATACAGAAACAGACCTGCCAAAACATTTTTGTCAATCAATTCTATTTGGAAAATTTAAGTAAGTTATAAAATTATGTTTTAAAGTTTGAATAAGCATGGTGAGGTCCACCTTTTTAATAATGATAGTGAGTGATCAGGGGATTCTTCTCTTTTATTTTTATTTTTTATTTTTGCCCTTTTATCATTTTATTTCATGGCAGAATGCATTTATTTAATTGCAGAATTTCAGAGCTATAGTAGAAATAAATATATTTAAAAATCACCTCTGATATGGTTTCAAAAATTATTTTATGTATTGTTATTGTAGTTCCCCACATAATGTTTAGGCTACCTGTCAAAGGTATTTGGCTTAGATATTCTGTGCAGTTAATCTTACTGTAGTCCACTTGATGGCAGTATTGCACTTGGTAAAGTCAGTCTGAGATAATTTTTTTATACTTGGTTTCTTATGTAATAGAGTGAGTAAGCTTTTTGATTCAAACATAAATTAGGAAAGACTTATTTTCTTCTAATACTGAAGTAGTCATAATTCAGAAAGATCTGTGGAACCAAACTGGAACATAGCACAACTGTTGCATGTCAGAGAAGAGGTGTTCTTGAGAGAAGGGGAAATAGCTGTTTTCCAGGATTTGAAGTTCATGGCTCTGAAACATTTTTAGCATTCATCTTTGATGGTACCTTCACTTATAGAAAGAAGTAATCAGGCACTGCATTAAACAGAATACACATTCATTGGTTAATAGGTCAAGTATTAAGATTAGAGGAAACATGGTGTGTATCACAAAGATAATCGCTCATGGTAGGAGAGATGCTTCTGCTTTTCTCTTAGGATGCAGCAGGCCGATTGAAATCATCAGGTCAGCTCCTTCAGGAGCAACACAGAATTAAAGGGCATTTCCTGCTTCTCAGTTTCTAAAGCTTCATTGGAAATAAGTCCTGCATAATGAAGCTTAAGGTACTTTAGTCTGGAAAAAAATATTTTCCTGCCATTACCATTAAAAACTGTATACCAACAATTAAATCAACCTTCTATAAAGGGCTTCAAAAACATAAATGAAGTCTTTGGGAATAATCTGACTTTAAAACTTAATAAATAGAACCTTGGTGAGATACCTCAATTCTTAGCTGAAGCTTAATTGTTAGTAAGAAAAAAAGACATTGTAAAATGATAACATTTCAAAAAAAGATGTTTTGGAAATAATTGTAAATGATAGAGTATGTCATATAGTCACCACAATTTGGTGATTCTTTTTTTTTTTAATGAACATTTTGTGGACTTCTACACATTTACATTACCTCGATTTGGGTTTTAGTAATTCAGATTTAAAAAGTACATATTCCATGTACTTTTTAAAAAAAATTTGATCTTTATTGTATTTTTTCCAATCAAAGTGTTGATTCAGTCATCTGCATAGTAATTCCGTTATCCTTATTTTACACATGAGGAAATATATATACTAAGATGCTAAGTAACTTGCCTCATATTGCATCCTTCATACCTGACAAAGCTGGGAATGATCTTGGTCCCAGTCCTTGTTTTCCAGTTTAGATCTTGCCAATATGTAATCAAGCATTTGTTATAGTACTTTGTAATCATTTGATTTTGTCATCTCTCTAAAATATGGCAAAGCACCCTGAGTATAGGAATATCTTTTATTTGTCTGTTAAATTCTGTGGTTTAAAATATTTTTTGTTTTTGTGTGTGCATTGCAAATTGGTGCTTGTTGAACAATCACTGCGTCCCTAAAGTATGCCAGCTCTTTAGGGAATCTCCCTTGCTTTATACTTCCTGACTTTCAGAGCACTCGTGTTTTGAGAGTTTTGTTCAAAATCAAAACAAAACAAAAAAACTGGTGCTGCTAAAAATTACCTTGGCAAGCCAACTACAATTTGGCAAACGTAGACTTTTTAAAAAATTTGATCTTTATTGTATTTTTTCCATTGTTATTTAGTCATCTTAAACCTTCCTCCCCTCAGCAATCACCACACTCTGGTCCATGTCCATGAGTGCTTTATCCTTTTTTGCTCAATCCCTCCACCCCCTCTCCTTCCCAGGAGCACAGGCATGCCTCTTTCCTCCTGCTCTTCTCCCAGAAGCATTACCTTCACCTTTCTCTCCCCTAAGCTCCAAGGTGCCCTCTTTTGCCTCAGTAACTTTTCTCCTGAGCCTGTTTCTTCTACCTCCGTGACTTTCTAAATACACTTTCCCTTATAGTGTATTAGCTGCACTGGCTATCTTCTGTTCTCCATTCCTGAGTCTGTCTCTGTTTTCCTTGTTAGTTCAATTTGTTCATTAGATTCCACATGAGTGAAATCATGTGGTATTTGTCTTTCTCTGACTGGCTTACTTCACTAAGCATAATTTTCTCCTGGTCCATCCATACTGTTGCAAAGGGTAAAATTTTATTCATTTTTTGCCTCTGAGTAGTATTACATTGTGCAAATGTCCCATAGTTGTTTTATCCACTCATCCACTGATGGTCACTTGGGCTGCTTCTATGTCTTGGCAATTGTAATAACACTGTAATGAATATAGAGGTGCTTAGTTCTTTCTAATTAGTGTTTTGGGTTTCTTCGGATATATTCCCGGAAGTGGGATAGCTGGGTTGAAAAGCAGATTCATTTTTAATTTTTTGAGGTACCCTCATACTGCTTTCCAAAGTGTTTGAACCAATCTACATTCCCACCAATGTGCACTTGTTTGCTGAATAGACATTCAGACAGGTGTGAGATGATATCTCATTGTGATTTAATTTGTATTTCTCTAACGATTAGTGAAATTCATTGAGCATCTTTTCATATATCTGTTGGCCATCCGTATGTCCTCTTAGGAGAAGTGTCTATTCAGGTCCTTTGACAATTTTTTAATTTGGTCTTTTTTGAGATGGGCGAGCTTTGTAAGTTCTTTTTAAATTTTTGATATTAACCCCTATCAGATATATCGGCAAATATATTCTCCCATTCTGTGAGTTGTCTTTTTATTTTGTCAATATTTTCCTTTGCTCTGCAAAAAAATTTTTGTTTTATATAGTCCCATTTGTTTATTTTTTTTCTTTTGTTTCCCTTGCCAGGAGATATATGTCTGATAAAATATTGCTATGAGCAATGTCTGAGATTTTGCTGCCTGTGTTTTCTTCCATAACTTTTATGGTTTCAGGTCTAACATTGAAGGTATTGGCATAAAAACAGACACATAGATCAATGGAACAGAATAGAGAGCCCAGAAATAAACCCACACCTTTATAGTCAATTAATCACCAACAGAGGAAGCAAACACATGCAATGGGCTAAAGATAGTTTATTCAATAAAAGGTGTTGGGAAAGTTGGACAGATACATACAGAAAAATGAAACTAGACCACCTTCCTATACCACACATGAGGATAAATTTAAAATGGGGCAAACATAGACTTTCAAGTATACGAAGAAAAAGTTAAAGAAGTTGTCAAATTAAACAAAAACAGTGAAATTGTTTTATTGTTAATATATAATCTACAATTACAAACCTGAAATATTTTGTAGTTTTATTTTTTATGTAATTACCTCTACAGTGTTTCCCCAGCCACTTCTGTAGAAGTGCTTTTCCTTAGTGGTCTAATGTTGCCAACAAGGGTGTTTCTTTTAGAGACACATTTATTCCACAAAGAGATAAGGTAATATTTTTAATGTAAAAAAATCCATGGTCAAGTTATATTTAGACCATTGTGGAATTCCTTGGAAAATGTTGGAAGATATACTTTGGTTCAGTTCTTTTCAAAATTATCATTTGTCATTTTAACGTTTGCTTCTTAAAACCTTTGTTTCCATGTTGGAAGGCAAATGAAACAAAAAAGTAGGAAGTGATTTTGTTTAGTAAATTGGGTTTATAAAGTCTCTCTTTTTCTCTTGTAACATAGGAGAAAAGAGAATTATACCAAACACAATAATCTCTTTGTGACACCTACATTTTTACCTTTTAATAGACTATAAAATTGTGTGGAAGTGGTGGCAGGAAGTAGAAAAATGTGAGCCTTTCAAATTATGTCTCCTTCCTCCAAATTCAGGTTGTATGTGTTTCCCTCTACTCACATTTTCCACACAAACCTCAGTCCTCTTTTTAACCAAGGATGAAATATCCTGTCTTTACCGAGAGAAATTTGAAGGTTATATGAATTATCAACTGAAATTAAAGGCTGCCAACCACTAAAATAGATGGTTTTCTGTCATTAAGATATAGAAGAAAATTTTAAAATGACAATTGATCTATTTGTTAGTGAAAATATAAGCTATGTAGTAAAACTTAACCCAAGTTTTTTATACCAAAAATCAGCTCATACATAATACAGAGGTTTTAAAGAGCATTTGAATAAATTTTTGTCTTTAAGTTATCTAGCTAATTCTACTTTATATTATAACTTTGTTACCATCTTCTCAGCCCTAATCATGATGTGGGAAGTATTAATATTCTGTGCACACTAAGTGTGGAGATGTATAATACTAAACAAAATAAATTACCATTAATGGTTAAAAAATGAGATTTCCAGCTTTGAATTTATATTGAGAAAAAATAAAATGTCTTTCCTAGGGGTCAAAATGAAATTTTGAAAATATTAATTTATTCTATGGAATTTTAATTTTATTTCCAAGTAGAGAGATGACTTTCTACTCAGTTTCATTTATAACAAATGAAGATAAAGATGTAAGTAATTTAATTACTTTGAAATCAATATTATTGTGTATTTTAAGCAATATACTGGACATAGGTGTTTAAATACTTAGTTTTGGGTTTTTTTTAATTTATTTATTTTAATTGTTCAAGTACAGTTTTCTGTCTTTTACTCTCATCCCAGCTAATCCCCACAGTGCTCCCCACCTCCCTCCCATTAGTTTTTATCCATGTGTCCTTTATTCTTGTTTCTGAAAACCCTTCTTCCCCTTTTCCCCTGAAATTCCCTCCCCTTTTCCCTCTGGTCCCTGTCCCTCTGTTCTCTATTTCAGTGTCTTTGGTTATGTTTTGCTTGCTTGTTTGTTTTGTTGTTTAGCTTCCTGTTAAAGGTGAGATCATATGGTATTTGTCTTTTACCACCTGGTTTATTTCACTCAGCATGCTTTCCAGTTCCATCCATGCTGTTGCAAAAGGTAGGAGCTCCTTCTTTCTTTCTGCTGTATAGAATTCCATTGTGTAAATGTGGCATAGTTTCTGGATCCATTCATTTACTGATGGGCACCTAGGTTGCTTCCAGCACTTGGCTGTTTTAAATTTTGCTGCTATAAATGTTGGGGTGCATAGGTTTTTTTGAATTAATGTTTTGGGGTTCTTAGGATATAATCCTAGTAGTGGGATTGCTGGGTCAAAAGGCAGATCCATTTTTAGTTTTCTGAGAAAATTCCATTCTGTTTTCCATAGTGGTTGCAATCCCAGTTTGCAGTCCCACCAAGAGTGAACTAGGGTCCCCTCTTCTCCACAACATCTCCAGCACTTGTTGATTGTTGTTTTGTTTATGATGGCCATTCTGATCATTGGTCTATGTGCCTGCTTTTATGCCAGTACCAAGCTGTTTTGATTACAGTGGCCTTGTAATATAGTTTGGTATCAGGTATTGTGATCCCTCCTACTTTGCTCTTTTTTCTAAAAATTGCACTTCATTCAGGTCATTTATGGTTCCATATAAATTTTTGGAGTGTTTGTTCTATGTCTGTGAAATATGCCATTGTTACTTTAATAGGTATTGCATTGAATCTGTAAATTGCTTTGGGTAGTATGGACATTTTGATGATGTTAATTCTTCTGATGAACACCATATATGTTGCCATTTGCTTGTGTCATCCTTGATTTCTTTCTTCAGTGCTGTATAGTTCTCTGTGTACATGTATTATACCTCCTTGGTTAGGTTTATTCCCAGATATTTTATTTTTCTTTTTGCTCTATTACATGGGATTTTTTCTTGATTTCTGCTTCTGCTGTTTCATTGTTGGTATAAAAAATGCCTTTGATTTCTGGATATTGACTTTGTATCCCGCTGTTTTGCCAAATTTATTTATTAGGTCGAGCAGTTATGGGTAGAATCTGTAGGATTTTCCATGTACACTGTCATGTCATCTGCAAACAGTGACAGTTTTGTTTCCTCCTTTCCAATTTAGATGCCTTTTATTTCCTTTTCTTGTCTGATCCCTGTGGCTAAAACTTCCAATACTATATTGAATAGGAGTGGTGAAAGTGGACAACCTTGTCTTGTTTCTTATCTTAGTGAAAAAAGATTTTAGGTTTTGCCCATTGAGTATGATGTTGGCTGTAGGCCTCTCACATATGGCCTTTATTATATTGAGGAATACTCCCTCTATTCCCACTTTGCTGAGTGTTTTTATCATAAATGGGTGTTGTACCTTATCAAAAGCTTTTTCCGAATCTATTGATATGATCATGTGGTTTTTGTGTTTGCTTTTGTCTATGTGATATATTACATTTACTGATTTGTGAATATTGAACCATCCTTGCATCCCCGGGATTAATCCCACTTGGTCAAGGTGTATGGTATTTTAATATATTTTTGGATGCGATTTGCCAATATTTTGTTGAGGATTTTAGTGTCTATGTTCATCAGTGATATTGGCCTGAAGTTTTCTTCTTTTATTTTGTCTTTATCTGGTTTTGGGATTAGGATGATGCCGGCTTCATAAAAAGAGTTGGGAGTCTTCCATCATTTTGGACTTTTTGGAATAGTCTGTGAAGAATAGGGGTTAGCTTTTCCTTAAATGCTTTGTAAAATTCTCCTGTGAAATCATCTGGTCCAGGGCTTTTATGTGCCAGGAGTTTTTTGATTACTGCTTCCATTTCATCTCTTGTTATTGGTCTGTTCAGACTTTCTGTTGCTTCTTCACTGAGTTTTGGAAGATTATATTTTTATAGAAATTTGTCCATTTCACCTAAGTTTTCAAATCTCTTGGCATACAGTTCTTCATAGTAATTACTTCCAATCCTTTGTATTTCTGTGGTGTCAGTTGTAATCTCTCTTTCATTTTCTGATTGTGTTTATTTGGGTCCTCTCTCTTCTTTTCTTGATGAGCCTGCTTAATTAGGCTTGTCAATTTTGTTTTTCTTTTCAAAAAACCAGCTCCTGGATTCACTGATCCTTAGAATTGTGCTTTTAGTCTATATGTCTTTTAATTCTGCTCTCATCTTAGTTATTTCCTTCCTTCTACTTGCTCTGGGCTGTCTTTGTTGTTGTTCCTCAAGTTTTTGTAGGCTTAGGGTTGTTTGTTTGAAATATTTCCATCTTTATTAGGTAGGCTTGTATTACTATGAACTTTTCTCTCAGGATTGCCTTTGCTGTGTCCCATAAGTTTTGGGTTGTCATGAGTTCATTTTCATTTGTTTCCAGAAACTTTTTGATTTCTTCCCTAATTTCATTCTTGACCCATTCATTGTTTAATAGTATGCTATTCAATCTCCATGATTTTGACTGTTTTGGGATTTTTCCTTTGGGGTTGGTTTCCAGTTTCAGTCCCTTGTGGTCAGAGAAAATGCTTGGGATGATTTCAATTTTCCTGAATTTGTTGAGGCTTGTTTTGTGTCCTATCATGTGGTTTATCTTTGAAAATATTCCATGTGCATTTGAAAAGAATGTGTATTTAGCCTCTTTGGGATGAAGGGCTCTATGTATATCAGTTAAGTCCATTTCATCTAGGATGTTGTTCAATGCCACAATATCTTTGTTGATATTTTGTTTGGAAGATCTGTCCATTTTTGACAGTGGGGTGTTAAAATCCCCAACTATAATTTTGTTGCTGTCAATATCTTTCTTGAAGTCCTCTAAGATTTTCTTTATATATTTGGGTGCTCCTATGTTGGGTGCATATATATTTACAATGTTTATGTCTTCTTGGTGGATTCTTCCCTTGAGTATCAGGAAGTGACCTTCTGGGTCTCTCTTTATGGCCCTATTTTTGAAATCTATTTTGTCTGATATGAGTATTACTAACCCTGGCTTTCTTTTCCTGTCTGTTTGCTTGGACAATTTGTTTCCAGCCCTTCACTTTTAGTCTGTGTAGGTCTTTTTTCCTGAGGTGGTTCTCTTGTAGGCAGCATATGTGTGGGTCATGCTTTTTTATCCATTCAGCTATTCTGGGTCTTTTGAGTAGAACATTTAATCCATTTATGTTTAAGGTTATTATTGATAGGTATTTACTCATTTCCATTTATGTACCTGTGTTCTTCTCTGTCTCTCTCTTTTCCTTCCTTTCCTTAGAGCAGTCCTTTTAGCATGTCTTGCAGAGCTGGTTTGGTGGAGGTATATTCTTTTCGACTTCTTTTGTCTTAGAAGGTCTATATTTGGCCTTCTGTCTTGATTGAGAGCCTTACTGGGTAATGCAGCCTTGGTTCCAGGCCTCTGGTTCTCATTACTTGGAATACTTCTTACCATTCTTTTCTTGCTTGGAGCGTTTCCATTGAGAAGTCAGCAGCTAACCTTATTGGGGCTCCCTTGTATGTTACTTCCTGTTTCTCCCTTGCTGCCTTTAAGATTCTCTCTTTGTCTATGAATTTTGCCATTTTAAGGATGATGTGTCTTGAAGTAGGCCTGTTTGGGTTCCTCTTGATTAGGATTCTTTGTGTTTCCTGGATTTGTGTGACTTTTTCTCTCATCAAATTAGGGAAGTTTTCCATCATTACTTTTTCAAATAGGTTTTCTATCCCTTGGTCGTCGTCTTCTCCTTCTGTGTTCCCATTATTCGGATATTGTTATGTTTCATATTGTCTTGCATTTCTCTTAATCTCTCCTCATTCTTTCTGAGCCTTTTTTCTTTTTCTTGCTTTTTCTGGGATTTTTTCTACTTTGTTCTCCAACTCGCTAATCTGATCCTCTGCTTCATTGATCCTGACTTTGATTCCTTCCACTGTTTTCTTCAATTCAGAAATTGTATTCTTCATTTCCTCTTGACCCTTGTTGATAGTTTCTATTTCCTTTTTTAATTTTATTTATTTATTTATCTTTAGAGGGGAAAGAGAGAGGGAGAGAAACATCAATGTATGGTTGCCTTTCCTGCGTCCCCTGCTGGGAGTTGGCCTGCAGGGAACCACCATGCAACCCAGGCATGTGCCCTGACTGGGAATCGAACCGTGATCCTCTGGTTCGCAGGCCTGTGCTCAATCCACTGAGCTACACCAGCCATGGCTCTATTTCTTTTTTCATACTGATATAGTTTGCAGTGAGTTCATTGTAGTTCCTCTGTAGTTTCTGGTAGCTCATTGTGAGCTCTTTGAACTTCCTGATAACCAGTGATTTGAATTCAGTATCTGAGAGCTGACTTTCCTCTATTTCATCTAACATTCTTTCTGAGGCTTCCTCCTTTCCTTTCATTTGGGGATTGGTTCTTTGTCTTCTAATTGTTCATGAGACTATTCTTGTTAACTTCGCCTTCTTAATATGATTTGTTCTGGGTTTATGGTGTGAACTTCTGTGATAGAAAATTTGTGAGATTTAGTGGTGTGGTCTCCTTGATCTCCCAAGCTCACTGGTCTTGGGCTGTCATTTAAGTTGGCTCTGTGTTTGTTTGGGTTTTGTCAGATTTTGAATCTTTCTTTTGTGGGTCCTTCCCACCAGTTGGTTAACTGATAGTCACTCTGTCTAACACCTCTTGTAGTTTGTGGTGCTTGTGAGGGCAGGTTGTGTTGAAGCTACTTCTGTGTGTACAAGGTTTTGAGGATTCTCTTTTGCTCTTGATTACTTGTTTGTACTGGGTAGTTTCTCCACTATTTAGTCGTATTTCCAGATAGTTCCTGGATGAGGTTTGTATGAGGTTCCACTACCTCCTCACCTTCTTCTGTTATTATCTGTTGGTGGTTCCTTTGTTATTGGGTTTCCTCTTCCTTTGGGTATCCTGGTGTTCAGTGCTTCCACCTACTCTTTTTTGTGTGTGATCAGTTGGAGTGGAAGGCAAAATGGTTTATGACAGCAAGAGAGTATCCTATGATATTTACAGTAGCTGCCAGTAGAAAAGAGATAGATTCTTTGGCTATGTATAGTGTTAACCGTGATCTTCAACCCAACTAGCCATTTTTTAGAAAGGATGGGAAGAAGGTAAGACTCTTGTGGAGGGAAGGTTTGTGAATTGGATCTAGACAGCAGTGAGGTTGTGGGAGGTCAGATTCTGAGGTAAGGTGAGAATAAAGGATAGTAAATAGGTGTAGTGTGTGAGAAATAGAGTTAACCACTACAGTAATAGAGTTCAGGAAATTGTGAAGTGGTCTAAGACCCAGGAGGGGTCTTGTGAAGTATTTGTAGTTGTAAGGAACAGCTATTATTTATAATAATATTAGAGCAACAATGATATGACAGAATCTGTGATCTGGATAACATAAATAGGGGGTATAGAATTTTGAGTAGTGTGCTAAAGGAACACAAGTGATGTAAAGGATAGTAAATTAGCAATACACTGTGGAAGAGAGAACAGGGGAAACCTGTCAAATGATACAATATAACCATCCAAGCAAAGAAGACTATTCAGAAAGAAGAGGAATACAAAAATACTATTAAAATAAAAGATGTAAGAATAATGAAAAAAGTAATAATACAAATATGCAGTAATTTGCACTTTCTCTGCAATAGCAAAGTGAAATCAGTCTCTCTGTCTCTACTGTTGGGATGGCCCCTCTTTGGGTCCAACTCTGGTCCTTTCACAGTTCCCAGTTTTTCGTCTCACTTGTGGGTGTTAAAAAAAAAGTCAGGCAAAGGGAGGAAGAAGAGATAAAATTGGAAAGAAAGGAAGGGAGACTAAAACAAGAAAGAAGGAAAGAGAGGAAAAAGGTATTGAAAGATAAACAATAATAAAAATTAAAAATATTAAAGATTAAAAAAACACACCTCTTGTTGGTTTCAAACTGGCCAAGCCATGTGTTCTGGTCTTGCTGGCTGCAGCAGGCTGAGGGGCGATTGGTGTGGCCTTTCTTGTGTACTCAGTCAGTCTTGCAAGCACTCTCCCAAGAGCTAGTCTGGGCCTCTCCCCAGTACCCCAGGCAGGGGATCCAGGTCTTCTTTGGAGCACTCTTTCCCCGGGGATCATCCTGCGTGTGGATGCGAGCGTGCTGGCCAGGCTGCCTGGGTCCCCCGGGGAAAGGGTTTGGCTGCAAACCCTTACCAGTACTACAGGGAAAGGCAGGGACTTCCGTGCAACCTTGGGATTGCTGCCCAACTGGGTGGGGAGTAGGCCAAGCGGCTATCTCAGGAGAATCCCCCAAACAGTTTTACTTTTTGAGAAATTTCTCCTACTCAAGCCTGCTGCTCAGTACAGCCCAATTTTCCCGCCAGACTGGTGACTATCTGGGTCAGTGCTGGTCACTGTGGGGCTCTCAACTCTCCCAAGCCAGCGACCACAGACTCCGTGGGTGATCACGGCCCTTGTGTATTTGCCTCTTTGTCCTTATTCCCCTCTCTGTGACTTCAAGCCACCAGGTCTCTCCCGGTGCTGCTCAAACCCTGCTTGGCCTGGGAGGGAGGGAGCAGTTGCCCTGGCTCTCTCCTAAGGACTCTGTGGCAGCCTTCTAGCTTCAAAAGGGTCTGTGGTAGACACAGTGCTGGGCGCAGAGTGCTGGCTGCTGGGCACTGGGCACCAGGCGCAGAGCCTGGGGCTACAGCCCCATCTCCGTGCTAGTCCCCGGGACCTTACTGCCCTGCAGTAGTCTCCTTACTTTCTGTTTTTTTCTGTGTCTGCTACAATTTTTGGTCTCTTATTTTCATATATGCTGGGGTACTGTTGGCTGTTTGCTCTGTTCCTCCGTAGATCGGCCAGGTTTTCCTTCCGTGTGTAGGGGGAAGTGGAATCTGCTCCCTCCTACTTTGTCGCCATCATCCAACTCTAGTTTTTGTTTTTTATGCCTAGTCCAAAGTAAATTTAAATTATATAATCCTAGCTATTTCATCAATTTTATATATAACAAATTTAACTACCTGGACAAAAAGTAGGTTTCTTGAAGCCACATGTGGACAACTAAGAGTATTCTGTAGTAAAATGACTGAATGAAGAAACATTATGAAATTTCCTTACTACAAAATTTAATGAAAAGTGTATACATATAAATCAGCAAATCAGAACCAATGAAGCTTTTTTTCTCAATCTATAAGCATATAATACTGTGTCTTTAAAATGAAGCTGTAGGGAAGGACAAGCAATCATTATGGAAAGCCAATGAAACTTATACACTGTATTGGAGCAGTCATATAATAGTTACAGAATAGTCAATATTAAAAAAAAACTGAGACAGAGTAAATGAGACTATGTTAATTTTCTACTAATGCTAAAGCAGAAAGACAAGGCAAGAAACAAAGAATGAAATAAACAAGGCAGACAAATATCCAAAATTGGAAGAATGATACACATTTGTTGTGGAAAATAATAATAACAACAGAAGAAAATTCACACAAGATGTACCATCCATTTTATTGCCATGAATGAGCACAAAAGCGCTGTGGCTTTATAAGCCAGACCGATGTGGTTAAATTCCAGATACAGTGTGATGTTGGGCAAGTAACTTAATGTTTCTGTTTTTAGTTTTCTCATATCAATATGAGGATAATAATGGCATTTCCTCCAGAAATTTTGTCAAAAAAATAAATACCAAGAATGGTGCCTGATAGATAGTGTTTATGAAGTTTTAGCTAATCAAATCTTATCTTTGAAAAAGCCAAAGGGGAAAATGAACTGAAAGAGAAATGCAAATGAGAAATTAGTTTAAAAAGAAGGCATTAAAGATAAAAGAATGTATCAATAGAAAAAAGCAGAATTTGTGGAGCTAAATGTGTAAAATAAGTAAAATTAATAAGACAGGAAGACCTTTGCAGGATTAATTTATTAAACATAACAATGAATGTGGAAGTTATGGCAGAAAACTGACTTGGTTACAGAGAGGAAAAGTTCCAGAAAATTGTCCAAGTAACAACTGAGGGAAACATCAGCAATTATAACACCTAGGTGGTAATTTTCCATATTGTGCAACTAAAGGTGCAAGAAGAGGACATACTGATCCTGAATCAAAAATAAATTGTGTCACATATTTCATATGCTTTTGGTCATTTACATTTCTGTTATAAGAGTAGAATTGAACATTATTGAAAGTTTAGCAAGTCTTGTATCTTTCCTGGGGAATCTGAAAATAATCACGGAGCCTGCATTGCATTTTCTTCTCTAGCTTATTACACACATTCTTGTAGGAAAGCTCATTTTAAAGTATTCTTTTCAAAGGATAAAGGCTTTTCAGATATTTTTTCTTGTAGAAAAGACATTGAAAAGCTTTACCTTATGCATATAGCATTTGAAAAGGATGCTGCGTATTTAAAGCTCCTGCTGTTTTTCTTGTTGTTATTTTTATTATATCTTACTTTTCCCTGTGAAGCATGTGAAGTTGCAGAAGATGGAACATTTAATTTTGACCATGAATTATTCAGATTTGTTTTTTAAAACTGACCTTAGTTTAAATGGCTTAACATTTTCCTTTAGTGATTCTTTGATTTTCTAATGCAGCTCATAATGCTAAATTTTTTAGCTGGTACAAAGCTTGATGAATTAGCTGCTACAAGCTGTTGCAGGAACTAAACCCAGACCTTGACTATAAATAACTCTCTAATTTTAATCTGAAATTGTATCATCATTTAGGACACCAATACATATAGTTTTATAGGGTGTGTGATCATCTTCTCTACTTTGGGGGAGATGATGAGACCAAATGAATATAATTAATCTTCTCAAAATATCCCTATTACAAGAAATCCATTGTTGTCCAGAAAATGATCCTTATGTTAACTTTTTAAAATAACAAGCTTGTGAAGTTAAGAGATAATATGTCCTTTTAGAATTAACCCTTTGGGTTAATTTCTTAATTATGCTAGCAACAAAAATGGAATATGTAAACCTAGGTATGTTTATAAATAATTGCTATGCTTCAACACAACAAATCCTATTTTATACATTTTACTTAACTTTAAATAGTGAGATAACTCCATTATTTAAATATGAATGAGAGTTCATATTTAAAATACATACTAAAAATTTGTAATTGGCCAAGGGAAAAAACAGTTATGAGACATAAATAGGAACATACCATAGCATAAAAACTACTGTTGTTTCCATTATCATTATTATGATTGGGGATAATTTAGAGTTACAGGAGGCCTTGGAAGTCATTTAGTTTAACCTGTTTTTATTATGGGTGAAGAGACTTTAACTTAACATTACCAGCGATTTCTTTGCTGGTGACTATTTGATGAGAACCATATGAAAAACCATACTTAGATGATTGTATATATCAATTTACTGTAAATTCATGTGGATGACCTCAAAAAAATGAACATGACTGGAATTAATTTAGGACACTAATGAATAAATTGTTCACCTTGAAGTGTACATCTGAAAGAGAAAGCAACAAAATAATTTACAAAATAAGTATTTAAGAATGCTTTCACATATAAACCCATACATGTGGGTCTCTGAAGGCTGACAACTTGTTCAATTACTAGTCAGTATTCATTTTTGAATTCTGTATGTATTTGTACTCTTCAACTGCTGTATACATTCTGGGATACTAAGGACTAGAGGACCTGGTTCCTGTCATCAGAGACCTTGAAGTCTTCCTGGAAAAAAACATGTTTAAATCAATAATCAAAATGAATAACCTAAGGATTATACATGAATATAATTTAATGTTCTAGTCTAAGTAATTTGGTCAATAAAAGTTTGAAAATGTTATAACTCAGCTTGAATGGAGCAATAAGAAAAGGCTTAAAATTTTAGTAGCAATGAATTGTAGGTAATGGGAGGAGAAAGCAGTATTTGAGAAAGATGTTGTGAGGGGGATACAGAAGGAAAATGTCTAAGTGATATTGGAAATGCTGACATTCTAGACATGGCTATGGCTATGAGTGGTGAAGTCCTTTGTCTCTGACCTAAAAGTCTTATGGCTTCTGCAAGCATCCATGAACTGTGGCAGGCCAACTTGTCAGCCTGTAAGTTTGTGATTATTGTAAGTATGAGTACTGTATTGTAAGTATAAGTAATTATTGTAAGTTTGTAAGTATAACATCTTTGAGACCTTTTGAAGTTCTTGACAGTTTCAGTATGAGGATGAGACACCGACAAAGACTTTATTTCTGGAAGAGGATGGGTGATGGTTGATGGACAAGATTTGAAGATAGTGTGCAGGAATTGGGGGCAAAGATATTGACTGGATTACATAGTGAACCAGGCAGTTAATGATTCTCTACTTCATTGCTTTTTTCATAAGGAGGAATTGCAAAGGTGGTTCCAGAGAGGGTGCTGGAAGGTAGGTATAAAGAGATCTTAAAAGGTGCTGGGGTGGTTGTAAACTCTCCTGTCCACAGGGTGGGCAGGACAATGTTCTTTCCAATCCGGTTATCAGTCTGAAGACCCCTCTTTAATACAAGTCAACAACAACTGAGATGTTTCCCAGATTGACAGAATTCCATCCTCTTTGAGCAAACAGGTACAGAATCTTCCACATACACTGAAGATGAAGGTAGAGAAATTCACTACTGCTATAGGCAGAACGCAGGTGAATTGTTACAACTTTGGGAGATGTACTTGGGAGATGAGGGCTTATTAGGGAAGAATGACAACCCTTGGTTGTTTTACGACTCAATCTCTTTTGTAGTCTTCCAACCTCAGATATATTCAGACATGACAGTAAAAGATACCAGAGCATTTTCTAACAAGTTTGAGAGGCTGCAGGGGCATTTTGACTCCGAGACAGTTGTGGGAAACCATAGGTGAAGCATTGACTAGTATTCAGGCTTGTCAGCTGTGGGTTGGATTCACAATGCTAATGAAGGTGGCCCACTGGGTAATGAGACCCTAACTCAAAAAATTCTAGATATATTCCTACACTCGGTCCTGCTACCCAAAATAACTCTTCTAGACTTTATCATGAAATCAAGTAAAAACTTTGATGTGATGGTAGTGGGGCAGCAAGTGTTATGGAACAATGTGGGCTTTTTAAAAACGTTACTTCTCTGTGAGTCAAACTCAGGTCAACCAAAAGACACAGACCCTTGGCCCTTGCCTGGGAGCAATGTAACTGGACTATTAAAGGGTCATTTAGTCTGACACAGATGGTCTCAGTAATGGTGATCCTGCCACTCAATATTGGGTTTTGGAAGTCTGTTTTGTTGATCTGCAAGCAACTGCCAAAACACTAAAAACTGAAAGCGAGTGAAAAATTAATGTCATGGAGCCTAGACCCAATCTAAGTAGCTTTAATGAGAAAAATAATTATGATTAAGACCAAAATCTCCCTCTTCCCAAGGGGAAATAAAGACCATGGCGGTCCTTCCAAGCATGCTGAGAAACTTCAAGGAGGAAAGGGACCCCAGGTTTGATGGTTATGTTGGATATAGATACTCAAGTATTTTCTTGTCATGGTCATATGGGGAAGGAGCACCAAAATTCAACAGATGGGATTTGGGCAGTGTTCTCAGAGGAGCATGGGAGTTAAAGTGGTCATTTAAGTAAAACCCTTTGGGGAGATTCAGTATGTTGCTTTTGTGGCTGTCACTTCTGAATATATAATAGAACACTGATTTGCATGTGCTGCCCTATCACATAAGTACTAGGGAAAAGTCTCCAGACTGGAATAGTGCATGCAGAAAACTGTTCATCTCTTTGGGGACCCAAACTAATGACTTGTCTGAACTAAAATCTCTGTTACTGATGATTTTGCCAGTTAGAGGATTTGGCAAAAAGAAGCAGCCTCCACCTGATAGGTACTAATTGGGGTTTTAGTCTTACTGATGCCTCATAGGGTTACCAGGTTCTCCTCTTGAAAACCAGTTACTGTTTTGCTAGTGAGCTTTTGTGATTATTATAAACCTTAGGCCAGATATTTCCATTTTGGGGTGGATCAACCCCAAAACTACTTAGATGGGAAGGGCCCCCATGAGCCTTGCCTGTCAAATCGAAATACTGTATTCAACAATGCCACTACCTGGGCCTAGGGGAACCTCAGCTTTAAATGAAAAGGTAGCCCTTAATCTATTGGAGGAAACTTTCTGCCCTACTCTCAGCCTAAAGCAAATCTGTTGACTTAATAAAGCCTTGATTCAGAGTTTCCTATAAAAGTTTGCACCTGAAACACTGTTGATTAGGCTTAACTGAACCCCAACAGTGTCTCCTAGATTGCCGAAGCTCTAGAAACTCTGTACTCACTGAGAAAAACCAAAGTGCACATGACTGTTCTTTTAAGTTGGCAGAACTCACCTGTTGTCATAGTCTGGCCAATATGTTCTTTGATGAACATTGTTATATTTTTACCAACATTGGCAGTTGCTGGTGGTCTATTTGACTTGCCATTTGGAAAATTAAAGATGGAAATATTAAAGATACCCATCTCAGGGCATGAAATTTAGAGGTAAATAGCAGCTTCTGATCACACAGTCTCAGTACTCATGTTAGTTGTCCGTAACAAGGGTGTCTTTTCTGGCAAGATCAGCTTGTAAGTTTGTAATTATTGTAAGTATAAGTACTGTATTGTAAGTATAAGTGATCAAGCAGGAATCATGCTGTTGATCTAGTCTGAGCTGCCCAGTTTGCCACCATTTTTGGATCCTTCATAATAGTGGACATGGCGACACACCTACCACTGCAAACTAGACAGAAAATAAAGGACCCCAGGTTTCTTGTGCAGAGGCTACCATTGCATAAGAGACTTGTGGCTTTCGCCAAAATTGAAGTGCTTTTTCTTGCATGGTGCAGATAGTCCCATTACACAGAACACTGTTCTCACCCACACTTGGCACATTGACTACATTGGATCCTTGCCCCCTTGCCCCACCCCTGTAGTGCCTCATTGCTGTAATACTTTTGCAGATTACAGTGCTGTCTCTGTTCAGTCAGCCCATTTGCGCCATACCTTTACGTGCTTTGAAATTACTGTTTGCCATATGTCTGTTTTCCAAACTTTTCTAGTCTGACATTAGTGCTCCTTTCACTAGAAAAGACACTAGATAATAAGCTGATAGTTAAGATGGTGAGATTTGCACGCTCCCTATCACTTACAGTTCTCTTTTGTGTTATAATGGGTAGTTCAATAATTAAACCCAAAAGACTTTTTACTCCCTCCACCTCTCCCTGGTCAGAAAAATCTTAATAAGAAAGTTTGATCATTGAGTGCAGCTGTCCCCAGAGAGGGATCATTTCCTTTCAGCCACTAGCTGACCAAAGTGTTGGAGTTTTAAAAGACCTATTGTGAACATTTGAATTTTCACCTATTATTTGTAATGATGTTTATTTCTTTCCACCAGTGGCATCCTGAAGATGGCCTGATTGGTCCACATTCTGGGTAGCATCCCAGGCAAAATGGGACCTAAAGGATTCAAACTTAATTCTAGGTCATTCATCTGGAATCTTCTGTTGAATTGGCATGCTCCTAGATCAGTGGAGTGCCTTGCTTCTGTATCCCCAGAAGGTCCATGTGGACCATGGGAGTGACACCAACTTCTCTGAAGGACTTAAAATAAAAGGCTTTTCCTTATTCCTTCCAGATAAGAGGGCTGGAGACAGGAAAGAGGTAACGTATGGCTACTCAATGGTCATGAAGATTTTATAGTAGTAGAGGGAAAACAACAACTCTAGAACCTGGATAGAGAACGACTTAGACCCAGAGATGTTTAGGGGAAGGAGAGACATTAATTGTCCTTCTTTTTCAGAACCTCATCTGTTTCCCTCCACATGAAGGAAAATACCCTGGTGTGGCTACTTCAAACTATTGCAATCTCAAATTTGAGTGCTGGGTCTACCATGTCCTGCCTGATGGCTGTAACTACTATTTGACTATCGTTCCCTTTTAAACTGACTGAGAAGTCTGTTGGTTACAGCAGGGATGACTGAAGTTTTTGCACCTTGAGTCAAAAGCACCTGCCAAACATTCTGATATCTTCCACACCCAGATTTTCATAGTTGTCACTGAGTCAATTTGTAGGCCAGACAAATGTACCTGACCGGTNTCCTTTCAGCCACTAGCTGACCAAAGTGTTGGAGTTTTAAAAGACCTATTGTGAACATTTGAATTTTCACCTATTATTTGTAATGATGTTTATTTCTTTCCACCAATGGCATCCTGAAGATGGCCTGATTGGTCCTCATTCTGGGTAGCATCCCAGGCAAAATGGGACCTGAAGGATTCAAACTTAATTCTAGGTCATTCATCTGGAATCTTCTGTTGAATTAGCATGCTCCTAGATCAGTGGAGTGCCTTGCTTCTGTATCCCCAGAGTGGTCCATGTGGACCATGGGAGTGACACCAACTTCTCTGCAGGACTTAAAATAAAAGGCTTTTCCTTATTCCTTCCAGATGAGAGGGCTGGAGACAGGAAAGAAGTAACGTATGGCTACTCAATGGCGATGAGGATTTTATAGTAGTAGAGGGAAAGCAACAACTCTAGAACCTGGATAGAGAATGACTTAGACCCAGAGGTGTTTAGGGGAAGGAGAGACATTAATTGTCCTTCTTTTTCAGAACCTCATCTGTTTCCCTCCACATGAAGGAAAATACCCTGGTGTGGCTCGTTCAAACTATTGCAATCTCAAATTTGAGTGCTGGGTCTACCATGTCCTGCCTGATGGCTGTAACTACCATTTGACTATCGTTCCCCTTTAAACTGACTGAGAAGTCTGTTGGTTACAGCAGGGATGACTGAAGTTTTTGCACCTTGAGTCAAAAGCACCTGCCAAATGTTCTGATATCTTCCACACCCAGATTTTCATAGTTGTCACTGAGTCAATTTGTAGGCCAGACAAATGTACCTGACCGGTGCCCCAGGCAACAAGATGGGTTGGATTCATTTCCCTTATGCACTCCTTCTAAAGTCAATGACTAGATCCAGTTATTTGAACTTAACTGGGTACACAATACTCTCCGGCTACCTGGACCTGTTGACCTGTGCCCACCACTCCCATTTTTGAAGGAGTAACAATTGCTTAAAACACTTCTGTTCCAGGGGCACCGTATGTAACCCTTGTACTATACATTTTTGTGTAGAAGCAAGGCATTGACTTGCCTCCTTTCTGCACACATGTACAGTGTAGGGATGGTCATAATTGACTTTCAAGTATTTAAGGAAACAAGTAGCAGTAGATCACGTAATCCTCTGATGACTGCAGAGATCTCTCTAACAGCAAGTTGCCTGTCATTCCTGGGGGGTTTTCAGGCAGAAACAAGTGACTTGTTAGTAATGTATGCTTCATGTGCAGTTATTCCTACAATGGGAATCACCAAATTGAAAAAAATGGTATAAAATTTCTCTCTGCCTTCAGCTGCAGTGATCAATGACATGCCTTTAGCTCTGAAAAGCCTTCAGGTCAGCCTGAACTCACTGACCAGGATAGTTATGGATGACAGATTTGCCACAGACTTTCTTTCTCCTTGCCTGCCAAGGCCGACTGCAATATAATACTTCCTGTTGTATCTGGGTTAATGTTTTGGGCCGAGGGAAAGGTCAACACAGAAAGTCACATGGCTTTCATAGTAATCCCTGGTCACTTGTAGGATTTGTTCAGCTGTCTGGGTCTGGGACCCTGAGGGACATGGTTGAGTTTGATTCTGCAAGTCAGCTTCATATTGTTGGGAACCTTAACTAAATGCTGTGTGGGACAACTGGGATGTATTTTGTTTCAGCCTTGGTCAGTCAAATTAATCAGAGTGGACAATAGGTTGTTGTGAGGAGAAATTTTTCTAAAAATTAAGACACTATAGAAAAAAGTTGGATATTGTTAAGACCCAATATTCTCCAAGGATATCTCATACTTCTATATCTCTTATATGCAGCGGCATTTACTGCCTTTGTCAGAATACTTTTTAAAGGATGTTTAATGGTGAACAGACTTGGAACATATGTCTTATTCTGAAAAAAAAATGGCAGATATCTATGCTTGCTACCAATTATCAAAGATTTAAATTCTACCTGCACCTCCCATACAGGGTTTTTTCTTATTAAGCAACTCATTGCAAATAGACCTATCACCCAGGTCTCTTTGTATTAATCTTTGGGAATTAGTGCTTAGGAAATTATTACACACACACACACACACACACACAAAATGCTGAGATTTTGTCTATTGCTTTTAGTGTCAGTAATAAAGTTCTTTGTGTCTGACTAAAGAATCATACATTTCCTTCTAAAAGACAAAAAAAAAAAACCTGTGGTAGGCTAAAGGTTAGCTTTGAAGACAGGGTAAAATATTAGATACTTTATGCATACTTCTTCCCAGATGCATTATGCCTGATATTATAAAATAATACTGCATTGTTAAAGCTAATTTGCAGAGAGGAGGTTATATCCCACTAACACAACTAGGTAAGAAGTCTTACTTTTACTGGAATTTAGCTCCATAAAGTGCTTTGCTTTTCAAAATCTGAACATGTACCAAAGCATTAGTCCGCACTGTAAGGCACTGGTGTAAGTTGCTGGATGAATCGTGTGTAATTTGGGTAGCAGAATCCTAAATCATTCCAATGGAAAATGGATTATATCAGCAACAGAAATACAAAAGAGCCATGGTTTCCCAGGAAAAACTTAGTAGCACATCAAAAACTGTTAATTTGTTGAAAAAAGAAAGGCATCTGAGTGATGGAATGAAACCAAATAACAAGATAATATATATGGAGTAAACAACTGATAAAATTTTCATAATGACTTACATCAATCAAGTTGTGAATATCATGGTCTGTTAAGGTGTAGGAAAGCCAATGTAACATGATGTATCATTTCCTAATACAGTGATAGTAACTGAGATGAGTGTTTCGTCGAGATTAACAAGATATTAATATAATTGGAAAAAGACAATTATTGGTAAAATTAACTATGGATGAAAAATATCCATAGAAAGTATTTGAAACTAAAATTTTAAAAACCTTTTATTCATTAGAATGGGGTAAATAATAGAAATCTTATTTTCTGTCACTATTTTTTGTTTCATCTCTGTCTCCATGCCATTTAGCTCTTAGTCCTTATCAATAAATTATATTATGCATTCATTTATAATTCACTCATTCATTTATGTGGCAAGCACTTATTTAACATCTATTCATTGGTCAACACTGTTCAGGTATTTATGGATTTTTTTGGAATTTAATAATTTTAGGTTTCTAGAAAATGTTAGATCTGCTGGCACTGAGGTGACCTCTGCCTACAATAAACAGTACTCATGGACGGGCCAGGTATTTGTAGCTTTGAAACAACTAAAATGCATGTGGACTTGGGATATGAAATTAATCATAAGTGATATTTACAAAACATCATACAGTTTTTTTTTCAGAATCATATTCTAACAAGTGTGAGATAGTCAAGCAGGACTGTTTTCACTTTAAGAGGAAGAACATAACTCTATAAGAGGAAGTGATCCAAAGCCAGATTGCAGAGTCAGAATTTCACAAAAGAAATTAGTGGATGACAGATTGGGTTAAAAGATTTCCAGTTGCAGTATGGAGTTAATCTTTATATCTTTAGCATCTTTTGAAAATTACTATTTAAGACTAAGTCTGACTGAAACTTCATTGAGACATAAACTCATTTAATTCTCAATTCTGTGATATCCCAAGTAAGCCTAATATAATATACCTTGATTTTGCAGTGTAGAATTGCAACATTTTAGTGTTTGGACCTGCTTTTATATATGGTTGTCTATGTTATTTTTATTGCCTAAATAGTATATCATAAATTTGCAGAATGCATTTGTTTTTAATGCAACATAAACATGAATTTATGTGCCAATGGATTTATATTATTAAAGTCTCTCTACAAGTAAGAGTAATATATCCTATAATTTAAATATATAGTAACTCAGTATTGCTGCATCTCAGTATAAAGGACACATGGACAATAACTAAGGTGGGGGGCGGAAATGGGAGGGAGGTGGGGGGCACTGGGGGGGGCAGGGCTGGGAATGTAAGACAGGAAACTGTACTTGAACAAGAATTAAATTTAAAAAATATTTAAAAAAAATGATTCTGCCTGCCCTGGCTGGTGTAGCGCAGTGGATTGAGCACAGGCCTGTGAACCACACGATTGCGGTTCGATTCCCAGTCAGGGCACGTGCCTGGGTTGCAGGCCAGTTCCCACCAGGGGACTCACAAGAGGCAACCATACATTGATATTTCTCTCCTTCCCTTCCTCTCTAAAGATAAATAAATAAATAAATAAATAAATAAATAAATAGATCTTAAAAAAATTATTTAAAAAATGATTCTGTAAGGTTTGAAACACATTATAAAAACCAGTTAAGGAAATTTGATACATGAAGTATATTGCCAAAATGAGAGTCAACAATCCCAATGATTAAAAAATTATAATAGAAACCTGCTAAAATATAGAAACACAAGGCTGTCTAAAGGCTATTGTAGAAGAATAATTATTAGGAGATTACAGACCTAAAAACAAAATTAGAAGAGTAGAGAGCATATAAAAGTAAGAACAGAATGAGAATTTATTAGTTAGGATAGACTAGCCTATGCAGTGTTTAGAAAGAAATCATGAGTCCTGGCTGGTTTGGCTCAGTGAACTGAGTGCTGGCCTATGAACCAAAGGGTTGCTGGTTCGATTCCCAGTCAGGGCACATGCCTGGGTCACAGGCTAGGCCCCCAGAAATGAGCATGTGCAAGGCAACCACACATTGGTGTTTTTCTCCCTTTCTTTCTCCCTCTTTCCCTTCTAAAAATAAATAAGTAAATAAATAAAATAAATAAATCACTAAAAATCTCAATGGCTTCAATGCACAAACTCATACAAAATCCATTGTGAATCTGGCAACTCTCCAGGCAGCTCTCCTTCATGTTATGACTGAGGCTTTCTCTGTTTTATGCTTCTGTCATCTTAATGTGTGAATCTGGACAGAGGAAGATAGAAGTTATACAGAATGGCTTTAAGGTCAAAACCTGTCACCTGCATGTAACCTGTCATAGCTCCAAGGGGTCCTGTAGTATGTAGGTTATATCCTCCTATAAGAAAAAGTCAAAGATAGGGGGTTATGAAGCAAACAAGAAAACTTTTCCTTCATATCTGATAACCATGTGAAGCATACTCTGAAGAACTTGTTGAGTCTTTTGGGTATCTGTGATTAAAATGCTTCCCATGTGATTGATGGTGATATAAAAGATAAAACATTTAAATACAGGGGAAGGGAAAAAAGTGAGGAGCCATACCTCTTTCCTTCCTTTTTCTCTTCAAACAAACAAACAAACAAAAAACTAGAAAGGAAGTTATTCCACTAATTAGATTTTATTTTTTCACTTGATTCAGGCATTAGACTTAGCTTTATTATTATTTTTAAATATTTTATTTATTTATCTTTAGAGGGGAAGGAAAGGAGAGAAGGAGAGAAACATCAGTGTATGGTTGTGCATCCTCTTGTGCATCCCCTGCTGGGAGTTGGCCTGCAGGGAACTGGCCTGCAACCCAGGCATCTTACCTGACTGGGAATCGAACTATGACCCTATAGTTCTTAGGCCTGTGCTCAATCCACTGAGCTACACCAGCCAGGGCTATTTGTTTACATATTAATAGTCTAGTTTAGGAAACTTTTCTCTGTTATTGTTTAGAATTTAGTATTGTTCCTGGAAGTGTATAAGTTTTTAGTAAATATTGCTGTGTAAGGAAATAATTTATTTTTTTTACCCGAATTATGAGTCCAATATTGAAAATTTGGAGAAAAGATGTTGCAAGTAAACGATAAGTCTTCAAGCCAGACAATATATAATTATTTTGATACATTAGTGAATTATTTATTTAATATTAAAAATATATACATTGATTTAAAAAGAAAACAAATCTCACAATGGTAAATCCTGCCTGCAGAGAGCACTCTGGAATCTGACAAAGTAGCGAGAAAGTCATGACATGATTGTTTTTTTGTATTTAGGCTAGGCTGAAGTAATTGCAATTAGATCAAGAGCTATGCACTATCTATGGAAGCACTATGTATGTATAGACAGTGAAGAATTGCACCTTGCCCAAAGAAAGGTCTTTGCCCTCTGCTTCTGAGAGGTAATAGGTTATACCTGGTAAAAGTGTCTTTGTGTGGGGTGGGGGCTAACCACACTGGATCTGTGCATGAGGCCGCAAACACCCGACCAACTCTGGGTGGGACTGGCATGCCAGAAAGACTAACTGTGGAATTTGAGGTGGAAGGCCATTTTAGGTCATTTGATATCACACAGTCTGGAGGATGAGCTCAACCATGTTGGCTATCAATTGATCAATAATGTCTATACAATACAGTTCCAATAAAGTCTCCGCACACAGAAGTTTGGGTGAACTTTCCCATTGGCAGTACTCTGTGTGTTTTGTCACATATCAATGTTAGGAAAGTTATATATCACATGTACAAAGGAAACTTCATATTTGGGATCCTCCCAGACTCTGCATTTCTTCCTTTGGCTTATTTTTACCTGTACTTTTTTTCTGTAATAAATCATAATTGTGAATGTAGCTTTCAATGGGTTATAAGTTTTTCCAGTGAATTATTACAATGGAGGGTGTTTTTACAGACACTTCAAACTTGCTGTTAGCATCAAAAGTAAGAGCAGTTTGGGGGACTGTGCCCTTAAACTTCCAATTTTGGCTAATTCTGAGTGGTATACTGTGATGGGAAAGAAGCTCATAGTTCTCTCATAAATTTTAACGTTTTAGATTTGGACAAAATTATGGAGAACAGCTATTATAATACTTCATTGTGGGGAAGGACGTCAAGTGGGTTATGATTGACTTCAGTTCACAGAGACGGTTTTGTGGCTGGTTAAAGACAATCAACCTTGGTCTTCTGGATCTCCCACTATACTGCGTTATTTAGTACAAGATTATATTATTGGATAGATTTGATTTCTATTTGAGAAATAAAATTATGACAGTTTAAATTTAAAAATCAGTAAAATATTGATTAGTGCCCTAGTATCTCATGTATAAAGACCAGCCTAGAATAAGATCTTAGGCTTAATTATAGGAAAATCTATGTATGCCTAAATACACCTAGTTTTCTCTAGAGCCATCGTCATCATCCAGAAAGTATCAATTTAATTTGTGATTAACAATGTTTAACAGGAAGCTAAACAACAAAACAAACAAGCAAGCAACATATGACCAAAGACACTCAAATAGGGAACAGGCTGACAGGGTCCAGAGGGGAGAGGGGAGAGAATCATAGGGGAAAAGGGGATGGACTCACATGAACAAGTATAAAGGACACATGGACAATAACTAAGGTGAGGGGTGGAAATGGGAGGGAGGTGGGGAGCACTGGGGGGGCAGGGCTAGCAATATAAGACAGAAAACTGTACTTGAACAAGAATTAAATTAAAATATATATATATATATATAACCAAAGACACTGAAAAAATATATATATATAACCAAAGACACTGAAATAGAGAACAGGCTGACAGTGACCAGAGGGGAGAGGGGAGGGAATTTCAGGGGAAATAGGGGAGGGATTTAGAGGAACCTATATAAAGGATACATGGACAACAACTGAGAAGGGTAGAAGTGGGAGGGAGGGGGGAGCACGGGGGGTGGGAGGGGAGGGGAGTAATAGACAGAAAACTGTACTTGAAAAATAATTAAATAAAAAAATGTGGGGAAAAAGAAACAATGTTGTCACTGGTTTAACAAGCGTACATAGTGTGTTTTCTTTTGCTAGTTCCAACTTATCATATATTAGAATAGCAAAGTGGTGGGAGACTCATCTAATTTTCAGTCATAAACAATGAAAATGTTAAAAATAAACATTTCCAGTGAAGCTAAAATTACAGCTTTAAAAAAATGTAAGAATTTCAAATTAGTGTAGGGCTAGCAGGTAAGAGTCCTTAAATATACCTTTGTATTAAATGAGTGCTTTTTCTAAATAGTATATTTTTCTTAAAATGTTTAATAATTTTAAAAAATTGATATTCTAAAAAGGACACTAATGTTCTTCTCAAACAGTTTAGCAGTAAAACATCTCATTTACAGATAATTAAAGGAGATAGTATTATAATATTATACATAAAATATTATGAGGTGAGATCTTTTCCATATTCTGTAATGATAGAAACTGAAAGTGCAAGAACTCTCTGCACAGAATCAACACGAAGAGTGAAACAGCCGTATGTGTTGTTCTGGACTTCTCTAGTAGGATGTACAATGAAGAGTCCAAATAATTGTCTGGGCCAATATCCTCTGCTTAGTGTGAGTACAGTTAATGTTCTTACATTTCACAACTACCAGCACATATTGCATATAAAGAGAGTGTTCTAGAGAAAGGTTTTCAGACATTCCTAACATTATCAAGGAGTGCTTTTCAGCACCTGTTGTAAATTGTAAAAAATGCCTGTGATATGATACAGTGTGAATATGTTACCTAATTTTTGCTCTTTAGGTATTTGGAGCAGGGGGTAGACTCAGTGCAATAAAAGAAATGCAAATGGAATTTTCAGAAAACAATTAGTGAGTTTGGTTATTATAATAAGTTATAAAGGAAGCAATTTTGGAGAGGTATAAAGAGATAATATTGTGGGATTGTGAATAATAGGAGAGAGAGTATTTATTCTGTACACATACTATTGACATTTTGTGTATATTAAGACAATGAGAGAATGTGTACAAATGAATACTTTAACAAGAGTAATCTCAGAGTAGCGTGTAGAAAGAATTATAAGTGAAAGCTGACCAATTGGAATGGTTCTTGGCAAAATGTTGATAGGGACACCAATTAGGAGAAAATGAAATATCCTTCATAACTGTGGAATGCTCACTTACCATAGTACACAAAGAGGAATGAAGACAAGAAGTAATTATCTCTCTCAAATCTCTCGTGTTTATCAAAGTCTTTATTCATGTTGCTTTTGACAATAGCACACACCAAAGTTGTCGGGTTCAGGGAGAAGGAAATGGTGTCTGTGACATTGGTTCTACTGTGTCATGAAAATAGAATAAAAAAGACTTCATTTTTACAGGAATGTATCATGATATTTCAGTTTTAATGTTTTGGTCCTGTGCTACTTGGAATAACTGTAGGATTGTTTACTTTTTATTAATATAAAGGGAAGAACTATCAGTTTGGTATAGCTTTATCAATGCCATTTTCTAAATATTTCACAAATACAAAAATATACAACAATCGAAACAAAATATTGTTCCATGGCCATATTTATAATGGCAGTATTTTTTCCTTTTTATTTTTAAATTGTTATTATATATTTTTCTATTACTATTTAGTTCCCTTATATTCATCTGCCCCAGCGATGACCACACTGTTGTCCATGCCCATGAGTCCTTTTTTCCTTTTTGCTCAGTCCCTCCACCTGTTAACCTCCCCACCCCCACTAGCTGTCATCCACTCTCCATTTATGAGTCTGTCCCCATTTTCCTTGTTAGTTCAGTTTCTTCATTAGATTCCACATGTGTGTGAAATCATATAGTATTTAAGACCACCACTCACATTTGCAAAGTGTATGTTTTTGGAAGCCTTATGAGTGAGGATGGATTAAGAATTAAGACATTTTTGAAAATATTCATAAAAATGTATTTTGACTATACAAACCCGTAGGGTAAATCAGTAACTAGCAAAGAGCCAACTGTGTTTGAAAATATTTATGGGTGCTGTGTTGAATGATAAAGGTAACTATCATAATGATTAAGCACACTTTCTTTGTCCAACTAGGAATCAAAACCAAATAACTATCCTTAGAGAACTAATTACAAAGTATTATCATGTTAATTTCTTTTTCCAGCTAATAACAGTGGAATCATTCTATTGTAAAAATAGGCATACATTAATATTTCATCCTCTCTTCTCCATTGTATGTATAGGTGTGTATAACTCAACCTGTACATTGCATGAGTGTGTGCTCAGCCTGTTCCGATGCCTGTTGTTGAGGATGGGTGTACCTTGTCACTTTTACGTCTCTGATTTTTTATAATTCATGTAATTTATCTATCTGGGATAATATGAATTACTGAAAGATACTTACCAAGTTATTTGATTTTATCTCTTTGACCAATGTAAAGAGCAAATATAGTTAATTGTAAGGTAAGTCTCAATGTATTTTTCAACTTACATAGAGAAGTTTGACTGAAGGCCTTCTAGAATAATTATATCATATATTTTCAATAATAAAATAATATTTTCTTTTTGGTCAATCTATGGAAACTCCTATGATTAGACTAGCAAAGAAGGAAATGCACAGCAGAGCAGCACCTGACTGTAATGTAGAATAAGTAGAAGAAGAATGCAGACCAGATTGACTATCCTTTATTAATTTGAATAATTTCCTCTTTACTTGTAGACAATATAATGATTAGAACACTTTTATTATTTCATTAAACATTACATAAACAACTATTGAAGTCCAGACCAGGATGCCATAGCTTGCTTGTAAATATTTTAAGTTTCTTTAGAAAGTCCTTTGGCAAATATGTAACACTGTAGAAATGCAGTTAATAACAGTTTTATAATATCATAATTAAACATATTAAATAATAACATTTATAATACCATAAATAAAAATACACTCCTTTGGAGAGATTATTTCTTCTTAAGCTGTACACATGAGACATATGTAATGACATGTATCAGCTTTCTTTATATTTAGCAGAATCACAATTATTATTTTTATTGCAATAAAAAGACAGATACAGCTAATGAGTTATGTTAGAATGGGACTTACAGAATAGTTACATATTAATGGAGTGACCAGAGCTTGTTTATTCAACCTTGTGGTGTCATAAATTCAATTCTATTATTTTAGCCAATAGCAACGAGGCTCTGGAAAATTGATTCACATGAACTAAATACATGAGGCTGACTTGTAAATGATAATACCCATTTTTTAATTTATGAAAAAAGGTTGGAATTTCTTTACTAGAATACAGTTATCTGAAGAGTCTATTAGGAAAGAAAACTTGGCCTATTAGGTTCATTGTTATACCCCGAGAGCTGAAAAAATTAATTTCTTTATTACTTAATAACTGTTTAGTTTATTATAAATGCCTTGAAGTCATTTAGGAGCTTATACAATAATCAGTATTGTGGACAGATCTTTAAATGTGTACCTAGAGAATAACTAGTAATAATTATACTTGATTATTAAATGATCAGTGGTTCTCAAAATGTTCATGTATATCCTGTATACCAAAAAATTAGAATATGTATTCTATCAATGGTATTTAAACATTTGAAATTTGTTTTTTTATTTATTTATCTTTAGAGGGGAAGGGAAGGAGAGAGGGAGAGAAATATCAATGTATGGTTGCCTCTTGTGAGCCCCCTGCTGGGAACTGGCCTGCAACCCAGGCATGTGCCCTGACTGGGGATCGAACCGCAATTGTGTGGTTCGCAGTCCCGCGCTCAATCCACTGAGCTACACCAGCCAGGGCCAAGTATATCGAAATATTATATAATCAGATTCTTCCCAATGTTTTATTAAAATACCAAGTCTAAAATATCATTTTTCTTAAGTTCTTTAGCCAGTTTTAGAGAAGAAAATTATACATGTTATAGTGATCCCAAAGCAAATCAACATACTTTCCCTAAACTGGTTACAAACTGGTTACTTTCCTTAAACTGGTTAATATAAACTAGTGATTTACATTTCTTATCTTTTTCCTTCTTACACTTTGCTGATTTGGAAATCTTCATATTTCCCTGAGATTTCAGAAATACCTGAGTCTATTTTTTGTAGTTCTTTATGGTTTAGCAACTACAAAACTTAAAAGAAAGTTATCTCTTAAATTTTTATATTCTGTTTTGTTAACTGGACAATTTTTTGTCCAGTCATTAGAATTCCCTGTACATTCAGAGATTATTTAACTCAAGATACTGGCCATCAGGTTAGACTTTAGTTTCAAGTACACTTTTTCTGTTATTTTTGAGTTTTTAAGTTCAACTCCAGCTTTTAATTTTATGCAATATTAGTGTCCCCTCACAAAGTCGTTTGCATAAGTTCCAATCGCTTGTGTTACATTCCATCTTCCTGTTATTATGATGTATATGCCTGGTACATTATGCTATTACAAAATCAGGAACTTTTATTTTGACACCTTTATTATATAGAGCTATTAAGTTTTTATCTACCAGGAAATGAGAGACTATTTCTGCTTAGTTACCACTTCTAGGTATTTTGCTAATTTATTAAATGTCTGAAACACACAGTATGTCCTTGGATACTGGATATGATCAGTAGTGTTAATTAAATGCCGGACTCCTCTGCTATGTGGTTATTATGTGTTACCATTAGTGCTGATCAGTCTTTTCTGTTATTGATACAGAACTGCTGTATTTGATGCTATTACTTTTCCTACAAGTCTTTCCTAATACAAATGGAAATATGTGCCTTCATACTGTAAGTGTACGTATTATTAGAAGAAGCACCCCACATACTAAGTACTTATTAAGAGCAATAGAAATTAAAGATATTCTACCCTGTTTTGATTTTTGTGTGTATATCGTAAGTGCCTATTTATATTCTTCATGTGATATTTTCTGTTTTAGTATTATGTACTTCTTAGTCTTTGACAGACTGAAATTGTTTTATTTAGCCATAGGGGTTTATGTTTTTTTTATATTCATAATGTCAGAAATTAACCAGAGAGAAGCCATTTAGATTACTTTTCTTTGTTTTTCAAAATGACCTCTGGTTTTTTATTTTAGATGAACTTTGTTTTCTGGCAAAAAAATAAAAAAGTACCAGAGATATTTTTTGTCTTTTCATAGTAACTGAGTCTGTTTTTTAAATTTGTTATTTTATTGGTGGATACTGGGCAATAATATTCTGTTTGCCCATAAGTGCTAGTAGAGGGCAGAAATATTATTGTTGCTATTAGTCTTTTTTAAGGAGATCTGGAAAATATATGTCTTTTTAGGTTTATAAGTTCACATTGATTTTTCTTCTGTAACATATCATGTTGCTGCATCTACTTTACTTTTATTATGAGTTTTCACCAGCTTCAAAGGCTCTTTCCACACTATAAGAAGGTTGCTTAGTAAGCAAGTTATCAAAGCAAGGCAGTTTAGAATGAGTAGTTTTCAAATTAGTTTATCTAGACCAATAGTAAATGGGCCCATGTTAGTCTAAATGTCAAGGGTCACCTACAAAATAAGAATGATACTGGAACAGTGGAATGGGTTCTCCCAATTTAAGTTCTTTGTTGGTGTTATTTTTCTTAAATGTTGGGAAAGCAGTGGCGGGGTTTGAACTGTGGGAGGAAGAAGTAATTGTCAAATTTCAAAAGAAGTTTGAGCAATTCAACCTTGAAAATAGTGTGTATTTCTCTGGACTTTAGCAACTGCTGGATTCATGAAACAGATGACTTTTTTAAATTTTTCATTTTTCAAATGGAATTTCAATGGTCTTAGCCATGCAATGAAATCCAAGGTCCCTGTGATAACAACATTTTGCATGTTTCAGTATCCATCACAAACAAACAAACAACAGCAACACCTTTTTCTCATTTCAATGAAAGGACTTCAGTCAGCAAATTTGGTTAACATGCCCATTTTGGACTATCCAGGAATAAACCACATCCAAACAGGGGATTTGACTCATCTAAGAACCTGGTACCTTTTCTGTCTAGATGGATTGTGTGGGGTGATTCTGAATAAAGGGAAGAAATACTGTGCAAACCACAAAAACTTGCAGTGAGAAAGATGTTCCTTCTTGGCACAACAACAGCAAAAAAAAAAAAAAAAAAAAAAGCGACAGCCATATGCCAGAAACTCATTTATTTTCTTTTTCCTTTCTTTAAACCTTCATTCCTTTTTAAATGTTGTTGGTTATATTAATGTGCTGGGGCTCTCAGAACAAATACTACAAACTGTGTGGCTTAAGCAGCAGAAATTAATTTTCTTACAGTCCTGGAAGCTAGAAGAACAAGATTGAAGTGTAGGCAATTTGGTTTCTCCTGAAGCCTCTCTCCTGGGCTTGCAGGTGGCTGCCTTTTGCTGTGTCCTCAAATCATCATCCCTTGTGATGTCTGTGTCCTAACACCCTCTTCTTATAAGAACATACAATGTTGAATTAGGGGACCTGATTCAACTGGAATTTCTTCTGAAAATTTTATATGTTACTATCTTTAAACACAGTTATATTCTAATGTACTAGGTGATTAGTTCTTCAATATATACATTTTAGTTGGAAATTATGAAGACCGTAATGTTGGTCATTGAAACTTAATATCCAAGTATAAAGTTACTTAGAACAAGTTGAAGCTAGATCATATTATACTTTCATTATAAAACAATATTTTGAACCAATGTATTCTCTTTTTTCAAAATTATTGCTCAAATACAGTTGTCTGTTCCCCCCCAGTACTCCCTACCACCCCAGCTATCCCTGCCTCCCTCCCCTGCTTCCACCCCCCTTAGTTTTGTCCATGTGTGCTTTAAAGTTGTTCCTGAAAACCCTTAACCAATGTGTTCTTGTCTATCAGATTAGGATTCTCCCATTTGGAAAATGCTTAATAAACATTAAGCATAGTATCTTTACAAAATTTCCCTTCTTCAAACTCTGCCTTTTCCCCATCTAACTTAAATTATATTTCTTTTGTTGTTTCAAATTCTTTTTTTTCTTTGCATATTGAGGATGGCTGCTAATCTTTTGATGCCTATATCTTATAACATCTTTTTGATGCTATATAAATAAACAACTTCCTCTCGGGAAGCTACCCCTGCCATAGCATTTGTGTGTGTACATATACATATATCATAATATATAGATTATTATATTTATATTATACGATCTGTCCAGAATATATCCAACCATGTAACATGAAAAATAGAAACATTTATTGAAGAAGATACAAAACATAAGACATATTGTACATAGGACAATGACATCTTAATCCCCTTCAAAGTAGACCTCACACAGTTCACTGTGAATAGGACCTCCTATTCACTGTCAGCTGCCCCATCATATTTTCCTGAATCTCATAGATGGTCTCAAATCTCTTTCCTGGCTTTGGGAAAATCCAGAAGTTGCAGGACACCAAATCTTGGCTTGATGGGGCTGAGTCACCTGGGTGGTTTTGATATTTAGCCGAAAGCTCTGCATGAGACATGATGCATGAGTGGGCACATTGTCATGATGAAGCTGCCAATCACTAGCTGCTCATAGCTGCAGCCTTCTGAATATCTGAATACTTCCCACCAAGGAATGTTCAAGCTTTATGCGAAATCCGAAGCAGATTCATTGCTCTACACAGTCATTTTGAATGTGATGGTCACACAGTACTCACGCACACTCAACTGCATCTATTGCCCACACTAACTAGTACAGTGTTAGGCATGTCATTGTTCAGGCATGCACATTCCAGTCTTCTCTCCTTGGCTGCCTGGTTACATCAGTGTCATGCAAACAATTCTCATTATACTAACAATGGTTGGTGTGGTTGGACTTTTTCCAGACAGACCATAATATATATATGTATATGTATGTGTGTGTATGTATATGTATATGTGTTTGTATTTTTTAAATTATTTTTATTTTATTGATTCCAGAGAGAGGGGAAGGCAGGGAGAGAGGGTGAGAAACATTGATGTGAGAGGGAAATGCCAGTGGGCTGCCTCTTGCATTAACCCTGTCTGAAGACCAAACTTGCAACCCATTCATGTGTCCCTGATGGGGAATTGAACCTGTGATCTTTTGGTTTGTGGAGAGATGCCCTCTCACTGAGCCACATGGGCCAGGGTTCTGACACAGTGTATTATAACTTTTCCAATAAACAGTTGATTTTATATATAGTTTAAATTATTAGTTACTTTGGGACTAATGCAGATGCAATACAATACAATGCAATACAATGTAATACAATAGAAAATACTTTCTGTAACTGTAATTTGCAGAAAGAAACATTTAGATTTGGGTATACTTATCCCTTTTGAAACTACTGTGCTGTATTCATGAATAACAACACATTTCTAAAGTTTAATGCTTAATTCTATTTTTTACAGTGAGAATAGTTTATGTATGAGGGTGTCCTTTTTATTAAGTTTTTAAAATTTTTTTAAAGATTATTTATTTATTTTTAGACAGAGAAGAAGGGAGGGAGAAAGAGGGGGAGGGAAACATTAGTGTGTGGTTGCTTCTCATGTGTCCCCTATTGGAAACCGGGCCCATAACCCAGGGATGTGCCCTGACTGGGAATGTGACCCTTAGGTTCTCATCCTGGTGCTCAATCCACTGAACCACACTACACTAGTCAGTGCCTATGTTGTCCTTGCTTTTAATTTCAAGAACTAAGGTATTTAGTGTCTATTTGACAATATTATTAGAATTTTCTTAATAAATATTTACTTTTTTAAATGTGAATTATGGTAGCATTCACATCAATGGAGAAAGTGATTTGTCGATGTGATATTGTTTAGTATTTAGATTCCTCTTCCTGTCCTTTTTGGACTGTTTTAATTTTACCCTTAGTCCCTAAATGTAAATGCTTGCTTTTCTACCTGTCTATACACACAAATGTTTACTACCTGTCTATACACACAAATACAAAACTCATTTCTTTTTTTTAATTTAAATATTTTATTTATTTATTTTTAGAGAGAGGGAAAGGGAAGGAGAAAGAGTGGGAGAGACACATCAATATATGGTTGCCTCTGGTGGATCCCCTGCTGGGAACTGGCCTGCAACCCAGGCATGTCCCCTGACTGGGAGTTGAACCGGCGACCCTTTGCTTTGCAGGCCCACACTCAGTCCACTGCAAAACTCATTTCTTTATTCCTCACTCAAGAGTCCCTACCACTGCAAGGAGGTATTTATCTTCGAGAGCTCTGAATACAACTTTCTAGTTTAATTCGTTGTTTGCCCTCTTAAAAAGAAAGTATATCTAGCTGTGATGTTTGTGACCTCATGGATATCAATAGTTAACTTTTAATCTAAATTGATATTTATTTCTTTTACTCATCCCTTCTAATCTAAAACAAGTGATTGAATAATGATAACTGAATCCCCACTTCCAGGTATGGTCTAAAATAATGTCTCACAGTTGACACTGTACAAAAATTATTTGAGAAATAATTGATTAAATGTATCACAAGAATGCTACACAGATTTGAAAGATAAATGTTAGATAAATATTAGAAAACTTGCAATTCACAGAATTCTATACATTTGACAATGTTTATATCATTTTTGTGCATTTCCGTAAGTAAAATCTCATCTTTTCTCATGTTCATTAAAGAAGCTTTGATAAAAACAATTACTTTCCTGTTTTCTAATATTTTTGATAGCTACTTACATATATAATTCTGTTAATTATTTGTGATTTTTACAATGCTAACATGCAGCCATTGCTAATGTGGCTCAGTGGATTGAGTACTGCCCTGTGAACCAAAGGGTTATTGGTTTGGTTTCCACTCAGGGCACATGCCTGGGTTGCAGGCCAGATCTTCATTAGGGGATGTAGAAGAGGAACTACACACTGATGTTTCTCTCCCTCTTTTCCTCCCCACTTCCTCTCTCTAAAAATAAGTAAATATAATCTTTAAAACAAGCTAACATGCAAATAATTATAAAAATTAAGATTCTTGGGTGATAATTCTTGGAATTTTATTGGGCTGATAATCTTAAAAATAGTGAAAAAATTCTGGATGTCAGTTAAAACTTTTTACTTCTGATTTGATTTCTTTTTTGCTTCACATCTGCATGTGAATATTTTTTCAGCTTTTAAGTGTCTTGTTCTCTAACTACTGATTTTTCTTTTTCTTCAGGATGTTTTAAATAATTTGGGATCATGTGAACTGGATGAAGATGATCTAATGCTTGATCTAGAATTATTAGAGGAGCAGAATCTTCATCCTTCTGGTAAGTATTGAATAAAGGCACAATATTCTACAACTCTGATCCTAGTCATTCAGCTTTCATTGATAAGCTTTAGGCTGTGTTCAGGCTTTTCAGCCCCCGGTTCGTATTTGTGCAAGGAACCTGCTGGGCACTCATTTGCAAATTAAGATCAAATTTAATATAAATTAAGAGCTTGCTTTCACTCTAAATATTAAAAATTTGGGTTAATAAGCTTTAAAGTATTTAACATAAGGTTTATTCTTTCATCGAGAAATCTCAATTTTAAATATGTTGTAGTATTTTGGACATATGACTAATATATGGAAAAATGTTTTTGCATTCAGTGCATTGTTTTAACATGAATAAATGTAGCATGTTTTATAAGAAATATATCATCTTTTTATTGATAGATCTAATACAGAGAGAGAGAGACAGACATTAATTTGTTTTTCCATTTATTTATGCAGTCACTGGTTGCTTCTTGTATGTGCAAGAAGGATTTATATGGACTTGTGATTCTGGTTAACTGAAAATCTATTATGGAAATATAAATCCTGTTAGAAGATCATTATAAATTTTAAAAGAAAACCTGTAAAACAAAAGTTGTTTTAAAGAAGGAAATCCTAATTAAACACTTCATGAATAGTTAATATATTTGGAATAAAATAAACATAAAAAGTTTTAATTTTAATTTACTTTATATAAACAAATGGAAGGTTTGTGGATTCAGATTTGCTGTTTCAATCTTAGTGATTTTAATAATTACTTCAGGGTTTTTGTTGATGTAATAAAGTTGACCTCAAATTAATAATTACTTATAGCAACCACAAATACATACTCATAAACACATACACACACCTAGAATTATAGTATGAGATAAATTCTTGCTGATGAATTAATAAGGCAGTCCATTATATTTTTAATAGTTTAAATTTATATTAAAGCATAAACTATCATGTCTCCAGGTTCCAAATTACTCTCTTTGAAGCTGTTATGGGGATGAGTTATTTATTTACATTTAGACATTTGACCACAAAGACAAGCTTTTATTTATTTTTTAATTATAAATAACACCTTTAAGATAGTCATTTTGAAGTCTAAGTAGAAATAAAATTAAGTTGGAGTTAAGAAATGTGAGGTCCTACTTACACATTTGAGAAATCGACCTTTTGGATTTTAGTGTTCATATTTGTACATATTAGGATTTACATATAGTTTCCAGCTCTAATATTTTGTGATTAATTTTATACAATATTTTTACATTTTATACTATATTAACAATGTGCAAAGGTAATAACAGTGTTTATATTTTTACACTTTATTTTAGGATAATATCAAGAAGCAGCTACTTACATTTTTTTCAGTTGATTACAAACAGAATAACCATTTTTAGAGATAGTCTTCCTGTAGTTGATTTGAAAGATATATGTATTTTATTTATTTTTTTGAAAGATATATGTACTTTAAATATAGATTTTTCTAACTTTTAGGCACTACCTTATGTGATTTTGTCATTTGCGTTTATCATAAGGAGCTACGCGTGATGAGAATGTGCACCGTATGGAAGGGATTTTGTCAGTCTCGGGCAAAACTGTACCAGCATTTACCTTTCAATCCAGCTATCCCACTTTTAGAAATTTAACCCAAAGTCAGTGGGAATATGCAAAATAATATATGAGAATAAGTATTCACTGCAAAATATTTGTAAAAACAAAATATTGGAAACACCTTAAATGTGTTTTCAGTAGGGCACTTGTTGAACACACAGTGGTATAGTAAGAAGGAATTACAGCCGTCACAGGAATAGTATTTCTTGTAGCGTGATTGTTAGGATGTATTCTTGCTGAAGAATTTTGCAATGATAGATTAAACTGGCAGTACCTGAACCCACTATTCAATCTTAATACCAGTGAAAGTATAATAACTACATATTTTGTCCGTCTTAATGCCTAAAGAAGTACACAGCCCCACCACGGCTGCCCACGAGCACTTAAATCTACTCTAGTCTCTTGATTAAGCTATGATTTTAATAGGGAATGTGGGATGAGAGGAAAGGGAATGTTAAATGGCATGATGAGATTACCAACAACAAAAATTAGTAAAATTTAATCTTTTCCTTAATAGAAAATCAAACACTTTTAATTAAGAAATTCATTTTAACAGGTAAAATTTGACAATCTCTAACTTAAAAATTTCCTTGCATTTTTCAAACTGTATGCGTTGGATACTGTCCATATGTAGTGATATTACTGGCAAAGAGGCTTATAAAGGACAACAGAATGCAGAGTACAGGTACATACTACCTGTACTATGAGCAACATGGCTAAAGTGTAACAATCAGCCAAGTAAAACATCAAAATACCAAAAAACAAAGGAGGAAAAACTAGTTTGACTTGTTTGGTTCAAGGTCTGTCATAGAAGTGCTCATATACCTACACATTTGAATATGTATCTGTTTATCATGTTTTTTTCATTTGTGCTTATGACTATGCCCACCTTGGTAAAGAGGGCTGTTTATTATTTTAGTCATAATAATTCTGGAGATCTTTAATATGTTTTTTGTCCATTCTTGCTATCTGTATTTTCATCTGAAAGAAAATTAGAAGTTTACAGTAGGTTTTTAAAAATTTGTTTTTTAACAACTGCAGTGGACAATTTGAATAAAGTTCCGAGGGATCCTTTGAATATATAAATATAGTGAATAGAGTCCTAAGTTAACACACTTTCTTTATAAGTACAGGGATAGTACAAACAATAGTACAAATTAAATATCTGTTTTACAGTGCAGGAAGTGGATATTATTTTTTAGTGAAAGTAAGAAAACAGTCTCAGAGAAAGGAAGGCGTATGAATTCAAAGTGAATTCCTACAAGGAGATTTGCCTTGAGGAAAAAAAAAATATATAAGAGCAACTTTTAAAAATAATTTACTCTTATCCTGGCATTATCTGGTTTTTATCTTTGTAAATTCTAACCTAAGAGCTAAGCTTTAGATTAAAAAGCCTATGGATGAGCTTTCCAGATATCTTTTATTGTATTTTCTTTAGTTAATGCTTAAATTACTCTTCTGGATAATATACTTTATGGATAATTATTATGCTTCTTGTTTCAAATTCACAATTATAAATTTCCTAATATGAGACATTTCATTTCTCTTGTAGTAAAGCATTATATTTATTGTTTCTCTATTTAATGAATTATTTATAATACATATATGATCAAATAATTATTTTAATTAAAATATACTATCATTTATCCCTTGATAAATTGAAAATACATTAATGATATTATTTACCCTATGAAGTATTTTATATCTCTCTTCACTCTCCTAATCATACTGTTATGGTATTGCTTTTGCTGTAAATGAGTTGTGGAAGATGTTAGCAGTGATGTCAGTTAGCTATACCTCAAAAGTGTTTTTTTGGGGAAGAAAACCTACTAACGAAATTTAATATGCCTAAGATTCAAATAAGTGTCCTGAAGTATTGCTTTATAGTGAAATACAGATTATGAAGTATACAGTCTATCAAAGGAAAAATACCAGCAATATGTTTTTGCTCCATTTTTGAATGTCATTTTATATTATTTTGTTCAGGTTTTTCTTTCTATTTATTGAAACATATTGAAAAATAATAATCGTTTGAGTAAAATAGGGTAACAATAAAGGAAGAATATGAAAAATAAGACGATTCGCAGTTAAGGCTGGCAAACAAAATGTGTACTAGTGTTACTGCCATGAGTGGGAAGTATTGCTTGGAGTGTTCTACTAGTATTTGTGAAGAGGGACGCACAACCAGTTACATGATTAAAATTATATGCTATCAGTCAGTCAGCCAAACAATGCATTTGTAAACTAAATAAACTCTTTTTACTAAGAGCTGAAAGATATTTTGCTCACTTGTCTTTATAAAGTATAAATAATTTGCTGTCAAGACAGTTTCTTCAGCAGCTTCTTTCAGTGTAAGCTGGTAGCACAACTTGCTCAGTAACATGCTCAGTAGAAGCAGTTCTAAATGGCGCATCAGGGCAGCCAGGCTTGGAGCTTTGTGAGGATCTTGCCTGTTCAAAAACAAAACCTCGTACCTTTTCCATAGTTCCTCTTCCTCAGATAATTTTAATATTGAGAATCAAGTACATGCTGTAAAGCGTTTTCCTCAGACATAAGGTAAATACCATAAAGCCTAATAGAATGTCTAATGTTCAGCGCTGTTCCTTTCTCATGAGTCTTCCAAAACATACTTTTTGAAAAATGTAACCCTTGAGTAACTGAATAACTTTTTATGAATACATGTTATCAAAATGCCAGTTAAACAGCAAACAGTGCATACTATTCCATAAAGAAATAAGAATAAAAATTGTAGTCCTTCATTTATTTCCTTGACTTCCATGTTAATCCAGGGCGCGGGCTGTGTGTAAGCATTAGTGATTACTAGCTGGAGATCTAAGTTGAGGAGAAGGAAGACTAAGTGCCTATAATGAATTAAGGTATTTTCTTCAACTCTCTCAAGTTAACCCTCATAATAACTCTCAGAGAGGAAGTTTCATCTTAAAGATCCATTCAAATGAGAGAGACTACAGATTAATATTGAACGAGAATAGCCTCTTTGATGGCAAGCATGTACATCCGAGTTAGAATTCCAGCTTTGTCAAAGTGGCTCGGGCCAAAGTGACCCAGTCTTTCTGAGCCTGCTGTCCTCTTTTGCAAGATGACAATAACAATATCTATCTTAAAATATCATCCTACCTAAATGGGTGACATTGTTATATGTGAAGTGCCTTTCACAGTTGATTAGAATAAGATAGAAGCTCAGTACAAGTTGATTATTTTCTTGAAACCTTAGTTTAAATTTCTTGTCAAAGAGAGTTTGTCCTATCATTGGTGATTTTTCATAGTCCTTAATTTCTTAATGATTCATCATTATTATATATTATTTTGAAATATGCTTTCTGATTTGAACTTTCATTATCTAAATTCTTTGTAATATTGTAAGCATTTAAGTGTTTTGTTGGTACTTATTACTCAAAAATTAGGGTCCTGGCCAGGTAGCTACATTAGTTAGATAGAGTGTCATCTAGGAAAGCCAAGGTTGCAGGTTCAATCTCTGGTCAGGGCACATACAAGAAGCAACCAGTGAATGCATAAATAAATGGAAAAACAAATTAATGTCTGTCTCTCTCTCTCTGTATTAGATCTATCAATAAAAAATGATGATGTTTTTCTTATAACACATGCTACATTTATTCATGTTAAAACAATGCATTGAATGCAAAAAACATTTTTTCATATATTAGTCATATGTCCAAAATACTACAACATATTTAAAATTGAGATTTCTATACACAATGGAATTCTATGCAGCAAAAAGAAAGAAGGAGCTCCTACCTTTTGCAACAACATGGATGGAACTGGAAAGCATTATGCTGAATGAAACAAGTCAGGTGTTGAAGGACAAATACCATATGATCTCACCTTTAACAGGAAGCTAAACAACAAAACAAACAAGCAAGCAAAATATAACCAAAGACACTGAAATAAAGAACAGGCTGACAGTGACCAGAGGGAAGAGGGGAGGGAATTTCAGGGGGAAATAGGGAAGGGATTTAGAGGAACAAATATAAAGGACACATGGACAACAACTGAGAAGGGTGGAAATGGGAGGGAGGAGGGGAACACGGGGGTTGGGATGGGATGGGAGTAATAGACAGAAAACTGTACTTGAAAAATAATTAAATAAATTAAAAATAATAAAATAAAATTGAGATTTCTCGATGAAAGAATAAATCTTATGTTAAATACTTTAAAGCTTATTAACCCAAATTTTTAATATTTAGAGTGAAAGCAAGCTCTTAGTTTATAGTAAATTTGATCTTAATTTGCAAATGAGTTGCTCAATTGAAAATAGATTTTAGTTAGATATTATTACTTAATAGAAAGACCATAATGGTCATTTAGATGAAAAAATGAAATTTTATATTGGTTTTGCTATTTTAGAGATTATATCTAAAAAAAAAAAACCTAGGACAGGAACTCTTGGTATATGTTCAGATATGAATGGGGAGGTAATGGCCCAATTATATCAATTATAAATTTATTAGGGATTTGCTTTATTATTTTGAGTTTGATGAACAAGCGATGTCAAATTCTGCAGTGAGTTAGGAACTCCTCCTGTGTCTATTAATTAATGAGATAATTTTTGTTATTAATTTTTAATGATACTAGCACAGCAGAGCAAAGATCAAACCCTAGTGGCTTTGCTAATATGAATGGTAATGTGCAAATTACAACATTCACACAGGGAGAATTATAAAAAATAAACTACAGGTTTTTACAAGCTTTGGTATGCCTGCACCAGAAAAAGTATGTGTAAAGTATCTTCAATCTGATTATGTACAGTTAAGAAACATATGATACTTAATTTTGGAAGTATAGTATAGAGCTATAAATCTGGAATTTGGACAAATAGAAGCTAAAAACCAGGTTATGCATGAGCAAATTATTTAATCTTTCTTAGCTTCCCTATTTGCATCTGAAAATGGGAGCAACATGCCCTGGCTGGTGTAACTCAGTGGACTGAGCACTGGCCTGGGAACCGAAAGGTCACTGGTTTGATTCCCAGTCAGTGCACATGCCTGGGTTGTGGGCCAGGTACCCAGTAGGGGGCCACGTGAGAGGCAACAACACATTGATGTTTCTCTCCCTTTCTTTCTCCCTCACTTCCTCTCTGTCTAAAAATAAATAAATAAAATCTTTAGAAAAACTTAAAAAAAATGAAAATGGGAATAACAAAAATATTTACCTTATAAATTTATTGTGAGAAATAGTAAGTTCAAAAGGCCCAGGAGAAAAGCTCTATCTCATGCCTGGCATATAATATTTTTAAACAACTATAGCTAATTTAACTTTCCATAATATGCATGATAAAATATTTTGTACCTGAGGATTACTAGGAGTCCAATCTTGCAAATTTTGGTGATTTTTTTCCAGTCTCTATTAAAGGAATATCTCAACATTTTCAAGTATAGCATTTCTCAGATTTTAACTGTAGAATGCCATAACACATGCAATTAATTCTGGGACTACTACATATTTCAAAACTTATACAATTAAAACATTAAATAAAATAATAAAAGAATAACATAACATTTTTGGAGTTGAAGTGACATTTTAATCAGTTAAATATTAAGTTTCAGATTTGAGAAAATTGAAGCTCTGCATGATAAAATATTAGTAGATATCTCATCTGAACCCAAAGTTTTTCTAAGCTTTAAGGCTGTGTTTAATAATTTTGATTCTTTTGACTAATCAGTGTAACTTATTTAAAAATTAAAAATCACAATTACTGAACTTTTGTTTCAAACTGGCTCTTCCGCCTCTTTTTTTAGATATGGGGGAAGAGCCAGTTTGAAATGCTTATATGTTTGCTTTTGACTTCATGTAAGGAGCCTAAATTAACTTACATTTATTTATTTACTGGAATGTCTGTATTGTGCCAAAGACTGGTCTANGATAAAATATTAGTAGATATCTCATCTGAACCCAAAGTTTTTCTAAGCTTTAAGGCTGTGTTTAATAATTTTGATTCTTTTGACTAATCAATGTAACTTATTTAAAAATTAAAAATCACAATTACTGAACTTTTGTTTCAAACTGGCTCTTCCGCCTCTTTTTTTAGATATGGGGTAAGAGCCAGTTTGAAATGCTTATATGTTTGCTTTTGACTTCATGCAAGGAGCCTAAATTAACTTACATTTATTTATTTACTGGAGTGTCTGTATTGTGCCAAAGACTGGTCTAGACACCCAGTTGTTTCTGTTTTTGCTTGCTTTTAAGCAATACTTCATAAGCCCTTTGGATGATCTCATTTCATTTTTTAAGACAGATTTATTTATTTATTTTGTTTGTTTGTTTTTAGAGAGAGGAGAAAGGAGGGAAAAAGAGAAAGAGAGAAACATCAATGTGTGGTTGCTTCTTGTGTACCCCACACCAGGGATCTGGCCCACAACCCAGGCATGTAGGGCATGGGGGGAGTATTGGAAAAATATCAAGCATTTTTCATACATCATTTCAGTTAGCGTCCTCTCTCAAAGCTGTAAGAAGTGGGCATGGCAGATAATCAAGACTTACTTCAAAAAGCAGGATTATGATTTTTATTAAGGTGTAATGACTTGTCTAGAAGTATTGTTTCTACTTAGAATGGAATTCAAGTTGTTGAGTCATTAAAGATTGAACTGTCCTGACCAAAAAAAAAAAAAAAAAAAAGGAAAAAGAAAAAAGAAAAGAAAAAGCTGCAATGAGTGTCCTCTCCTGCTTTAACTATAAAGTTGCCTTTAAAGAACTCTCTTTTTTTTTATGGGAAAATCCAATTAAAGTGTCTTGTGATGACCAAACATAATTATTTACAGAGTAGTACATTGCTTCAAAGACAGGGTCCTTGACCTGAGAAGTTTAAGGTGTAAGATAGGGGTAAACAAACCTAAGATGACAGTAAAATAGAGTCAATCTCAAGGCTGTCGAGGAATCAGTCTGGAGTCATATTATTACCTGCACAGACCTGAAAAGTCAAATGGCTTCTAGAAAACCCTAGTAACTTTGTGACCCAAAAAGAGTATAGAACTTGGGGGTTTCATTTCAGTATTTTCACAAGGAAAGTTGAAAATAAAATCATCAGTTCAAAGTGTGGCTTGTGTTTGTTTTAGTTAATACTCTATACATGAAGTATATCACAATCTAAGCCAGGTTAACTACTAATTTGATTTTATGGATTTTATAGGTGGAAGTTTTTGTGATTCCAGGACTTTTGCATGGGTTCACTTAACGTTCAATGTCTTTACTGTTTTTGTTAGGTTACAAAATTGACTTTTTTAATTTTTATTTTTACTAATGTAGTCTAGTATAATACATTAAATAAATATGATGGAAGTTTTAAAAAAAGGAATTTAAACTGGCAGCCTTTTGGTTTGCAGACTGACACTTAACCCACTGAGCCACACCAGCCAGGGTTGATCTCATTTAATTTTATTTACGAGACGCTAGGAAGTACATGTATTACTATTTTTGCTTCATGGACGAAGGGGTGGAAATGCAAAAGAGCATTGTTGCTGGTCCAGGATTGAAGAGTCTAGTTATGTGGCAGGACTAGGGTTTAAGTTAAACTGTGTGACTTAATGCCTACCTACTCTTTTCACTATATGAGGCTCTAAATGATTTTAGTTTCTAGAAAGCACAGATATAATAAAGGTACAAAATATTCTATTGTAATACACTCTTTGGGTAACAGATGTAGTAAGGATGCAATTGTGGCATTGCTTGTTACTTCATGGGTTTTTAATTTTTTTAAAATCGTTCAAGTACAGTTTTCTGCCCTTTACTCCCATGCCAGCCCACCCCCCCAACGCTCCCCACCTCCCTCCCATCTCCACCCCCCTTGTTATTGTCCATATGTCCTTTATACTTGTTCCTGCAAACCTTTCCCCTTTCCCCCTGAAATTCCCTCTCCTCTCCCCTCTGGTCACTGTCAGCCTGTTCTCAATTTCACTGTCTTTGGTTATATTTTGCTTGTTTGTTTGTTCTGTTGATTAGATTCCTGTTAAAGGTGAGATCATATGGTATTTGTCTTTCACTGCCTGGTTTATTTCACTCAGCATAATGCTTTCCAGTTCCATCCATGCTGTGGCAAAGGGTAGGAGCTCCTTCTTTTTTTTCTGCTGCATAGAATTCCATTGTGTAAATGTGGTTTTGATCAGCTACCGTTACTGCATTCTCTTTCCTGCTTTAAAAGGGTTAGAGTGCCTGTTATCTGCTCAGTTGCCAGTAGATGGCAATCTTATTCTGATAATGGCAATAGTAATCCTATCAAACTTTGTATTTCACTTTATATTTTAGAAGGGATTTCAAATATAATATCTCCTTATCAAATTATCACAATAACACTTTGAAATAGGTGTTAGTATATCCCAAGTACAGTGGAGGAAGCAAATATTATATGGTTAAAATATTTACTGAAGTTCATACAGCTAATATGAACCCAGATCTTACGGTTAAACGTCAGGTTCTTTTTTCACTACCTTTGTAGATCATGCTGCTTCTAATATCACATACACTGGTAATTCTAATACATTCGGTTAGATATTTCCCAAAGTCATTGAAAATTATAGTAAGATCTTAGAAGAGGACAAAAGGTTTGCTTTAGGTAGACATGGTGTTAATGTGGTGAAAAATAAGGACCGTTAGCTTAAAAAGAAGAGAAAAGGCAAAAAGCTTTGAAAAGTAGACAAAGTCATGAGGCAGAACAATGTGAGGTCATTTGATGTAGGAGCAGAGATCTCTGTCTGTATCAGCAGGTCATGAAGCATTACTGTGTGATAATATATTACTCCACAGCACTTTAAACATCATTATAGCCCCGAGTTGTCCTCAAAGCAGTTAAAGCCTGCCTTCTCTGATAAAACGGTAAGCTGAATACATTCACTTTGGAAGTACATCTTCCTACACTGTTATTTTTTACTCTTTAATATGTTAAGAGAAAAAAATCCTAATCCCTCATAAATTGTAACTATCCAGAAGTATCATTTCATAAAGACTCTGTTTACAAAAATTTAAATGTATTTTAAATTGATTAATTTTTAAAATAATTTTTATATTTCCCATATTTCTTTTCCCATGTGTTAGTTAGCAAAGGACTGAATGGACATAAGAAGTGTTGTGTAAAAATGTTTGCTAATTATCATCCTTGAAAAAGCAATAATGTATTTATGGTCTACTGATAGGGCATAGGAATCATGACCTTACCTCAACACAAGACTATATACAATTGTCAGTAATATTTATTTTCAGTGTAGATATTTTAAAAATGTAGTAGTTTTTGTTTATTTGTTGTTTATGCTTGACCAGTTAGTTCATCCATCAAGTAATTGATTCATTAATTTAATACTGAGTTTTTTATTTCAACTTTTAAAATATTAAATTAGTTCAATATATGACACTCACCTGGGCACATTATTTTCTGTATTTAGTTCACTGTGTTACATGGTGTACATGACTGAAGAATGGACAGAAATGGAGGAGAATATCAGATAACATGAAATTCTGCTCCCTGTGAATATTTAATGTTTTAAAGGTCTTATTCAAGGCCATACTGTTATTCTATAATACAGATGATATTGTCAGTAAGAAATTGAGTAGCTCTATTTATTAAGAACAGTTGTAATTATTTTTTTATATAATTGCCAACAGAGTAAATCATCTGTATTATTGGATTTAAAAGTGCCTCTGGCTATTTTGCCTGTCAGACTTTGCTATACTTCAAGGAGATTGCTTAGCTATAAAGGTCTTCAGGTACAATAGTTTTCAAAATCTAATCAGCTATAGTTGAAAAATGTTTACATGCTCTGACCTAATTTAGTATTAAATGACAACAATTTTAATGAAGTTATAGAACTGACTTGTCACCTGCTAGCCTAGCATTTTCCACCATTAAAAACACTTTTCTGCAGTGCAAAAGGGCAGCCAGTGGCTCAAGTTCATTAAAGGATACAAAGAAAAGATGTCTTTCATTCAGCATGGTTTTTCTGGAGTAATTAGAGAGAAAATATGCATCTCAATATAAAATTTCCTGGCCTTTTACAATTATGTGGTGACATCTCCATACAATTGCTTGAATAATGCCAACAAAATCAGCTGTCACTATCAAAATGAACAAGTAATTAAGAAAGCAAATCCTGTTCTTTGTTCTGAAGAAGTAGAATATTTATGTATGTAAAATTGTTCACCAACAAGAAAAAGGGCCACTGACATGAAACACAATTTTCTACAGTGCCTGAGGCAGAAAAGAGAGAAATAATAATGAACATTTCATACTAAACAACAAATTGAATTATAATTGTACACACTAAAAACAATTACATAATTTCTATTCTTTGGGCTATAAAAATTTAATAGCATCATTTTATCAGGTATTGCTATAGCATGTTGCTGCTTTTATTTGTATTTTGATTCTCCATCTTACTGAAAATTTTCAAGAGTCACAGTGGAACTGGGGATCTCTCACCCTTGTAAGGACTATCTTTTCTATCACCGGACATCTTAGGATGCCAGGATAATTTAAATACAACCGATAGGTTGACTGGATAATTAGTAGATTTGGGTGATGTCCTGGTAGTAGTGTCCAATGCTGGCTCCCCGGCCTCTTGCTAAGACCTAGCTCAGATAATTCTTTTGTGAGGTCATGGGAAAATGTCACCCCAACGGAACTCTGGAAGTTTTTTGGAGGGGGAAGAAAGGTTAGAATTTACTGAAATTTTTGAATTTGCTTTAAGGTGGATCTTTCATTTTGGGAGCTTGATTGGGATTGGGTAAAGATCGATGTATAGTAGTTGAGGAAAGTAGACTTGGAAGCAGAAAGGTGAAACTTTTTTTTCCTTTCCTTTTTTTCTTTTTTTTTTGAGAGAGAGCAAGAGAGATTGCTTTGCGGTTCCACTTATTTATGCATTCGTTGGTTGATTATTTTATGTGCCCTGACTGATTCCAAGGTTGAACCTGCAACCTTGGAATATTGGGATGGCCCTTTAGCTTTATGCGCGGGCAGGCCCAAGGCAAGGTGAGGATTTTAAGGTGAAGGGTTTTATGATTTTTAGGGCGTAAGCCATCTCTTGATATTTTTTATTGAAGAGTTGGTTGGTCTTTAGGAGAAATTCTGTAATGAACAATAAAGTTACTTGGAATAGTTAAGTTATTTCAGTAAAGACAATGAAATAATAAAATGGTGTTCATATAGACAGCTACCTGTATGGGAGTTGGTGTTTTTAGGTCTGAATCACCCCATTGAGGGAGACCACAGTATAGACCATTTTTAACCAGAGGCGAGATTCATCCAGATTTTTACTACTGTTTGAGGTGTCATAATCACATATCAGGTTGTCTAGCCATCCACAGGAGTCCGATTTTTCTTCCGATTCATCTTCTTCTGCTGAATGAGCTTTTCTCAGCTGCATCATTTGGTAGAGAGAGGAGCAGCTGGGTAACATCCTTTGAGAGTCTGGAGATGGTGCATCTGAACTGCAACACAAACAGTGAAAGAATTCTGACTAGGGTTCATTGTTCACTCTCAGCCAAAAGTTGAGTTTCCAAATCAAATAAGAGAATAGATCCATCCCCATTCCGAAGAGACTACAAGACTAGACATGGGTTGTTAGCCAAACTACCTAATTTTCTGATGTTTTTTGCTTCAAGGCAGGGTACCTTGTGTAAGAGGACAAAAGTGTCTTTAACCTAGGCCTCAAATGAGTATCTGGAAAAAAGGTTTATGTCGAAAGAAGTCTCTCCCGGACTACAGTATTTTAAAACTTTGTCTCAATGAAAACGTGTTCTCAAACTCCTAAAAATAAGAAAATAGGGGCATTATCTGAATGATGGGTTAAACCAGCTTGTCATTGTAAATTTGTCCTTATATGAAGATAATTGAGAGACCTAAAAAGTCACTTTTATTGTTCCTGTGAGATGTTGTCTGCTAACTGAACATCACCTGTATGCACTGAAAGACCTGGACTTTTTTTGTTGTTGTCGTTGTTGTTATCTTGGTACTAATAATAACTGGGTTCCTCCTTCAATTAGGGCACTCATAGGTTAGAAATTATTAAAATGCATATGATTTGAGGAAAATAATGATAAAAATATTCTGAAGAAAATGGAAATGGAAGTATCACCAATTTTACCAGGTGTTTTTTTTTAAAATGACATATTTCAGTGATTTGAAGATTCACTTTATTTTACACTTTAATATCTGATATTGATATTTTTATAATGAAGATATTAAGCATTGTGTCCTAGATTACCTTCCATTTTGTTTTTCTTATGAAGTGGTACGTAAAATGTCTTACAATCAATGGTGTCTTAGATAAAAAAATATTAGATAAGAAAAATAGGAATATGAGAGACCCAGAGAAATGAAATATTAGCCTGTGTATCTATGACTTTAGATCTCCTCCATTTAAAGAATCCAGAATAGCCTCCAATTCTGATAGGACACCCTTAATGGAATTTCATTTTCTTTTACATTGCTGTGTTATTTTCAAAGGTAAAATATCTATCATCCTCGTACTCATATTTGCCTACTTGTGTACTTTGGTTATATAGTATATTTTATTGTTTTGTGCCTATCCATGCATTTCTAAGTTTATATTTTTCCTAGCCTTATCTCTTATAATCTTCGTTATTCTAACATGTACTACCTTCATTCTTCTGAAGTAAGCTACCTTCAAGAGATTTCTGTTACTGAGAATTACATTTTTATCTCATATTCTGTAGTTTTATTACTCTGTAAAAATAAGTGGTTGACTTCAATCATCACTCAGACATATTGACTCCAAAGTCTCTATTCAGTTCAAGCCTCTCTCATGACGTACAGGTGTCTGTGTGTGTGTGTGTGCATTTAACAGCCTGTTAGCAATTTCATCTATAATTATCAGTTTCATGCTTTAGATTTAATTGATTCAAGATTAACCTTATTCTTTCTGGCTTTTAATTTGTTCTTGCCCTCTTTATTTCTATTTGTGAATGACACCAGCATTGTGCAGATGACAAAGTTTGAAATCAACTATTGCTAGCTTTCATTGATTCTACTTTTTAGCTATTCTTGATTCTACACCTTTTTCTCTACAATTGTTGTTTAAACATTTACTAGTCCAGCGTCGTTTTTCCTCCAGTTCTCTTCCTAGTTGGAGTTTTGAGGCCCTTTCTCTGTCTCTGGTGGCCATCTTTGTTTTCATTTTTTTCTCTTAGTTTCCAACTTAATGCAGAACTCAGGATCTTTTTCAGTTTTCCATTCCTTACTGCACCCCACAGGATTTTTCTGTCACATAAAAACCTTTGTGATTAATGTTGACCTTATTTCAGATTTTGCAGATGTGGAGAGTAATCACTTAGTTCAGGAAAGAGCATGGCAGTTGAAAATACACTGAGGTGAGAGAGAATGTAGAGTATTCAAGAGTTTCATTTTTCTCTGTCTTCTGGACTTTCCTTTAGCCTCATTCTTCTCCAAATTCTGGCTCATTTGTCTTCTTTCTTTCTTTAAATCACACAAAGCAGATCCCAGGTGTCAGCTGACTTGCAGGGCAAAGGTACACACTCCACCTTCAAAAATGGTTTGCAGAGCATCTTCCCAACAAAAGCAGGGCTTCCCAACTGCATTTTCGTTACTGCTGCTACAGGGTTAGTCTAGTTTGCATCTAATTACCTTTACTTGTCTGCTGGTTTATCTGTTTGATCCCTTTGCTCCTCTCCATACTGTCCACAAGCTGTGCTGGCACACTGATCTGGTCTTGGCCACTGATATATTTATAATTCTATTTTAGTTTTCCCATTATCTTTCTTATAAATTACAATTTCTGTATAAGGAGGATAATGTGATAGAAAAATATACCAAAAATAAACTATTAAAAATAACAATTTTTTTAGCATTGCTTACAGAGTTCCCAAGCTTCTCACCACTTTTTTTCAATTAATAAGATTTACTTCCAGCAAATATTTATTGAACCTCTATGTGCGACCATTTCTAGGATTACAGTTTCAAAGTAAGACATGTTTTCAAAGTAAGACAGGTTGTAACATATGATCTAATGGAAAATTCTACAATTTGAAACAGCTGTTAAGAAGAAAAGAGCAGTGTACAGTGAGTGGAAGGATGTGACAATTTTGGTGCTGAGGAAAGACTTCCTGCAGAGGAGACATTTAAGCTTTCACATGGTGATAGATGGAGAATAAATGCAATGTTTCAAGTTCTGTTTTCTCATCCTGAAATGTCCTCTTCTTATTTACTTCTGTGTTTAACTGCTAGAACAAAGTCTGGAAACAATTGGTCTAGTTGAAGTCAATTAGGTGCTCTTAAAAAATAAATATAATGCTAAAGTAATGATGATAGAGATTAAATAAATGTAAGAAATTACATTCAGGGGAAAGGGATATTTCTATGGGCTACAGCAGTGAGTTTTAGCCTTTGGGAGAAGTTGCACTTAAACTGCATTTAAATAAAGTGCAATAAAGTTGAGGTGGGGAGGCATTCTGTGATCAGGAATCAATTTTTTAAAAGCTTAAGGACATAAATATTTAAGTCTATATGAACTATAATAGAGGGTTAGAACAGCCTTTTGAAAGTAAGCATTTGGGAATTAAACATAAACTTTTTAATCATATTATTATTTTTGTCAAGTGTTTTAAAATAGTCAAAAACAAAATAAGACTTTGTGTCTAACTTCTACTATAAAATAAACTAGTAAAATAATAAATATTTGAATAAAGGAATAACTTGTTCTTTTTTAATATATCACACTTTGGTATATCCCAATAACTTGTCATAAAGTATTAACCAGGAATGATAGTTTTATTAATTGGATCTTGGTAATATACTCTTCTAAATAACTCTAGACTTCTATTTCTAGCAGGATTGCTTTCAAGTTGTTTTGAACAATGAAATCATCTGAAAAACTTCTAGATAATTCAAAAAATTTTAAATGCGTTTGAGATAAGAAAGTAATATATCTGCAGGAAAAAAGAAAACTTCACATGTAAACCTTTGAAAGTAACTATTAAAGCCAGCTTTCTTTCTAACCAGTTTTAAAATATTAAGAGCCATTTTGTGTGTCTAATAGCCAAATATGTGTTCATATTTTTTATCCTGGCAAAATCTAATACAGATGGGTTTTTACTTCAGCTACATAAGTTCTTTGAGGATTCTTTTTCTAATACTGGAGAATTAGTGCAAAATTATTGACTTTATTAACAAGACTATATTATTTTAAAAAGGGAAGGAAACTTAGATATATACTAATCTAACAGTGTTTATATATAAAGTTCAAATCCATGAGTAAAATAACTTGCTATCATCTAACTTGCAAAAATAGAATATAGAATAGAATGATTTGAATTTATTTTAAATATTAGTTTAATAAAAGTGATGCATATTATAAATTAAAATACAAATTAAGTTTTAAGTGACTGTGAGTCTTGATAATGTACTATAAGCCCCTTCTATGACACCATTTCAAAATTTGTGATTGACTTTATCCAAGAAGTATAGCTCAAGGAAATAATGCTTATTTTTTGTGAAACATCATTCAACACCCACTGGAAAGAAATTTAAACAAACAAACAAGGCCTTGGCCAAATGCCTTAACTGGTGGGAGAGTCATCCATACACCAGAAGGTTGCCGATTTGATTCCCAGTCAGGGCACATACCTGGGTTGTGTGTTCAGTCCCCTGTCAGGGCACTTGTGGGAAGCAACCAGTTAATGTTTCTCTCTCACACCAGTGCTTCTCTTTTTCTCTCTCTTTCCCTTCCTCTCTCTCTCTTTCTCTCTCGGAGTAACAGGCATATCCTCAGGTAAAGATTAAAATAAATAATACAAGCAAGGGTATTTATTTACAACTCTATGGTTTTAAGTGTATATACATATGATTGGATGTGGGTCTCCTATTCCAAGTGTATTTTACATTTGGTCTTAATTATATTCAGTAATATATATTTATACATGCTAATTTTGAACTTAGAGGCATGATGAGATTCTTGTTATTCTAGAATAAAGGAAACTGTTCTTAATGATTATAATGTTATGTCAATCAGCCCCATTTTTAATCTAGCTTTTTTTATAGCCACCGAGAACAGAGATCCATTTTTGTAAGAGGCATATCTGTGGTTTTGTGATATTAGCCAGGTCTTTCAGTACCGACTGGACCTGCCTCATGCAAGTCACAGGTTCAATACCCGTAGGTCCTGCATCGAGCCAGTGTTATAGATGGGTTTGCTAATTTAGCTGTTATTCTTCCTTTTCTATTTTGTATTTTTGATACTCCTCAGGAGATTAATATATTGGCTAAAAATATAAAAGCTGTAGCCTATTATGCAAAATATGGAATGGCTTTATTAGGCAGAATTTCACAGAGGAATCTCTCTTTTTTATTTGTTACCTCCCACATTAGCATTTTATTCTGATCCATATCTTTCCAACAACAAAAAGGAAATGCTCTAATACACTTAGTAAGAGAATTGTGTAAAACTATATTTAGTATCAATATACTAAACATTAAGTAAACAATATGAAAATCAGAATGTCTATCAGGGGTATCCGACCTGCAGCCTGTGGGCCGTATGCAGCCCAGGATGGCTGCGAATGCAGCCCCACACAAAATTATAAATTTACCTAAAACGTTATGAGAGTTTTGTGATTATAAGTCACACTGTATTTAACATGTGGCCCAGGACAACTCTTCTTCTTTCAGACGCCCAAATATTGTGTTGATGGGAGAGACCTGGTTCTTCTTGCTGACACTTGTGAAGAACTACAGATCAGCAAATCTATTAGCGTGTACTCAGTTTATTAGTGACCCGTTCCCATGGAAGAGAACAGGGCGAGCTAGAGTGAGGGGCGAAAGGCAAAGTTTCAGGGCAAAGCAGGGCGGGAAAGTAAGAGCAGCTGAAACCAGGGTAGCAAGCCCCCCGGTGGTCCCTGGCAATGGCAATTGCAAGTGTGGGTTGTTAGCTGTAGTTCTGGCTGACTGCTTATAAATTAGAGGTTCCCAGATCCCTACCTTGAGATCTGTTAATTTGCTAGAACTTCAACTCAGGAAACCCCTTTACTCACTAGATTACCCATTTATTTCAAAGGATACAATCAACCAAAATACACAGGGTAAAATCCCACAAAAGGAGCCTCTCTTGGGGAGATTGGGGCCCAGCATGATGGCACATGGACACATTCTGGTTCCCCAGTTTGGAAACGGTCGGAACCCTGCATGGGTGGGTTTTTATGGAGGCTGCTTTACATAGACATGATTGGTTAAATAATTGATTTTTGATTATCAGTTCAACCTCCAAGCCCTGTACCCTCCCTGGATGCTGAGGAGACGGGACTGAAAGTCTCACTCTTTAATTATATGGTTGGTTCTTCTGATGACCACTCCCCATCCTTAAAGGATCCAGGGACATTCCAAAGTCACTTCATTAACATAACAAAGGATCGCTTCCTTACTCTAATCAAAGATTTCCAGGGGTTTTAGGATCTCTGTGCCAAATACGGGGACTAAGATGAAATACATACTTATTATTATAAATAATAGTATCACAGGAGACAGACAACTACTATACTGTGGTATCCTGGGACAGGAAAAAGGCATTAGGTAAAAACTAAGGAAATTTGAATGAATGATACCATTTACTTGATCATAATATATCAATATTAGTTCATTAATTGAAATAAATCCACTATCGTAAGATGTTAATACAGGGCTGGAAATAGAAGACAGAAAACTATACTTGAACAAGAATAAAATAAAAAAAACATACTTCTTACAAAAAAAAAGATGTTAATAGGGTAAGTTGTGTGTAGGGAGATATATTAATTCTCTATACTATCTATTTTTCTGAAAATTTAAAACTTGAAAAAATAAAGTCTATTAACAAAAAGGAAAGAATACTGCTTTTGAAAAATGTTTATTTAGTGTTCACTTTCAGAGGAATTGGAGTCAAAAGTAAAATTTTGATGGGAAAAAGGGTAACCACATTATCACAGTGGAAGTCCTTAGGCGACTATAAGGACGCAAGGTCAGTGGTTGACATGGGAGCTGTTTCGATGGTATTGGTCCATTGACAGTTGATCAGAAGGCAGGCATTTGAACTAGCAAACTATATGTGTGCCGTGAGTTTTCCCAGGTGCTCTTTGTAATCGTGTATAATATGAGATACAAGGGACTAGGGGTACATGCATTACGTTTCTGGAAAATATTGCTTATTTCTTTTATTCCTGAATTGTAAAACAGTATTTGAAAAGAGGGTTTGAAATAACACCTAGGATTTGGAAATTACTGTCAAAAAGTATTAATATTTGTAAACTGTCAAACTGTTCATGGTGAATTGAGGTTAGAGAAAGGAATTATTTCAGGCTATATTTTAAATGACATAAGCAGATAAAAACTTATAGCTTAAACTAGAGAGTAAAAATAATTTTAGCAATAGAAAACAACAATATAGCATGTTGATAGACATTATGTGGCTTGTCAAAGTTTAAGCAACAAGATTTGCCGAAATATTTTGGCAAATGTGTGATTTAAATGGCTTAGTGTATTGGTGTGTTAGTGTTCAATTTTTATTATTTAGTGGTAATGAAGGTGGTTATGGTCAGAGTAAATAACATTATTTTAGAATTTGTGTTTTATGTTTCACATTATTTCACAGACATTATGTGTTTAGCAAACATCTGCACTGTCTTGTGTTTCATACCTTTTTTATATTTTATTAAATTTATTGGGGTGACATTGATTTAAAAAATTACATAATTTTCAAGTGTACAGTTCTATAATACATCATCTGTGTATTACCACCCAGAAGACCCAATAGGAAAGACAGGATAATGAGTTATCTTATTAAATGAAAACCAAACCATAGGCTGTGAAAGCATAAAAAAGGAATAATTAATTCTAATGTCCAGGGATGGGAAATATCAGGGCAAATCTTCTATCTCATGAACCAAGGCTTGAAAACTGAGTAGATGTTCAAAGGAAACGGAGGTGCATGCAGTGGATGTAGCGGGTACCTTCCAGATGGCCCAGGTCCTCAAGCCACTTTAGGAAAATTTAAAATGCTGGTAGTAGTTATTTAATTATATTTCCTACTGGGACACTTCCAAAGAGGGTTTCAAATGACATTTTCTTCTTTGTATAAATTAGTAAGATTGAAGTTAAAAAGTTGGATTGATTTTTATACATTAAATAAATTTCTGATAAGTTCTGAAAATGAATGTTTATCTATCAAGTTATATCTAGCATTTGAATTTCTATTTCAGATATAGTCTTTTTAAGGGAAAAATGTGATCCCAACTCTCCAAAAGATAAAAAATATAAAAAGGAGGTAAAATCATTTGTGATAATGTCAAAATCCATTTTCAAGGAGATTTCTGCCTTTGTATATGCATTTAAATCTCTAGTAGAAACTCTGAAATTCATCAAAAAGGAAATCAGTTCATATTATCTTCGTACAACTTAAAAGCATATGTAAATTAGAATACCTCACATAGCTAAATCCAATTTTATTAACAGTTTGTACTGCTTCTTCGGGAGTTACGTGTTTAAATTTATTAGCAGCTATACTGGTTAATATTTCAGGAATATCACTACTTAAGGAGTATAGCAAAACTCACCACCTGTGAAAGCCATACAGCAAACTTTCAAGACTTTTTTCTTACAACAATGTATGTGATTCTTGTGTTTATGTGTCAAACAGTATCTTTTCTCCAGAAAAAATAACAAATAAAACCCTGTAGTAAATGTGTTTGTAGTGTGTAATAATAGGCACATGAATAAACAATGTGATCTTTTGTAACTGATAAATTGGTTTTAGAGAACTTTAATAGAAAAACATTTGCAATGTTGTCTGAGCTAGTGAAGGATTTGAAGACATTTTCAATATTTCCGTGATAAGTTTTTTCAATTAGCAGAAATCCAGGTGAACACTATAAAACATCAGAAATAGAAATAGGAGACTTCCAGCCAATGGAGACTTAGGTAGAAGTCTTTACTTCCTCACACAACTATAAGAAGAAACATGACTAATCTCATAACAAAAAACATCAGAACTGCCAGAAAATCACTGTGTGGAAGTCTGACAGCCAAGAAGAAATATCCATCTAGACAGGTAGGAAGTGTAGGGCCAGGGAGCCAGGGCAAAGAGGACTTGGTTTGGTGGTGAGGGCAAGGCAGTGATGTCAGTGGCTGGTGAAATGGGTGTTCTCACATTCACCTGTGGTGTATAAAAACTGGGAGGGATACCTGGGGAGTGAGCCTTCCCAGCTCCAGGCAAGACTGTGCAGCCCAGGGTTCCAGTGCCAGGAAATAAGGCTTCATAACTTCTGGCTGTAAAAACCAGTTGGATTGGAATGGTGGAAGAAACTGCCGGTTTCTCAGGAGAGTCTGTTTAAAGGACCTGCAATGCCCTAGAATGTACACAAAGTGTGGTCCATCCACACTAGGATTTAGCATCAATAGCAGCAGCTAGAGGGAAGCCAGTCACATATGGGAAGTAGGGGATGTGACTAGAAATGAGGCAAGTGCCGAGCAAATGACTTCATTCCTTCTCAGACCCCTCCCCAGAATACAACACCACAAAACAGCAAAACAGTTTGCTCCACCCTAGCAAATACCTAAGGCCATAACCCTTATAGCTTGACAGGTGCACCAAGGCACAATCAAAGCAACTCTACCCAATACACAGAAGCAAACACAAGGAGCCTGCCAAATTAAGGAGACAGAGAAATATTGCCAAAATGAAAGAACAGAACAAAACACCCTAAGAAGAACTAAATGAAATGGAGCTAGCCAACCTATCAGATGCAGATTTCAAAACAGTAGTGATCAGGATGCTCAAAGAACTCATTGAGTATGACAACAACATAAAGGAAAAATAAAATTTACACTAAGTGAAATAAAGAAAAATCTATAGGAAACCAACAGGGAAGGGAAGGAGTCTGGAATTCAAATCAACAATTTGGAACATAAGGAAGAAATAAATAGACAGTACAGAATGAAGAAACAAGAATTCAAAAAATGAGAAGAGAATCAGAAGACTCTGAGACATCTCCAAACATGCCAACCTCTGAATCATAGGGATGCCAGAAGGAGAAGAGGAAGAACGAGAAATTGAAAACTTATTAAAAAAATAATAATAAAAGAAAACTTTCTGAATTTGGTGAAGGAAATAGACATACAAGTCCAGGAAGCACAGAGAGTACCAAAAAAGTTGGATCCAAAGAAGACCACACCAAAGCACATCATAATTAAAATGTCAAATATTAAAGATAAAGAGAGAATCTTAAAAGCAGCAATAGAGAAGCAGAGAGTTACCTGCAAAGGAGTTCCCATAGGACTATCAACTGATTCCTCAAAAGAAACTTTTCAGGCAAGAAGGGACAAGCAAGAAATATTCAAAGTGATGAAAAGATTACAACCAAGATTACTCTATCCAGCAAAGCTATCATTTTGAGTGGAAGGACGGATAAAGTGCTTTCCAAACATGGTAAAGCTAAAGGAGTTGATCATCATCAAGTCTTTCCTATATGAAATTTTAAAGAGACTTATTTAAGAAAAAGAATAATAAAACTATAAACAGTAAAATGACAATAAACTCACAATTATCAACATCTGAATATGAAAAAACGAAACAAAAATAAACTGAAAATCTGGAGTTCTGGCCAAGATGGAGGGATAGGCAGAAATGCTTCACCTTCTTGCACAACCAAAAGAAGTGCAACAACCAATTTAAAAACAGAGAACAAGCAGAACTGCCAGAAAATCACTTGTATGGAAGTCCAACAACCAACAAGTTAGAGAAACATTTATCCAGACTGGTGCACCAAGACAAAGAAATATGGCCTAAATGAAAGAACAGATTAAAACTCCAGAAAAAGATCTAAGTGATGAGGAGATAGCCAATCTATCAGATGCTGAGTTCAAAACACTGGTAATCAGGGTACTCACAGAACTGATTGAGCTCGGTTGCAAAATACAGGAAGAAATGAAGGCTATGCAAAGTGAAATAAAGCAAAATGTACAGGGAACCAACAGTGAAGAGAAGGAAATCAGTACCCAGATCAATGATTTGGAACAAAAAGAAGAATAAACATCCAATCAAAACAGAATGAAGAAACAATACAAAGAACTTACACGACTCCACTATAAGAACACAAGCAACCCAATTAAAAAGTGGGCAAAGCACTTGGCCAGACATTTCTCTGAGGAGGACATACAGAAGATCCAGAGACACATGAAAAGATGCTCAATATCACTAGCTATCAGAGAGATGCAAATTAAAACCACAATGAGATACCACTTCACATTAGTCAGAATGGCTATCATAAACAAAGCAACAAACAATAAGTGTTGGAGAGGTTGTAGAGAAAAGGGGACCCTAGTTCACTGTTGGTGGGATTACAACCACTGGAAAACAGTATGGAATTTTCTCAGAAAAATAAAAATGGACCTGCCTTTTGACCCAGCAATTCCACTGCTGGAATTATATCCTAAGAATCCTAAAACACCAATCCCAAAGAACATATACACCCCAATGTTCATAGCAGCACAATTTACAATAGCCAAGAGTTGGAAGCAACCTAGGTGCCCGCCCATCAGTAAATGAATGGATCAAAAATCTATGGTACATATACACAATGGAATTCCATGCAGCAGAAAGAAACAAGGAGTTCCTACCCTCTGCAAGAGCATGGATGGAAATGGAAACCATTATGCTGAGTGAAATAAACCAGGCGTTGAAAGACAAATACCATATGATCTCACCTTTAACAGGAAACTAAACAACAAAACAAACAAGCAAGCAAAGTACAACCAAAGACACTGAAATAGAGACCAGGCTGACAGGGACCAGAAGGGAGAGGGGAGGGAATTTCAGGGGAAAAGGAGAAGGATTTACAGGAACTAGTATAAAAGACATGGACAGCAACTAGGGGGGGGCTGTAAATGGGAGGGAGGTGGGGAGCACTGAGGAGGGGGTAGGCTAGGATGGGAGTAAAAGACAGAAAACTGTACTTGAATAACAAGTAAAAAATAAAAATAAAAATAAAAAATAAAAAATGAAGGGAGGCTTAGGAACATACGGGACAACTTTAATCATTCCAATATCTGAATTATGGGGGTGCTGGAAGGAGAAGAGGAAGAGTATGATATTGAAAACTTATTTGAACAAATAATGAAGGAAAATTTCCCCAATGTGGTGAAGGAAATAGACTTCCAGGAAGTCCAGGAAGACCAGAGAGTCCCAAAGAAATTAGACAAAAGAGGAACACACCAAAACACATCATAATTAAGTTAACCAAGATTAAAGATAAAGAGAGAATCTTAAAAGCAGCAAGAGGAAAGGAGAGTTACCTACAAAAGAGTGCCCATAAGGCTATCAGTTGATTCCTCAAAAGAAACCCTTATAGTCAAGAAGGGACTGGAAAGAAGTATTTGAAAGGCAAGGGCCTACATCCAAGATTGCTCTATCCAGCAAAGCTATCATTTAGAATGGAAGGGCAGATAAAGTGCTTACCAGATAAGGTCAAGTTCAAAGAGTTCATCTCCAAGCCTGTATAGCATGGAATGTTAAAGTGGCTTATCTAAGTAATAGAAGATCAAAAACTGTGAACAGTAAAATAACAACAAATTCATAACTATCAACAACTGAACCTAAAAAAACAGAAACTAAGCAAACAACTAGAACAGGAACAGACCCAAGAAATGAAGATCACATGGAGGCTTTTCAGTAGGTAGGGGGAGGAGGTGAGGAAGAATGGCGGGGAAAGGTACAGGGAATAATAAGCATAATTGGTAGGCACAAAATAGACAGGGGGATGCTAAGAACAGTATAGGAAATGGAGAAGCCAAAGAACTTATATGTATGACCCACTGACATGAACTAAGGGGGGGCAAAAGCTGGAGGCTGGGGGCCAATGCAGGGAGGAGGGGGATAAAGGGGAAAAATTCAGACAACTGTAATAACATAATCAATAAAATATACTAAAAAAAAAAGCAAACTAAGCAAGCAAGTGGAAGAGGAACAGAACCATAGAAATGGAGATCACATGGAGGGTTAAAAGCAGGGGAGGGGAGGGGAAGAATAGGGGAAAAAGTACAGGGTTTAAGCAGCATAATTTGGTAGGAACAGAATAGACAAAGGGATGTTCAGAGTGTTATAGGAAATGGAGAATCCAAAGAACTTACATGCACGACCCATGGACATGAACTAAGTGGGGATTGCCGGAGGGAAGGGGAGTACCAGGATGAGGGGAGCAAATGGGAAAAATTGGGACAACTGCAATAGCATAGTCAATAAAATATACTTAAAAAAGTAAAAGAAGAAATGGAAATATTTTTTATGCTTTATTACATGCGTAAGTCTAAATTTATGCTAGGTGGAATTGTTTAAAGAGATGAACTCTTCTGTAGAAAAAGGGATTATGAGTACGGTAGAACTCAAGGAATTTGTTTTTATTATTTTTTTTTATTTAATTGTTGTTCAAGTACAGTTTTCTGTCTTTTACTCCCATCCCAGCCCCCCCGCAATGCTCCCCACCTCCCTCCCATTTCCACCCCCCTTAGTTGTTGTCCATGTGTCCTTTATACTAGTTCCTGTAAATCCTTCTCCTTTTCCCCTGAAATTCCCTCCCCCGTCCCCTCTGGTCCCTGTCAGCCTGCTCTCTATTTCAGTGTCTTTGGTTGTATTTTGCCTGCTTGTTTGTTTTGTTGTTTAGCTTCCTGTTAAAGGTGAGATCATATGGTATTTGTCTTTCAACACCTGGCTTATTTCACTCAGCATAATGCTTTCCAGCTCCATCCATGCTGTTGCAAAGGGTAGGAGCTCCTTCTTTCTTTCTGCTGCATAGAATTCCATTATGTAAATGTACCATAGATTTTTGATCCATTCATTTACTGATGGGCACAGAATATAGACCAATGGAACAGAACAGAGAGCTCAGAAATAAACCAAAGGAATTTGTTTTAACTTAAGGAAATATGCTTCCAGCTCTGTAATGCTGAGTTAAAGGAAGGAGGATTTCCTAAATGTTCACATTTCAGTAGTTTAAATTTCCTAGGAAGGAGTGATAGGTGGTTTGGTTTAAAAATAGTGATATTGAGGGAAAGATCTCTTGGGGCTGATTTTTCTCAAATTAAACACCAAAGTTCTTAAAAGGTAAAAATTATAGCTTGTTTTTAATGTCACAATAGGTCAGTTTACAGGGATGAATGATTTTTGTTTCTGTTTAGATCTTTTCCTAAGCCAAAGGAAGTAATGATTCCCTACAAGATACAGGCTTTATTATGTCAATCCATGCAAATATCTCTCCATCCTCTAGTGAATTAACTGTACAAACAGGGGGAAAGTGAAATACAATCATAAGAACCTGAGAAGTGTGTAAATGCATAGATATCACTAGTTGGATGAATAAGAGGGTCATGAGCTGAGCATTCTGTGCCCGAGAAGAGCAAGTCTTTGAGCTGCAGCTATCGAGTAAGAGTCATATAAATCGATGGTAATGAGTCACGTGATACAGTTTATAAAAACAAACAAGAACAAACCAAAACCCTTCATTTTAGGAATTTTTTTCACATTAACTTGGTTGAACATTCACGGAGACAAATCTGATGACAGGGCCTCAAAGTGAGGGTGGTGGCCAAAAGCACTAGTGGGGCAACATAGAAACAAGTGTCTTCTGGTAACTGCTTAGTTCGGAAGAAAAGTGGGCCTTTACCTGAAATCCCAGCTGTTAGTGAAGTTACTGTTATATATTACGCTGACTACCTCTGTAAAGGAATTAGTGTGGTTAGAAAGTAAAACAAAGCCACATGGTTCATCTTTTGAATGCATTCTTTAAATCTCTAGGAAAACTTCGCCAGAGCCCCATGTTGTTAGGAATAGTGCACTGGAGATGTTTTGTGTGCTGTCAAGTCTCCTGTTACCGATCACATGAGAAATAATAAAGTAATGAAATCCTCTGTCAGTGTCTTACTCACTGTTCTTACAGTGTTTACGATTTTTGATTCCTATTAACGTAGTGATAATTAGAAGGAGATGGAAAGTGAGTGATCCTAGTTTTTGTACCTGAGAGTGTGTATGAGGTAAAATGGTGGTCATTTGGTGATTTTTTACTACTGCAGCACTCATGTTCCCTCCATCTCCCATCTTCCAACTTAGTTTTGTGCAATATGTTTTGGTTAGTGGTTGCCCTTGTCTCAGCAGTTGTGATCTAGTTAAAATAAAGAACATTTAATTTTTACCTTAGAGTAACTTATAAATCACTTGTAAATGTATATGACTAACAAAAAACTCTGTCCTTCCCTTTAAAACATCTCCCCATTTGACCCTCTTCAGCACCCAGACATGTCCCTATGTCCCTGGACACTAATGCCACCCCCCTGGCTTACCTGGTGACGCTACTGCAGACAGGCCCACCTTTCTCATTCTGAGATTCCTAGACCTTCCCGTGGGTCTGCCCACCATGGATGTTACCGGAGAGTAAACACAAAGTGGCACATAACAGGCCCTGAAAATGCCCCAAACCAAATTCCTGCTTTCCCCAGAATTTTCTCAGCATTCCTCATCTCAGCAACTAAGTCCATTCTTTCAGTTGCCAAGAGTAATAACTTGGGGCTTCCTTCTTTTTTCTTTTTAAACATCTTACATGGAACCCCTTGATAAATTTCATGGGCCCTGGCTATGGCGATGAAATTGCTTATCACTTACTTATCTTCCAAGGACAGGGAATTATCATTATTACCTTCTTAGACCAATTGTTCTTCAATTATGGTCAGCAACTCTTGAAGGTTCCCCAGGACCCTGTCTGGGGATTCATGATGTCAAAATTAGTTTCCTCTTAATAACAAGACATTAAAATTTTTAATGTTTTCTTATCTATAAGATGATCTTAATAGCAATAGTACCAATGGTAGCATAGTGTCCCACACACAATTTGCCCAATAAACATTGAATGACATTAAGACATTAATGAATATTTTGGAGTTATTGATAGAAATCAGTGGACTACCCAGCAAGTTAGATGGCATGACATCAACAGCGAGGATCTTTCCATAATTCCATAGTCTCAAAAATACAATAGGCTTTTGGAAAATTTGCTTAATGTCAGCTTTTTGATAGTTTTGTGTATTTTTTCTATAATGTCTTAATTTATAGTCTTCTACATTAAAACCACACTCTAATTTATTAGGAGAGAGCAGATCATGGAATTTGGTAATAAAAGAGTGATCATAATTTTGATTCTCTAGATATATACTGGCAAATTATATGTCAGGAGGGTAGGAAAATTAAAGGTCAACAGCTGCATATGGGAAACTGCTTTAACTATACATCATCTTGAGAACTGTTACTATTTTCAGGTTTTTTGGTATTTGGATAGTTAAAAAGGTTTATGTTATTTGAATTTGCAACTTTCCACTCATAACCATGGTTAAATCAGTTTTTAGTTTTCTCTTTGCCTTTTGTTTTCTCATGTGAATTGTGTGTTTTACATCTGTGTGGCTGCTGGTAGCAGAATCTTAGTTTACTTTAGTGCTGGCAGGTCACACACATGCTTTCCCATTCTTTTCCCTGCTTCATTTGTATTTTGCTCTTTGAAATTAAACAAAAGCATTGTTGACATTTGATTTTTATATGAAAACAATATTGCAAGTGATTAAAAAGGATAATAGGAGAATAATTTACCACCAGATTCTAGTACATAATAGTTCTACACTTCTGTATTTTTAATTGGGAAGTTGAATTTTTAACCCTTTTCTAGCTCTAAATATCCTTGGAGGAAAATGGGGCCATATATTTTCCAAGCTCATAACCTCTCTATGATGTAAAATTTCCAAGTCATTTAGAATGTCTGTGTGGCTGCATTAAGAACCATAGCAACTACTAAAAACCAGCAGAAGTTCAACAAATATGATATGACTTTAGTTTGAAAGAATAAGGAGGAATTTGTAGGACTTAAAAGAGAAAGGAAGCAGCACATTAAAGGCAGGAGAAATGGTTTGGGTGAAGAAGCAGAAGCAGAGGTCTTCTGGGTACCACAGGTAGCCTGGTGTGATGCAGGAGCAGGATGGGAGATGAGCATGTGAAGCTAGGGGCATGTGACTGGAGGAAATTGTATTCCTGACCAGGGAGTTTAGGCTTTATTTGTGAGTAGTTGGGGATTTGGTAAAGATTTTTTTACTCAGGCAAACACTATGATCCAAAGTTGTGGTTTGAAGGAATTCATGTAATCTTAGGAGCCCACTAGGTTATATTTCTTATTGAACTCTACCACAAACTCCTGTCTCTCTATTCTTCTTATTATCTCATTAGACGTCTCTGTGGTTCTGTTGGCCTCTGTGTGATTGTGAATAGTACTTTACTAGTCTCATATCAGGATCGTCGGGTTTCTCATTCTTCCCTCTTCTTCACTTTTGTTATATTCTTTTAATGTAGAAAAATAAATTTTGACCTTTGAATCTAATATGAAAACAGCATTAAACATGTCTTAAAAACTATAGCTTACTGAACTTCACCAAAGTATCATTGTAAATAGGCAAGAAAAACAATGCATTTATATTTGTGAAGAACAGGACGAAATTAAAATCTACTAATATTTTTGTAGGAAGTTTTCCGCCAACTTTTATAAGCTTCTATTTATTCAATAATAATAATTTAATGGAAATTTAAAAGTATCCTAGCATTTAATATTGATACTGATTCATTCAATTCTCAATTAGTTTACTTATCAGAAAAAAGAAAATATGTAAGAATCAGAAGTCACATTTCTTTGCAAGTAGCTTTATTTCTGAAAAGATTGCATCTCTTAAAATTTAAATCTTGCAATTATTACTTACTGGTGAGGAAACTAACCAAATTAACACCAATATAGTGCTCCTGCTATTGATGGATTGCGTAAAATGTTTATATCTTCAATATAAGAGTAATGGGATGAGGATTGCATAGTTCTTCTAAATTACCAGTAGGCCAGTGAAAATTATTCCTTTGGCTTCTAATTAAGTTTGAATCTTTGCAAGAGGAGGGGAACATTAAGTGATAACTAATTAACATTGTTTTATTTGTGCTGATTTATGCATGTCATAAATATGGCAATATTTTAAGTTAATTGTTTTTTTCACTTAAGCTGTGTAATACATAGCTGCCACAGGTAATGATGATTAAAATTTCAATCAACTTTAATTTTTACCGGGGCAATAAAAGATAGAGGCTCATCATATATTTACAATATTCCTTGTTAATGCCTGTTTAAAAGATTCATTAAGTTGTTTTGAAACTAAAAAGCTAGTTAAATACAAGGGTTATATTATTTTTTGTTAATTTGTTTAATTTTAAATACCTAGTTTAAATTAAATGGATTATAATATTTTCTTTTTAAGTATATTTTATTGGTTATGGTATTATAGTTTTCCCAATTTATTTCTTCCTTTTATCTCCACTCTACCCTGCATCATCCCACACTCCAGCCCCAACCCCCAACCCTTTAGTTCATGTCCATGGGTTGTACATATAAGTTCTTTAGCTTCTATATTTCCTATATTGTCCTTAACCTCTCCCTGTCTATTTTGGGCCTACCAGTTATGCTTCTTATTCCCTGCACCTTTCCCCACCATTCTTCCCCACCTCCTTCCCCTCCCTACTGAAAACCCTCCATGTGATCTTCATTTCTTGGGTCTGTTCCTGTTCTAGTTGTTTGCTTAGTTTCTGTTTTTTTAGGTTCAGTTGTTGATAGTTATGAGTTTGTTGTCATTTTATGTTTATGTGATGATGAACTTCTTGAACTTGATCATATCTGAGAAGCACTTTATCTGCCCTTCCATTCTAAGTGAAAGCTTTGCTGGATAGAGTAATCTTGGATGGACAGGTAGGTCCTTGCCTTTTATGACTTCAAATACTTCTTTCTAGTACCTTTCTGCCTGCAAGGTTTCTTTTGAGAAATCAGCACAAATCAAAGAGTTACCACAAATGGGCACTCTTTTGTAGGTAACTCTGTCCTTTTCCCCTTGCTGCTTTTAAGGTTCTCTATTTATCTTTAATCTTGAGTAACTTAATTCAGATGTGTTTTGGTGTATTCCTGCTTGGGTCCAATTTCTTTGGGACTCTCTGGTCTTCCTGGATTTCGTGGAAGTCTATTTCCTTCATCAGATTGGGGAAGTTTTCCTTCATTATTTGTTCAAATAAGTTTTCAGTGCCTTGCTCTTGTTCTCCTTCTGGCACCACTATGATTCGGATGTTAGAGTGATTAAAGTTTTCCCTTAGGTTACTAAGCCTCTCCCCATTTTTTTTGAATTCTTGTTTCTTCATTCTGTTCCAGTTGGGTGTTTATTCCTTCCTTTTGTTACAAATCATTGATTTGAAAAAAAAAATCATTGATTTGAGTCCTGGTTTCTTTTCTGTCACTGTTGGTTCCCTGTATATTTTGCTTTATTTTACTTTGGGTAGCTTTCATTTCTTCCTTCATTTTGAGACCAAGCTCAGTAATTCTGTGAGCATCCTGATTACCAGTGTTTTGAACTCTGCATTAAATAGTTTGTCTGCTTCCTCGTTGCTTAGCTCTTTCTCTGGGGTTTTGATCTCTTTCATTTGGGCCATATTTCTTTGTGTTGGTGCACCTGTTGTGTTGTAAGGGGGCGGGGCCTTAGGTATTCGCCAGAGCAGGGTAACCCTATTTGCATTGTTCTGGTGCTGTCTGTGGGGGAAGGGTTAGAGAGGGAACAATGCCTCCTACTCTTCTCTACCCCCATTTTCTAAGGAACTCGCCTGTGAGAGTGGGAGTTCCTCCTGCCATCACAATGCCCACAATATTTTACAGCTAGTTTGAGTCTTTAGTTTCACCTTCATCCAGCCCCACCTCCCCTGGCTGTCCACCACCTTGCTGCATGTCCTCTCCGCGCAGCTGCCAGTCTCCCATCTCCACACACTGCTCTGGTCTGGGCGAATGTTTCTTTAACTCCTTGCTTGTCAGAGCTCCATGCAGTTTGATTTTCTGGCAGAACTGGTTGTTTACTGTTTTTACACTGGCTGTTACCCTTCTTTTGGTTGTGCTAGGAAGCAAAGCATTCCTACCTATGCCAATATCCAGGATCTCACAGATTAGTAGAAAATTTTATTTTCATTTACATGTAAGATATACTTGATGAAGATCAAGACTAATCAGGTAAGGCTCATAAAAATAATTTACAAATTCTTACCAACAGGATTGTGTCTTTACCTTTATATACTAGCACAATCAGTTACGATAACAGAGATGTATTGCCTTGATAAATGGGATTATCGATCAAGAATAAATGACAATGTCCTTTTCTAATTTGCATTGCCTTTTAAGGAAATCTAACAAGTAAAATTCCAAATAAAAGGCAGATACTTATGAATTTATTGATATCAATCTTCAGCAGAAAAATATAGCTCAAAAGTATGTTCAAGTCAGAAAATACAAGTAGTACTTGGTCTAGCAATCATGTGAATATTGTGAATCAATACATTCACATGATTGCTATTAAAATGTGCATTCACCTGCACATTTTTAATACAATTTAAGTTTCAAAAATGAGCTGAGAATAAGAGCTTATAGATGAAAGGGAATTAGAAATCATCTAATTTTTAGTCTTTAGTGCACTAGATGAAAATGATGGAGACCTAAGTCATATAAATAGTTAAAATCAGATCTATGAAAGAGAATTAAATTTCCTCCCTGTATGGTATGGCTCAGTGGATTGAGTACTGACCTGTGAAGCAAAGGGTCGCAGGTTCAATTCCTAGTCAGGGCACATGCCTGGGTTTCAGGCCAGGTCCCCAGTGGGGCACACATGAGAGACAACCACACATTGATGTTTCTGTTTCTCCTTTTTCCTTCCTATCCCCTTTGTATAAAATAAATAAATAAATAAGCTAATGAATTAATTAAAAATATTTTTAAAAAGAATGAAATTTCCTGTCTCTAACTTTAGCATGTTTATACCATAAAAATTGATACGCCTGAAACTTTCATGTCATATGTATTTATAGAATTATGTAATAATTGATGTATATTATATATTTATGCATTATATGTATATTTTTTATATAAACAATATACATAATAGTACATATTATATTATATTAACCTTTACAATCAAGGGAAGTGTTCCTTTATAGGATGAAAAGACTCAAAATTAGACATAGGAAGAGAAGTTCTTATTTTTATTTTTCTAGGTTTAGAGATATAATTTATTTTCAACACTTCTGTATATATAGTGCTATATACATTTTTATGTTTTATGTATAAATAATAGAATTATGTATATTTATGTCTATATTTTCATCTCTTGAATGATAATTACCATTCATCATAATGGACAGAGGTAACATGATGGTACAGGAATACAGGGTTGGAAGCAAAAATCCTTAAATTTCCCCTTTTACTTACTAGCTGGCTGTCTTTGGAAAATTGGTTAAAACCCCTAAATCCATTTGCTTTCTCGTCTGTAAAATGGGGATAATGAAGGCAAATGCCCTGGCTGTAGGGAAGGTTAGAGATAATGCAGATAATGTAGTTGGCAGTCATTACATGTTGTTCTGTTTCTGTCATGACACACTTTAGCACATTAAGGCCAGTGGACTCTGTATGACACAACAGAGTATTTCTAATGTACTAACATGATTTAAACCTGAAAAACATATTACCGATTACCTGGGTACATAATTACCATAAGTGTGATCATTATGTTAGTATGCATGAAAACGATCTTTGGGAATTGAATAGCTAGTTGTGATTTAATGTCCATTAGTCTATATTCCTCTTAGCTAATTGTGATCTGAATTTTTATCAGCAATAGGTAAAAACAGGAACTTTGCAATCAGAGAGACAGTTTACGGCCGTGGATTAGCCACTTAATAGCTATATGAGCATTTTATTCACATCACATTTCTGTATAAAAAAGTAAATACATAAATAAATCTTTCCTGAAAATGTTTTTGTGAGGGTTAAATGAAATAACATGTTTAAAAAGGTTTTCCCAGTGTTTGATACAGAAAACTCAGTAGACATGAACTACTACGTATTATTATAGCCATTATCACTGTTATTACTAATGTGGTCGCAGTTTTCACCTCTTTTTAAAAAACTAAACTTAATTTTGTACAATTGTAGAAGTATTAAAGTGATGAGAAACTGGATAGATTGAAGTGCTTTTGGAGAAAGGTATATAACCAGTGATCTTTTGGTATTAACATGGGGATGCGATAAATGGAATCATTTATTTTAAGGATTATCATGTTTCATTTAGTTAGAAAGTTTTCAATGTCTCATTCCCCCCCTTATTATATAGCCTTTTTTGTTCTTTTGGTGTCAAGCATTGGCATTGGTATATTTCTATAATATTTATATAATTGTATGGAAAAACTACAAATTTATGAACGACACTGATAAGGCAAATCAACAACAACAAAAACTGATTAGCACTATAATAGAGCAATAATGAAAGGCACTTGTAAGAAAAGAAAAGGAAGGTTTAATTCATGTACCTGGGTAAAAGTCATGTACCATGACTTGTAAAAATAATTTATTTTACTGGAAAAGGAATACAATCTAATTTAAAAACCTTAAAGTAACAATGAAATGTACATGGATTTATTGAAGGAAAACAAAATATTGCTTGGTAGACCAACATACCTGACCTTAATCAAAATTAAATTGTCATTTAAAAAGATAGTTACAGGGTGCTAATATACTTATCTATCTGTCTCTCTATCACCTATTTTTGTGTCCATATATCAACTATTCATCTGTCTACTGTCAAAGAACAAGTTGATGATTCTCTAGTCCTAAATTATTATTTAAATGAATAATTTTAATAGTAATTTATCAATAACAATGAATTCATCAAATCAAACATTTTAGAAATATGAAAAATTATTTATGACTTGTAATTGACATGCTTTTATCCATTGAAAAATAATAAAAAGACCTGAATAGTGAAACATTATGCAATTATAATTTTATTCTCATATCATACTAACATCTCATCTTATATCATTCTCATATCATATTTTCGTTACTGCCATTGTAACAAACTTATAAAAGAATATATTTTAAGAGACCAATTTTTAAGAATTGACAAATATTGTCATACTCTTTTACTATATTTAAAAGAAGTTATACTGTTCATGTTTTTTGTCTTCTTTTTCTTAGATAAGTCCCTTTAACATTCCATATAATAAGGGCTTGGTGATGATAAATTCCTTAAATTTGACCTTATCTGAGAAGCACTTTATCTGCCCTTCTATTCTAAATGAAAGCTTTGCTGGATAGAGCAATCTTGGATGTAGATTTTTGGATTGCATGACTTGGAATACTTCTTTCCAGCCCCTTCTTACCTGTAAGGGCTCTTTTGAGAAATCAGCTGACAGTCTGATGGGAACTCCTTTGTAGGTAACTGCCCCCTTATCTCTTGCTGCTTCTAGGATTCTCTCCTTCATTTTAATCTTGGCTAATGTAATTATGATGTGCCTTGGTGTGTGCTTCCTTGGGTTCACCTTCTTTGGGACTCTCTGAGCTTCCTGGATTTCCTGGAAGTATATTTCCTTTGCCTGACTGGAGAAGTTTTTTTTCATTATTTGTTCAAATAAGTTTTCCACTTGTTACTGTTCCTCTTCCCCTTCTGGTACCCCTATAACTCGGATGCATGGAAGGTTAGCAACAGGGTAGTGCGAGGAGGAGAAAGGGGGAGAAGGTACAGAGAATAAGTAGCATAGATGGTAGGTAGAAAATAGAGGGGAGGGTAAGAATAGTATGGGAAATAGAGAATCTAAAAATCTTGTGGCACATGGACATAAACTAAAGGGGGGAATGGGGAGGGGGTCTGTAGCATGGAGGGGAATGAAGGGGGGGAAATGGGACAATTGTAATGGCATAATCAATAAAATATATTAAAAAGAAGAAAGAGGTTATACTAATATATCTCTACTCTCATACTTACTGTTGGGGTGGAGTATTTTGAGTCTTTTTCTGTTCTATTCCAAGACTCTTTCAAAATGTTCCCTAGTGACTTTCCTTTTTTATCTCCTAATTCTGGTTTAAGGACATTTACTTAAAAAAATGCAGGGAGAACTGGGGTAACTTGGGCTTGGGCTTCTGGATTTTCTTATGAGTGCTGAATACAGACATAGTCTGTCCCTCAGGTCTTCAATGTAGAAATCCTGTATAGCTTGCTGGGCTGGATTTGAGAGGAATGATTTTGAGTTTCCAAAAGACGTTGTTCTACAATACACGTTTTCAGAATCTCTTTTTTTTCCTGTGTATTTTTGTGTATTTTGGAATGTTTTCTGTCAGTCTCAAAATCTTGTGTATTTGTTATTCCCATTATTTTTTTTCCTAAGATAATTCCTAACGTACACACCAATTGACATAGACCCAGGAGTACTTGATTGTATGAGGTCAGTCCATAAAGTATCCAGCCACATAATATGAAAAATAGAGATATTTATTGTAGAAGATACAAGATGCAAGAAACATTGTACATGAGACAATGATGCTACCATCCCCTTTGAAGCAGACTTCTTGGGACCTCACACAGTTCTTCCAGTGTCATTCGGAATTGCAGAATGATGGTCTTTCTGCTCTGGTAGCAGAATCTGTGGGACAAATTTTGCCACAACACATCATGCCAAGATACTGCATCAACATATTGGACACAATAGTTTGGATTCCCCAGATCAGCTCCTAGGTCTCCCACTACCAGTTGCTGATCTTTGTTGATTGCAGTCTGTACAAGTTCAACATTCTCAGGTGCTCTGCTCATTGCAGGCCTTCCAGAACATGGATTATCTTCAACAGATTCTCAATCATCTTTGAAGCATTTGTGCCACACTTTTATTTGTGCTCACTCATTGCATCATCCCTGAAAGCCTTTTGAATCATGTGAATAGTTTCCACGGAGGACTGTTCAAGCTAAAGCAAAATTTGATGCAGATTTGTTGCTCTAGTTGCTCAGTCATTTTAATGTGATGGCCACATACAGTACACCTGCTCACTCAATGGCATCTACCTCCCCACTGACTAGTACAGTAAAGTCATTATTGTTAACATATGCACATTCCAGCCCACTCCCCTCTCCTGCCAGGTTATATCAATGTGGTGCAAACTGTTCTCATTATATTAAAAACAACTGAACATTTTCCACAAAGACCTCATATGTCCTTAAAACTATTTTAAATTTCTCTTAGAATATCTTTCTCTTCTGCCTAGGTTTTGGAAAGTCCTAAAGATTTACTCTGAGCTCATACTGAGACTTGGAGTTAAAATTTAAATCCCTTAAGACACCAGGGACATTTAGCTTTAAAAAGCCAGTTAGCTTTGAGGGTTTTCTTTTGACTAGAGAAAAAAGGTAGTAGGTCAGAGAAGATAACAACAAAAGTTAAAGAAGGAACTTGGGAAAGGGGAAAATAGCAGGATAGTGGATATTAGGTTCAACTTATTTACGTTATCAAGAAATCCTTTAGAAGATAATTTTGGATTCTAAGTTTCTTTTGCAGATAGGAAAAATCTAGACAATTGAGTATTTGGGATTTTGCTTCCTTTTTGTTTTAAGGCCCTTTTCATATAAACAATTTTATTCATATTCAGTACTACCAAAAATCGCCTATGTTGTCTTAGCTCAGGCTGCATAACCTACTCCCACATAGTGAGTGGTTTAAAGAGACATATATTTTCTCATAGTTCTGAAGGCTAGAATTATACGATCAAGGTGCCAACATTGCCAGTTTCTGGTGAGAGATCTCTTCCTGCATTGTGACCAACTCTCCTTTCACAGTGGAGAGAAAGAGAACAAGCTCTGGGGTGTCTCTTCTTATAAGGGCACTAGACGCATTGGTGAAGGCCCACCATCATGACCTACTATAAACTTAAGGATCTCCCAAATGCTTCATCTCCAGATCATCGCATTGGAGGGTAGGGTTTCAACATAGAAATTTTAATGAGATGCAATTCAGACCATAGTGATTATCTATGTTAAAATTATTCCACTTAGAATGATAGTATTCAAATTAGACTTATTATGAGAATGTGTTTAAGAGGCAAACCTGTGAGGGTCTATCTATGTTTGTACAGGTGCTTTTGCACCTTGTATCTATCCTCTGGACAGATGGCCGTATCTAATAGCAGACAGTAGAAATCCTTAATCTCTGGTAAATGAATGTTTGGAAATGAGATATATCTGAAACTACATTGTCATGGACAAAACATGACAAGAGGAGAGTTCTCCTAAGTTTCTGAGATGTGCTGAAAGGCAAAGTTTGTGCTGCATAGCTGTTAAGTAAACAAGATGTTTTGTTACTTATCTAGGCTGATTCAATTGTCAGTCTTCTTGAACTTGTGTCTGTTTTCCGCCCTATACATTAACCTCTATGTACTCAAACAATAAAAAACATGAGAGCAGTTAGGATGACCAGTGAAATTTTTAGTAGCAAGACAGAATTTCATCAAGTCAGAATTTTTAAATCTGATCAAATAATCAAAAGATCCCTAAAAGTCAGAATCAATCTCTGACACAGTTTGGTGTATTCTGGGGAGAGCATTCTTCATGCTTTAATGATGTTTAACTGTCATTTGTTCTTTTTCAAGATCACAGAGAAAGGAGAAGGTAAGTGAGGGTGAAGCTAATGTGCAGCCATGTGAGACACTGACGCTGGGCTGCCTCAGTGGAAATATTACAGAGTTGGCATTCTTCATGGCTATTTTATGTTTTGCAAAATTATCAAAAAATCAGTCTTTCAATTCCTGTAACAGGTTTATGATCCATTATTTAGTAAGGATACTAATGTTGGCTGCTGTTTGCTAATATTTGCACTTCCCATAGTAAACTACAAAGCTTTTGTTATTATGGCGTGCTATTCTACGGTGGCAGATTGAAACAGTATTATTAAGGACATTTTCTGATACTAATGTACCCAGGCTTTATTTTATGTTGTCACAAATATAGCACTGATAGCCCAAGAAATATATTTGAATATTAAAAATTTCTAGTTTCTATACACATAATATTTGAAAAATACCCTTATCAAAAGGGTGAACAATTATTCAGGGATCTGTACAAATTATTTCTCATGTTTGACTCGTAACTAGTCATGCTAAAGAACTTTTTCAAAAGTGATACTTTCTCCAAAAAGACATCAGCATTCGTTCAGAAACGGGGTTTAATGAATGTCAAAAGGAAAGTTTATGATTGTGGTAATTAAGCCAAGATCTTATGGGCTGAGTAATTTCAATTTGCCCTGAAATGTGCACTAAAATATGCTTGTGTCTTATCTAGGTGCACATAATTACTGGACATCATAGTGATGTAAAATGTATCCATGACTTCCATCCCTCCTGGAAGACTAATGGAGCTTGAAGAAAGAGAGTGCTGTAACAGTAACAAAAAAAAAATATTTCTTCAGAATTATAAGATCTGTTAGTAAACTGTGAAGGGTTAGGTTCTTTCAAAAAGCTGTCTTTAGGGAGAGACCTAGAGGAAGTTGGGAGGTTTGATATTGCTGCTGCTGTTCTTCTTCTCCTCCCTCTTGAATAGCTTGGTGCTCCCAGGGAAATGCTGGGCTGTTCCACTTACCTGTTAATATTTGTTCAAAAGTGCAGAATGTTGTTATATATCTTGACTTGTGTCACTCTAGAGCCTTCTATTTTATTTACTGGACTTGCAGTTTATATTATTCAAGAATATCTCCTGTGAAATTTAGCACTTGTTTATGAATTGAGAACTTTGGCCCTACAGGATGGAACACCAACAACTTGGCTTGATGATTATGACTCTGTATGCCTTGGCCCCTGTGTTACTTTTATCTATGCAGTTATACATCCTGACTTTCAACAGTTCAACTGTAGGTTTTAGTTATGCAGAATTCCTCAAAGGCCATCCTTATTCTGGATTCTATATTATTACTGAAGTTGGACTGTCTACCTCCTTTTCATCAAACCAAATCATACTCAGATTAAATGATATTGTCACTTTCTCTTCTAAGTGTAAATTTAGATACAGAATACACAGATTCCTAAATGTTCGGCAATTACTTCATATGAAACAAAATAGAAGACAAAGGGAAGATTTTTTGGGAGGAGAGGAAATTCACAATCTGCTGTAATGAATGCAAGAGGTGAACAGCCTAAAAGCATTAGCTGTGATATATTGGAGTTCTTTTTATTATTAAAATCACCTATTGAAACTATATATCTTATTTTTTTGTGATTTGTAATTCATATGTAAAATTCTGAAGAGTGGGTGTTTTTTAAGGAGAAAATTGAATAATTTATTTAACTTCTTAAAAGTGGTGGTGACTATAGAGAGTTGGGTTTATTTCTGGGTTCTCTGTTCTGTTCCATTGGTCTTTGTGCCTGTTTTTATGCCAGTACCAGGCTGTTTTGATTACAGTGGCCTTGTAATACAGTTTGATATCAGGTATTGTGATCCCTCCTACTTTGTTCTTCTTTCTGAACATTGCAGCTGCTCTTCGGGGTCGTTTATAGTTCCATATAAATTTTTAAAGTGTTTGTTCTATGTCTGTGAAATACGCCATTGGTACTTTAATAGGTATTGTGTTAACTCTGTAAATTGCTTTGGGTAGAATTAACATCATCAAGATTTTGATGATGTTAATTCTTCCAATCCATGAACACGGTATATGTTTCCATTTGTTTGTGTCTGCCTTGATTTCTTTCTTCAATGTTGTGTAGTTTTTTGCATACAGGTCTTTTACCTCCTTGGTTAGATTTATTCCCAGATATTTTATTTTTGTTTTTGCTGTGTCAATTGGGATTTTTTTCTTGATTTCTGCTTCTGTTGATTCATTGTTAGTATACATGTGCACCCCGATGTTCATAGCAGCACAATTTACAATAGCCAAGAGTTGGAAACAACCTAGGTGCCCATCAGTAAATGAATGGATCAAAAAACTATGGTACATACACACAATGGAATTCTGTGCAGCAGAAAGAAAGAATAAGCTTCTACCTTTTGCAAGAGCATGGATGGAACTGGAAAGCATTGTGCTGAGTGAAATAAGCTGGGTGTTGAAGGACAAATAGCATATGATCTAACCTTTAACAGGAAGCTAAACAACAAAACAAACAAGCAAGCAAAATATAACCAAAGACACTGAAATAGAGAACAGGCTGACAGTGACCAGAGGGGAGAGGGGAGGGAATTTCAGGGGAAATAGGGGAGGGATTTAGAGGAACAAATATAAAGGATACATGGACAACAACTAAGAATGGTGGAAATGGGAAGGAGGGGGGAGCACGGTGGGTAGGATGGGATGGGAGTAATAGACAGAAAACTGTACTTGAAAAATAATTAAATAAATGTAAAAAATAAAAAAGAAAATAATAAAGTAAATATTAAAAAGGTGGTGATGAACTTTATGTAGAATATGTTGTTCCTTATACTTCTACAGAGTGAAGCCCATTAAATAATCTGTTGTACTATACCGCACAAGTGAAGACTAACTAGTTATGTCTCATACTCACATAGCTAAAGTAATTTCTTCAACAGAGATTAATAAATCATTTGATACTCATGCTTTTATTTTGGTCAGCCAAAAACTTATTGCAAAAGAAGACAAAAAAGGGAGAGGGAGGTTAATGGAGGAGGAGGAAGAGGGAGAGAAGAGGGTGGAGAAAGGAAGAAGGGAGAAGAGGAAAGTGGGAAGAAGGGGGAAGTGAGGAAAAGGCAAAGGAAAAAGGTGGGAGAGGGAAGGGGAGGAGAAGGGAGGTAGATTTGTTTTTCTTATATCTTTGACTGTTACATTGAAATAAAAGAAGATGAGTAAAGAAAAAAATTCAAAGTTTTAGCTGTTAGAAAAAGAGTCCTGTTTATTCAGTAACTACTTCCTGGTTTATGATATTTAATCTAGCTCAAAAATTAAGGAGTAAAAGATGTGAGAGAAAATTTACTGAGATCTTTGTGGAAAAAAAACAACAAAAATTACCTATAGTATTTCCTCTTACTAGAACCCCAGTGGTACAACCACTGCCTTTCTAATGGTGTCAAAATCAAATAGCAATAATTCTCTGAAGTGGCAGGGATATTGTTCTGTTTTGCTCACTATTATGTCTTCAGAACCTGGAATATGACTGACATAAGTATAGGTTTAATAAATATTTTTTAAAAATTATCTTATTTATTCAATCAAATTATATGGCAAATTCTCTCTCTCTATATATGTAGTACTCCATAACTATTTTAATTTGTATTAGATTTTAATCTCTGTGAATACTAGAAACTAAAGCTTGCATTACTGCCTCAATTCATATTTTGTTGTGTATAATAATCATCAGAGTTATAAATGAGGTGTGTACCTAAGACAGTACCCAAGGCAAACCAACTTTGAACTGATAAGAGAAGAAATGTGAAGTAGCCATGAAAGCTGACACACATGAACACTTGATATATTTTTTGTCTAGTAAATGGGAACATAGATAGGAAAATATATTTAATATAGTTTTATTTACCTGTAATTAGAATATTTTCTTTTTAATATGTTTAAAAAATTTACATTATGATGTAAATGTAAACATTAATGTAAATGTAAACATTAATGTTAATTAATTTATTAATTTATTCTTGCTTCTTTGGCAAAACTGAGTAGCGTGTTTCTTAACAGTGTATGATGTTGACAGACTTACCATGAGAGAATGACAGTAAAATTCATTTTGGTTTAGCTGCTCATCCCCTGAGGGCATTATCTGTGATCTGTATGGAATGCTTTGTGCAGATTTTCTGTATTCTACTAGATCAAGCACCTTCCTTTTTCTCCTTTTATTTTTTTTCTGTGGTTTACAGTTTAGGATATTAGGTTACAGACATTTTGGTTAATAATTATTCAAATGATGTAGGCCTTATGGTACATGCTTTCCTGGAATGGGTAACAGCTATGATTTCATCTTATGCTTGGAAATTTCATAAAGTGTTGTTTTGAGTGTATCGCAGACACTTACTTCCTGTATCTGCTATGGCAGAAGTGCTCCAAGGAGACCTTCAGGGCTCTTTCTAAGTTTGAAGTGAGAAAGGAGAACTGGGACAGTCAGGGCATTTAGCAGACCATCTTTTTCCATATATAGATACACTTTGCTCTTTATATTACTTTTTGTTCTCATACTATTAAGCTATAGACAGAGCTGAATGAGAATTTTAACTATTATGAGTTTCTCTAATTTTCATTCACAAATTCTGCATACACATGTGGGCAAATCTTTGTGGCCAGAATTTTTTTCCTATATCGTTAGGTAAAAGTTTAATGAAAACCTCCCCTGGGGCAACAGAATCTATTTTTGTCATTCATTACAAATGTTCTTTATGTGTGTATTGTCTGTTTCTGTGTAACAAATTTTCCTAAAACTTAGTGACTCAAGTCAGCAAACATCATTCATCTTTTTGTGGGTCATGATTTTGTGGGTCAGAAATCAGACAGGGTGCAGCAGGAAGAGATCTTGTGCTGTTTGATGTTTGAGGACTCAGACAAAATTCGAAGCCCTGCCGCTTACCTTCCTCGGTCGTTAATCGCTTCCACTGAGGGCCTTGATGGGGCGTGGCTGTCTCACAACAAAGTGGCTTGGTCCTGGCAGCAAGTGACAGCCAGGCAGGAGGCACAGACCCTTCTGTGACCTAACTTGAAAGTCAAAAAACAGCATCATTTCCACATTCTTTTGGTCAAAGGAGTCACAAAAGTTACGCAGTTTCAAAGGGAGGAAGCCGAGACCCCACCTGTCAAGCAGAATGTTAAAAACAACCCGATGAAATGTCTACTGGCAGGCCATCTTTGGACAGTACAGTCTGCCACAGTGTGGATTAACTACCCTGCAAAGTTGAACATGGAAAATTTAATGAACAAAGCATGTACCCTCTCCTTGATTATGAAGAAGCAGTAGGCCACACAACTGATGCCGTTCCAGTGTTACGTGTGGAATCTGTGCCAGTGACAACAGACTTGTAGTGCTACCACTGTTGCTATAGTCACCTTGTAGGGGGGGCCTGGAAAACTCCTAACCTGGGGTCTTCCTCTAAATGGTGGCTGTGCATTTGGAAAACTTCTGATAAAGTTTTTAATACCTAAGTTACAGAAAGCAGTTATAGTTGTTTATAACTATTCTTTCTGATTCTCTGAGTACTAAATGTATATCTGTATAAACTGTATATATGTGGGCAATACATATTATATATAATATATACATATGCAATATACCTAACAAGCACACACAATACATCTCTGTATACAATGTGTTTTTAAATACTCTTGGCAGTGTAATCACGTTTGGAAGAAGACAGCCAGAATGACAATGTATAAACTTCCCAGCGTTAGAATTATGGAAGCGTGAGCTGAATAGCCTGCATGGACATCTGTCAAGAGATTTTGCAGTGGGAGAGGATAGTAGTAGATTCAAGTGTGTGTTTGAACTGAAACTCTAAGATCCTTTCAATTAAGTTATTTGTATTTTATTGAATCATTACTATTGGTAAAGTTAATCATTTACCTTTTTTATAAAAAGGTGCTTGCATTAGTTTGGAAGCATTGGTAGTACAGCCATTAACAAAACACCTCACTTGGTGGCTTAAACAATAGAAATTTATTTTCTCCTATTCCTGGAAGCTAGAAGTTTGAGTTCCAAGTGTCCACAGGTTTGATTTTTTCTGAGGCTTGTCGATGATGGTCCTGGTCTTTCTGTGGCTACACATTGTCTTCCCCCCATCATAGTCAGATTTGTGCATCTGTGTCCTAATTTCTTCTTAGAAGAACAGTCCTACCTGATCAGGGCCCACCCTGACTTTAACTGATCAGCTCTTTAAAGGACCTGCCTCTGAGTACTGTCATGTTGTGAGGCTCTGGGGGGGGGTAGGATCTCAACATATAAATGGGATGGGGCACACTTCAGCTGTGTATTTTTCTACACATTAAAACAAAATTACACTTTATCCATGTTTAATTTTTTTCATGTTTGCTATTGAAGAAAGCCATGGGCTATATCTGCTTGCATTTAATGTGCCCAAGATGCATTTTGCCTGCCCCAAATATAACAGTGTTTGAGTTATACTAATAAAATTACCAACCTTACAAACTGAATTCACATTTTTACATTGCTCTGTTTTTCTCTACCAATAAAATTGAGAGATTTCAGTTTTATTCTAGAAAATATTTTCAGATTTTAGGATTTATGAAGGGAAGGATTCAACAGCTGAGACAAGAAATAAATTGTTGAAAACAGTATGAAATTGGTCAAAACCATGCAATTTTGAAGAACAAAATTTTATAATAAACCTGATGACTGTCCAAGTATGTATCACAGATGAAAGGTTACTATGGGCACATACAATAAAAGTATCAGAATTTTGATCATGTGAGATAAGTTTGACAAAATTTAATGGTTTTTTCACATTTTATAGTTTAGTTTAAAATTTCCAAAATATAGTATTTTTTCATTTCTATTTCTGTTATTTTTCTGAAATCAGTTATTAGTTCAGGAGATTAATAATTTCTTTATACTTCGTCACATCTTTTAATAAAATATTCCCAAGCCCTGACTGGTATGGCTTAGTCAGTTGGGTGTTGTTCTGCAAAGCCAAGGGGCGCTGGTTTGATTCCCGGTTAGTTCACTCGCCTGGTTGCTGGTTGAGTTGCTGGACGTGTACCAGAGGCAGCCAATTGATGTTCCTCTTCCTCTTTTCTCACTTTTTTCCTCTCTCTCTAAAAATAAATAAATAAAATCTTTAAAAAAAATGAATAAGAATAAAATAACTCCCCAAATCATATCCTTGTAACTCATGGTTGTACAACATATGGCTTTTAATTTAAATTACTGTTTAAGTTATTTGTGATTGTAATTTGAAGGTCTTTGCTCCCTGCCTTTTCAATTCTTCATTCTCATTTATTCAAACTTTCACTATATCTTTTGTTTTTAATATACTGAGAGTTTTGTTTCATTTAATAAAGTAAGCAAGTAAATGTAGAAGGTAAGTACATGTTTGAAATAGAAGTGTTAAAATTTCAGATGCTCTGCTCTCTGACCTTTTCCTCCTTTTTCACTATTCTACCACTCCCAATGATAGGAAACCCTCACCATTTCTTTTTTTTTTCAAGATTTTATTTATTTATCTTTACAGGGGAAGGGAAGGAGAGAAATATCAATGTATGGTTGCCTCTTGTGGGCCCCCTCCTGGGAACTGGCCTGCAACCCAGACATGTGCCCTGACTAGGAATCGAACCCACATCCTTTGGTTCACAGGCCCGCGCTCAATCCACTGAGCTACACCAGTCAGGGCACCATTTCTCATTTCATTTATTTCAGTAGTATTGTCAGTGGTCTCACTTGATATTGTTCCTGAATTTAGATGTTGCTAGGCCTCTTGGTTAAATGATTAATAACAGACCCACATTACCTTCAGAATTAAATAGTAATGTTGCTTAGAAGGCCTTTAAGGTATTGGCAATAATTTGTATTTCTATTCCTTAGCTTCTTGCTTCTTGGCTAGGCCCCAGCTACACTAAATGCATTTTTTTAAGTTTCTCAAGATATATAACATTTTCTCATATCTCATTGCCTTCTAGCACTCTTTCCTATGCTTGGCTAGCATCCTTCCTTTTCCGTAATGCCTTTGTTCATTTTTTTTTCAATCTCTCATTCATTATACAAATACTAATCAAGTGCCTCCTTTGCACCTGGTATGTGTTCCAAAACAGGAGTGAACAAGAAAGCAGGAGTCCTTCTATTCCTGGCCTGCTGATTACTTACATCACAGCACTTTCTACCTGCTATTATTTTCCAGTGCACTAAGTTTCATCATTGCAAATGCTTTATAATAGTGCCTGGACATTGTATAGCTCCATGAATGCTACTGATGGAATGAATATGTGTACCAACTTTTGCTTACTGTGTTTATGGTCATGAAGTAATAATGTATTTGATCTGCTTACTTTTCATTTCTGGATTAATACTATTTCAGAGAAGTCTTTTACGAGCACTGAATTAAAGATGTTAATTCAAAGAAAAAATTTAGAGATTCACCATAACTAGTATCTAATACCAAAATGCCGTTGTTGACCAGTGTACTTATCAATCAGAGAAGCAGAACCAGTAGATTGGCTTATGGGTTGTGAGGACTGCCTAGGCAAGTCCCATATCGGTAGAGCACACCCTTGAGACAGTGGACGGGAGCTGTGGGCCTGGGCAGCTTTTATCTTCATCCAGAGTCTCAGCTGCCCTGAAGATTTTCAACTGATCAAATCAGCACCACCCATGTGATCTGTTATAATCTCCCTAACTTAACAGCCACAGAAATGGACTCTAATCATATCTACAAAATGTCTTCACAGCACATTAAGATTAGTGTTTGATTGAATAACTGCAGTTGGATATATCAAAAAAACAAAAGTAGGTGTAAATAATAATATGTGGTAACATTTTAATACTTCTTACCATTTCTTCAGTATTATCCTAAGCACCTCACAGTCATTATTAATTCATTTAATAGTTAGAATAACTCAAGAAGACATTTTTATTATTTGTATTTTACTGATGAGAAAAACTGCAGAGGCAAATTTGATTTGAGATTCTATTCCATTAGAAGATATGCATTCCCCCAAGCATGTATTTTTGTCATTTACGTTTATTGCTGTATCTCAAGTACCTGTAATGGTGCTTGGAAAGAAAAATCAACAGCAATTTATTACAATTAAACTTGAAAATATTTTTGTCTGAATTATATGCCTTCTTTATCAAAGATAAATGTGTCTAATAGTGGGCTTCATCCTGACATGTTCTAATCATTCTCCAGTGGAGCGACAGTACAATAAATTGTTGCAAGGCTTTTTTAAATTTTATTCTTGTCCAAGTAGTTTTCTGTCTTTTACTCCCATCCCAGCCCACTCCCCCCCCAGTGCTCCCCACCTCCCTCCCATTTCCACCCCCCTTAGTTGTTGTCCATGTGTCCTTTATACTTCTTCCTGTGAATCCTTCCCCTTTTGTAAGGCTTTTTGAAACAGCTTGTGACTTGGATCATTTGCATAATAAGTCAAAGTTGTGTTACATTCCAAGTCTAATTGTTTAACGATTATATAGTTTTATTAGAGTGAAGAACTCAGATGTCAGGATATTAATGAATATAATTATAACTGCACAGATTAACTATTAAATTTATTATTTCAAGACCCTTGATATCTTATCTTTAAATGAGAATCAACATGGAGTATTGTCAATAGCATAAGGACTACAGGCAATTGACAGAACACTGGTTTTGTTACTTCCAAGCTGTGTGACCTTGGGCACTGTACAAGGAGTATAACAATAGTATTTAACCCATATAAATTTCTTGGGTATAAAGACAATATTGTAACTATAAATTGATAGTACATAGAACTTTGCCTACCACATAATGTTATTTCAGCATGTGTTAAATAAATGTTAACCTTTTGCTGGGTTAAGCTTTACCAGTGTGTTATATGGTAGATATTTGGACCCTGGATATTTGAAAAGGAACATAGAAAAGTTAGCACTTCCAAGTGAAAAAAGTGAATTGTATTCTTCTAAACTTACAATTTGTTGTGTTAAACTATTCTGGTAAATTGGAGTAGTGACTTCTAGTATAGTTACACAAGATATTTACAAGTTAACTTTGCTCTAAGCATGTACCTACAGTAGTGTGAAATATTTCAACTTTGCCTGAAAGAGAAAAATGCCTCTCCTAATATATCTTTGACTTTTTTGTGAGCATTAATGAAATATATTGTTTTCTTACTGCTTTAAAATTGATTTCATAAATTAAAAGACCAAATGAATATAGAAGTTTAGTACTTTTGATATATCAAACTAGAAATAGAGAGTAACTTAAAATTTATATATTCACAGGTTTTGCTTCTCAGTTTGTGTGGCTGAAATAAACATTTTATGGAGTAGAGTAGTAATGACGAGTCGTTCCATTTAATAGCACATTATTTATGGTCTAATGAAAGGTGACGCGACTAAGTCAGACATTCAGTTTTAAAATGCGAAATGAAATCTTGCTATTTGTGACAGCATGAATGGATCAGGAGGGTATTTTGCTAAGTGAAGTAAGCCAGGCAGAAAAAGATAAATACCATATGGATTCTCTCATATGTGGAGTCTGAAAACCAAACAAAAACCAAAAAAACCAGACTCATAGACCAAAGGGATGTTTACCAGAAGAAAAGGGATAGGGGAGAGTTGAGGAGGGAAGGGGAAATATAGTCAAGAATATCGCAGTAAGTTTGCACAGTGACAGACGTTTACTAGACTTAGTGGGGTGACCACATTGTAAAGTATGAAAATGTTGAATCAATATGTTGTACACATGGAACCAACATAGCTAATGTAAGAGTGTATAGCAATTATACATAAATTTTAAAACAATAAATGAAATAAAACTAGAAATGATTTCTACTCTGCCCCAATAATTATAGATTTCTGACTTTGGAGGTCCCAGAAGGTTTCATCGTTTTTGGTGTTCATATAATTATAACTACCTAAAATATTATTTTAAAAATTTTGTAATTCTCTTTTATATTCCATTTACTTTTTTGAAGTTATAAATTCTCTATTACTTATTTGCCTAACTTGCATTTATTGCACTGATTCTTTTATCTCATGATAAATAAAACTAAAAGATACTGAAATTTGAGTGTAATTTAACTTCAGCTAAATATGAGAGCTTAATGATTTACATGGAGGTCTCCACCATCCATCTCCAGACATGTCCATTAACTGTCATTTTTTTCATTTACCAGTTAATGGGGGTTGTTTTCATATTGGCCTAGTTATGGTTTTTAATGCCTTATACCTTTGAGTGCATTGTCAATTACTCCAGCCTGTAGATCATAACAATAAAGTAATAATTTTCAGATTACCTTGAATAAACAGATGTTTCCTATTTTTAAAAATTTTTTAAATTAACTTACAGCATTTTTCCTGCTTGCTTCTCTCTTTAAAAAAAAATAAGTTACAGCTCTGTTTTCCCTTGTAGAGAACTAGCTAAATGCTCTCACCAAAAGTGGTCAGAAGCCTATTGCCCTAATATTTGAGAAATATCTCTAGAAGAAAAAAAAAGCTTTACTAAATACATGCTGGGGAGAGGGGCCCTCTTCCTCGCCCAAGTAGAATCCTGTCACTGAGCATATTACTTGGAACATAGCAGTAACTCATTAAATATTTATTGAATAACCAAATATTATCTCAGGAATATAAATCAATCATGTTCTTAATCTATTTCTTTACTAGCAGTGGTTAGGCAACAGTGCAAATTTAAAATACAGTAGAGTTCTTGGCTCCCACTTGTGGTGACATTGTCTGTCATAGACTCAAAGTTCATGCCAGGAATAAGTGCAGAAAATCAAATTAAAAAAATAATGAAAATCTGTTTGATGGTATTAGAGACACAATGAGGANAGAGGGGCCCTCTTCCTCGCCCAAGTAGAATCCTATCACTGAGCATATTACTTGGAACATAGCAGTAACTCATTAAATATTTATTGAATAACCAAATATTATCTCAGGAATGTAAATCAATCATGTTCTTAATCTATTTCTTTACTAGCAGTGGTTAGGCAACAGTGCAAATTTAAAATACAGTAGAGTTCTCGGCTCCCACCTGTGGTGACATTGTCTGTCATAGACTCAAAGTTCATGCCAGGAATAAGTGCAGAAAATCAAATTAAAAAAATAATGAAAATCTGTTTGATGGTATTAGAGACACAATGAGGAAATCAGGGCCTCTCTTCCTTGAAACATGCTAAATATTAATTTTTGTCTCTTGAATACCACAGGATTATTTTAAATTCAGCTCTGCTTAAAATGGTCATCTATTTTATACCTCAGATTCTAGCCCTGAGCAGATTACTAATTCAGCAAATATTTTTATAAGGAAATTGAAGAGCCCGGGACATAATATTTTCCTCTCTCGGATCACGGGCCTGCACTGCCTGGCTGACTTGTGTGCACCATTGGCTCTTCTCTCCTCTTTTGTTAGTGTGCACTGTGGTGTTTAGTGCTTCCTTCTGTTGACCTTGGGGAGGGTGTTAATTTGTTGTCTAGCTCATAGTTCTTGAAGTGAATACTTAGATCAGTAATTATTGACCTTTCATTTATAATCAACTCAAATATTGCTTCCAGCCCTAGCAGTTTTCACTTCTTTCCTACACTTTTTTCACTTCCACTGGCGAATTCCTTCCCTGGAGCACTCAGTGTCGTCAAGTATCACATGGGTGTGTCACTGGAAGACAAGGGAGCAATGCAACTACACACTTTGAGTTTCATGCTTAACCTGAGTTACAGATGCATGATAACCAACCATTGACAGGCTTTGAAAGAAGCTTTGATTATTGGACTGAGGAGTCAGTAGAGAAGTTGGTATGTTACACAATTATAGTTGATATATCATGCCAATTGAAATTTGAAACATATTTTTGGTAGTGTCTCTTGTTTAACTAAACCAGGTAACTGAAATTTGTGCATATCATAATCATGTAAAGTGAGGATTTATTATATAGTTTGTTAGTTATCAGAAAAGTGTAAATTAAAGCTAGAATATGATATTACTGTACACTTACAGGAATAGCCATGACAGGCAGAATTCTAAGATGATACATGACTTTAGCTCTCGTATAATTACTTCCACTTGGAAGATGATAGGACTGTACCACTTTACTTATGTTATGTTGCATGACAAAAGGGATTTTGCAGATGTAATTCAAATTACTAATCAGTTGACTTTGAGGTAATCAAAAAGGACATAATCTAACCTAACCACATGAGTCTTTTAAAAGCAGAGGAATATTTCCCCAGCTGTTAGCAAAAGGAGAAATTAGATTTGAAGCATGAGAGGTCTTTAATGCTAGGGATGTTCTCCATTGCTGAGACAGATGGGCAATTGGCCATTGGTCTGCAGGTTGCCTCTGGGAGCTCAGAATGGTCGTTGGCCGCTGGTCAGCAAGGCAAAGGAGACCTGTGTCCCACTACTGCAAGAAACTAAATTTTGCTAACAACCCAAACAAGCTCAGAAGTGCACTCTTTACCCATGGATTTTAGATAGGAGCAAAGCCTGGTTGCCAGCTTGACACTGGCCTTGTGTAACCTTAATCAGAGAACACAATTGAGCCTACCTAGACTAACAAGCAGAACTATGAGATAATAGATGGGCATTGTTTTAAGCTTATAAATTAGTGTTAATTTGTATATAGCAATAAAATTAATACAATATTAAAATTTTAAAAAGAACAAACAGAAAGAAATGGGTGTTGGTATAGATGCAGAACAACTGGACCTCTGATTCTGTTTGGGGAACTCAGGTCAGCACAATCAGTTGAGAAAACTATTCGGGACTATCTCCTAAAGCTGAACATAAAACATGTGAACATGCCCTAGAAGAAATTCACAAGTATTTTTCCAATACAAATCTATTTATGTACCAAAAATATAAGAAAGTTTATAGGCATTTTTGAAGTAGCCCCAGACCAGAAACAATCCTAGTGTCTGTCACCAATAAAGTGTGTGTGGGTCTGTGTGTATACAGGGTGGGGCAAAAGTAGCTTCACAGTTGTTCACATGGAAAATGATATAATAATTAATAAAGAATACAAGAATAAACCCTATGTTTCTTGTACTCACAATGTGAACCTACTTTTGCCCCACCCTGTGTATGTATATATGCATATATATTTACATATACATATGTACATATTTACATATGTATCATTCATTGGGAAGCTGCGCAGTTATAAGAATGAACAGATTGAAATACACCATACATAAAAGAGTTCACCCACCAAAGAATATGATGTCATTTACATAAAGGTTAGTAGACAGACTGATCTATGGTTGTATGTGTACTTATAATGGCTAAGTTTGGAAGCTACAGTAATGCTTTGGAAAGGGTACCACAGGATTTTTAGGGTGCAAATACTGCCCTGTTTATTGATATTAATGCTGATTAAACAGATGTGTTTGTGTTGCAAAAATTAACTTAACTGTGTATTATTTGTGTTCTCATTCTTCAATGAAAAGCTTTTCTTTCTTTTTTAAATGAAGGACTATAAAGTGTTCGCAACACCCTTTTCACTGTGTGGCTTCAAAACAGAATAATTGCCTAAGATCTTACAACTAGTGAGTGAAAGAGTAGAAAATGATAATTAAGGCTAATTTAATGATAATTAATGTTTCCGTTGAGTTATCACTTTAACTGAAAATAAAAAAGAAAAAGGGAAAGAGAATAGATAATAAATGATTTTGACACTTACAATTAATTCTTTTAATAAAAACAGTTTGCCGGGAGGATTCATACCACTCTGTAGTCTCATGTGCTGCCGTGGTTCTCACTCCTCTGGAGCCAACGGTGGAAATGAAGAAAAGAGAAGAACTGAAATTTCCTGAACCTTCCAAACAGTAAGTTGTTCCTTTGATTTCTTAGAACTTTGTAAAACTAATAGATAACCAATCAGAATTAGATTGTTCAGAAGTGGCGATTTATAATGAATGTGTTGATACTAGCATGTTAGTATTAGCACAGAAATAAATTGTATGCAACATTAAAAATCAATCTGCAGTCTCATGAATAACTTCAGTGTCTTTCAACTTCATGTGGTTGAACTATGTCTCATCCAAGGTTCATGCCGCTACCTTACCTTAGGGACATGGGTCAGTAGTCTGAAGCACTTTGCTTCCTTAACTGTGAACATGGGTGCACTTGTATTGCTTATTTTATAATTGTTGGGCTTAATGGCATAAAATATGATCACATTTTAATATCAACTTCCTAGCCTAAATTCGGTTTGCATATTTATAAGGAATAGAAGTTATTATTTTAAATAAATTATCCTAAATTAAAACTTCACACTATTTAATGTTTTCCTATTCTTGCTATTTAAGGAGATCAAGTTTAGTTTATATTTGAGTTTGGTCTTATTCTGAATAAATGATAGATTTTTTTTCTCATAATGGCCAGAAAGAATTAAATTTATGGTAATGAATGTAAGATATATGGACTTGAAGTATCAAATAAAGTAGGATTATTTCTGGATATGCATTAAATGAATGAAAAAGGAAAATTTACTGATGATTGTCCAGTGAATGTAATGCTGTCTGTGCTTGAAGATTGGAGACTTGCTGACATGCAGTGTTGCCAAGGGTTGCTGACTCGCCACTCACTTCATCAGTGAGGCAGGAGCAACCTTAAAGCCCTTGCTAGTTTTCCTTCACTGATGACTGTGTTTCATACTTGTTTGTTTCTTGATGTGTTTCTATTGAATAAGCTCCTGAAGACAGAGTTCTCCGGAACAAAAGTCCCTGCCACTCTTTGTGAAATCAGTTAGAAAGTCCCTAAATGTTACATTTGATAATGTTGAGTTCAGATGGAGCACTATTTATATTTGATTGATGAATAGTATTAATATCCTTATTAAAGAGAAATATTAACCAATTCAGAAAGTAATGATTGTAATTCAGCTTCAATACAATATAAAAGTGAAAACAATTTAACTGCTCTTCATATAGTCTATTTTTTAGGTTCCAAAGCCATTTTTGTCTAATAGAAAGAAAATTACATTTAATATATGTCAATTGAATTATTTTTGAAAACTCAGAAATATTTTATTGCAGTCTTTCTCTCTCTACATATATGTATATATATAGATAGATATAGATATATATGAGTCTATATATTACCTATATATTTGTAAATTGGATCTTGAATTCTTTTAATTACTTCTCAGTAACTCATTTCAAAACTGGTTAATAGTGTTATTTACTTACATGAAATATCTTTTTTCCAGTGTTTAGCTACTTTATTAATACCCACCCTTCTTTTTTCTGAGATATATATTAAGGCAGATAGAATTCGTTAACTGGCTGTCATTTTCTCCCTGTTACTTTACATCAGCTGTCATACTCCTCTGTATTCTCTGAAACTATTTTCCTGTTTAAATAGTCTCTCCCAATAATATCATGTATTCATTCATTCATTCATATAGGTTTGTTATTGTTTATTTTTCTGAATCAGTGAGATGTTGGTTGAAGTCTCTGTGTTTTCCTTTCTTAATCTGCTAATTGGTGTGATATCACCATCCTTACAGGATCACTGTAGTATTAGGAGAAGTTATATTGGTAAAAGACCTGAAATCTAAAAAACCATAGATGTATTAGTTATGGTGCCCCTTCTATAGCTTCACTTGTCAGCATTACTGGTGATTTACAGATGTTTATTCTTCTCCTGAAGGCTCTTCTGAATGCAAGTCTAAAATTTAAAGTCATTGATGGGAATTGTTTAATTAGGTGTCCTACCAGAATCTTACACAATGTATCTCTAAAACTGAATTAGTGATTCCTCCAGCCCCCTTAAAATTTTCATTCTTTCTGACTTCTATATATATGTAAAGCTATTGTTTTTCTTTTCTTAAAATCTTGATATGTTTTTTCCTTTACATCTCATGTTTGATTAGCAGTGGATTACTTGACTAATGTCTCTATTATAGTCTTACAATTTCAGCTGACCAGGATGCTGTATACATCTAATATTTGAAATTTTTTCTACCATAGATATTAAATTGTGATTTTAATGAAACCATACAAACAGTGGTCCTCTATCAAATGGAGATTACCATATGCCCTCAGTATCTCACATTGATATTTTCAGAATGAAGTGATAGGTAGGAATTATGGCCAGAACACAGTATAAAGACAAAATGATTAATTCAGAACTTTGGTTTGCCAATGAGAGTGTCCATGAGGCAAATTGGTTTCAGAAAAGTCAAGGGTGTTGGTTGTTACTGGCTCATGATTGAAAGTTATAGAGGTTGAAATTTCCTCAAGTATGCTTGGGTCTAGCATTTAGATAATGTCATAAACAGTCATTCTCTCCAATTGCATCTCATTCTGTTTTCCTGCCTGTAGTTTCCATGTTCAGGAGTTTCCTCTAATGGTGCCATTTCTGCCTTCAGCAGCTATTGGGGCAGATGTTTATCTTTTCAACAAATCCATTGTAAAGAGATGGCTTCTCTTTCCCTTTACTCAAAACTAAAACAAAAACAAAAACAAAAAAAAGCACCCCTCCCCCAGATTTGAGTATCCTTGGCTTTGACTAGCTTAGTTTGTTTGACATGACTATGCTGAGGCATTTACTGTGCCCAATAGTATTTGATGATATGGTTGGCTAGAACCAAGTTACCTGACAATCTGCAGCACAGGTGAAGATGAGAAGGAAAAGGTGATTCTGCACTTGAAATATGGATGATATTGATTAAAAAAGACAGAGATCAAAACTAGTAAGTGAAAACAATGTTCAGTAGAGGTAGTAATATAATAACCATTATTTTAAAGTCAGAATTCTTTATTATATTTAAACTACAGGCATTGAAATACTACATTAAAATACAATTATGTTTATCTTCATTTGTTGTATTAAATTCTTTTCACGTATTTAATTTTATCTATTATTATTTGACCTGGTCACGCTATTGAGAAGTAGGAGAAATTGGTATTTAGAAATCTAGACCTCGACCAGCTTTTTAAAACTTTCTTACCTATAGTTTGTTTATTTTAAAGAAAAATTACTTTACCTTACACTGCTATACCTGAAACACAAGAGGAAGACAAGGATATAGAAATTTTGTAATTTTTACAGCAAATATGCTAGGTAAAAAACCGTATTATGTTTTTATAGGTGGAGTTATCAAAGCCCTTTATGGTACTAGCATTGTGTAGTTTGGATTTTCCATTTGGAAAGGCAATAATTCACCAATACTATGATACCAAGATACTAAAAAGTTGAATGTTGAGGTATTATCTTTGAATATTTTCTTTAAACTTTCCATTCAGTTGTGCACGCTTTACATGATAAAAAACATTGAGTCTGTGAAACATAGAGCTGACCCACAGAGTCATATAATTCAAAACTCAGCAAATCTCTTGCTGAGAACTGCAGTAATCTCAATATCGGGGCTTCAGAATACATAAGAGTGTACATAAGAAAGCATGTGCAAGAGGATGCTATCATCTGGGGGAAGAGGTAAAGCGTGCACCTAAAAGATAAATCATGGTATACAGGTAACAGATGCTATTTATCTAATGTAAGCTATGGACTTTGGTTAGGTATATGATTGTTTAAAGTCAGGTCAGGTTTATTGATATATCAGTATAAACTCATGAAAATAAACCCAGAATATTGGTCTTAGTTATACCATTGTATTGATATATCATTTTAGAATGTAAAATATATTTTATGACTGAAATATTTTTATTTTTACCAACTTTTAGTCATATTCTGGGTCTAAATATTCTAATTTTGACACTTTTTAAAAATATTCTCATGTATTTATCATTTTTAGACATTTTCTTTAAGGAAAAATAGGAATTATACTTGTTACTAGGAATGAAATATACATTTGTTGGCATAGCAACTGATAGGGAGAAAGCATCTAAATCTTTCAAGAAGGGAAGCTGCATTCAGAGCACTGTAGTGGGGGCGTCAGATCTTTACTCTTGCTAATATGTCAGAGGTTCGGATTTTACTCTCCTTTTTAGTCCAGTCTGAAAGGGAGCTCAGAATACCATGGAAAGGGTAAATGTGCCAAAAGAAAGACCCTTGTGATCCAACAGGTGTATACAGTTTTCAGTTATTTCATCATGAGCATAGAAGGTTGGGATCAAAAACCACTGAGCACAAAGCCTTATATATTTATACAATCTTAATATTTTTAAAAAGTTCACATATCCAGCCACACTTAGCGTGTTACTCAAACCTATGCATTTCTCAAAACAAAAGGTACTAAAAATTCAAACTCTGAAGAGAATGAAAGAAACCACTTCTTTTATTACTTTTTTAATTTTATTTTGTGCTTTTATTGGAAATATATTTGTGGAAATGCATGCACTCTGTTTGAGTCATACAGACCATGACTCAATATCTGAAATAAAGGGATTTTATAGCTATTGTAAATTTAGAAACATAAAGGGGAATGGAAGAGAGAGAAATTATTCTATTACTTTTGTCAATTTCTACACTCTTACTGTATTTTATATATAGATGGAAACTTCCTAAGAGATTTGATTTATTGCTTCCATTTGTGGGAATGATGCACTAGCCAACCACGCTGTCCTTCACTCCAGGTTCAAGGCCTCCTTGTAGTGCTTCATTCTGCCGACAGGAGGAAGATTCTCGGAGATGCTGCCAAAAGGGCACGGATGCTTCCTCTGGTGCAGAATGTCCGATTTTTCAGAAGGGTTAAAGTGAACTTACGTTAGTCTTAGACAGTTCTTAAGAACACATGTTTAAAGTTCCGTCAACTCTTTTTATTTAGTTTTATCTGAATGAATAGTGCATATTAAGTTTGGAGAAGTTTAAGTACTTTCTATAATGTCATCTGTAAAGTTGTTACACAAACTCTAGCTGTACAGAAGGCAGCAAAGAATCCTCTCATCAGCTAATCTCCTACTCATTTACAGATTGCAGAGGAACATGTTTATACTTTCAGGCACACATTTACTTATTCATTTAATCCATCAAAAATAGGTAGTTCTTAAATATTAGCTTTGTTGTAGGCTCTGTGCTCAGAGCTGCGGACTTGCCGTTGAAAAGTGAATTCTGTCTCATAAACTAGAGTCTAGTTAGAGAGACACTCATTTACTGATGAACTGCATCAAGAAATCCAAGACTTGCCCTGGCTGGTGTAGCTCAGTGGATTGAGTGCGGGCCTATGAACCAGACGATTGCGGTTCGATTCCCAGTCAGGGCACATGCCTGGGTTGCAGGCCCGTTCCCAGCAGGGGACTCAAGAGAGGCAACCATTCATTGATATTTCTCTCCCTCTCTCCTTCCCTTCCCCTCTAAAGAAAAATAAATAAAATCTTTAAAAAAAGAAATCCAAGACTAGATGTGATGCCACAATGTAGAGGTAGTATCATGTTATAAGGGCTTTAATGTGGGGCTGTAACATAACCATGAAGGTCAAGAAAAACTTCCCTGAATAAGTAACTCTTGAGCTAAGATATGAAGGATATTAGTTAACTAAGTGAAAAAGCAAAGGAAAAATTTACCAGCACAGAGAACAGCTTGTTCAAATACTCTCTGAAGACTAGAAGCAGGGAGACATTGAAAGGAGGCTGATAGAAATAAAAAGAAGCCAAAAACATTTTTCAATGGGCCCCAGGTGACCTAATCTTAAAAAACTTCATCCTGCATTTCTGTAGAGAACAAACGGGATGAGGTGAGCGCCGTGGTGTGGTGTGATGGAGCGAGCTCCAGGTCCAGCCACTTTGTTACCCTTTCTTCCCTGCTCCAGGTTCAGTGATCTCACACTGGAAGCTTGAAAGCAGTCAAGGTGGGTGTATTTGCACCACAGTAATAGGCAAATCTTACAAATCAGGGCTTCTTTTCAGCCCCGAATCGCAGCCGGAGAGCTGGGAGTTTACCAGTTTCCAGCACACTACTAGTGGAGGGTGGGATGAGAGTCTGTGGTGAGACCATTTAGGTGACTGCTGACAGCAGCTTGGATTAGGGTGCTGACACAGGAGATGGTGAACAGAAAACCAAGTCAATGTATATTGCAGAACCTGGGCAAATTAAATGTGATTATTAAATGAAAACTTTCAGTACATTACCAAGTACTTGCATTAATGTTAAAGAAGAAATATGTGTATACTATTTGTAATTGTGATAAAATAATGTAATACTGTTATAATCCTAACATGTTATTTTAAATTAGTAATAGTTTAGTCAGGGGAAACTTTTGTATTCTTTTACTTTATTTGTTTTTTTAAGATTTTATTTATATATTTTTAGAGAGAGGGAAGAGAAGGAGAGAAACATCAATGTGTGGTTGCCTCTCACATGCCCCCTACTTGGGATCTGGCCCACAACCCAGGCATGTGTCCTGACTGGGAATAGAACTGGCAGTGCTTTGGTTTGCAGGTTGGTGCTCCATCCACTGAGCTATACCACCCAGGGCTGATATTCTTTTACTTTATTTTGAATATTCTTGATAGAGCTATGCAAATGGGAAACATATGAACGTGCTTTGCACAAAATTCCTTTCTGCATCATTGCCATTGATTCTCACTGAAAATCCTCAAGAGTATAAGTAAATTCCACTTAAGTCCTTATGGAAAGTCTTTTGACTCTTTGCTAATAATTTTTCCTCTAGACTTGGTCTCTAGCCTTTATTTTCTCTCAACACTTAGTGCTTTAAAAAAATCAGAACTTGAGGCATGACATAATGGAATCATATAGTTTGTGGCCTTTTGTGCAAGGCTTCTTTCACTCAGCATGCTTTGGAGTTTATTCGTGTTGCTGTGTGTGCCAGGGTCCATGCCCTTTTATTAGTAAGCAGTGTTGCAGTGCATTGATCTGTTCGAGTTTGGTTACTCATTAAGTCCTGTCCTTTTCGTACCATACTTTGCAAAGCCACTGAATCGTGGAAGCACAGGGCCTTTGGCTGTGGAAGAGGGGTCATGGAGACCATCTTCGTCTAATCCTGCTCATACACAACTGATGTCCCTTGCTTAATACACTGCCCATGAAGTTGTCCAACCCCTGTTTGACATCTCCAGGGACAGTCGATTTCCTTAGAGGGAGCTTCTTCTGATCTTGGCCAGCCTGGCCTGTTACAAAACTCTTCTTCACTTTCAGTACAAATCTATCTTCCTAAATCATTTCACAAAGGTCTTAGTTCTAGTCCTGGGGCCAGTCAGACACAGCCAGTTTCACACTCCCCACCACAGGCCTTGGGTATCCAGAAGGCATGCCACCACCTAGTGGTTTGCTGGTAAATGTTTGCCTTACAACTCTACTGTGTTTTTGTGGTGTATAATAAATATTCCATTATATAAATGTGTCATAATATATATATCTATCTCCAGTATCCTGTTAGTAGATATATACATGGCTTGCAGTGTTTGTTTTATAAATAGTTATGGTATGAGCATTTATGTGCTCCTGGAGCTGGTGTGAGGTTTCTTTGGAAGTGGGATGGCACATACTTTCAGTTGAACAGACCATGCTAAATCATCCTCTAGAACTCTTCATGGCCCACACTCCTGCCCACACTTAACCTTGTAAGGCTTTATACTTTTACCAATCTAACGGCTGTGAACCAGCATGTCCGTGGTTTTGATTCACATCAACTTATATCCCGTAACGTAGAGCATCTTAGCAAATGTTCATTGGATATTTGTGTTTCCTCTTCCATAAACTGCCTAGCCATATCTTTTGTTTATTTCTTTATTGGGGATTTGTCTTTTCTTGTATTTGTTTGGAGATGTTCTTTGTATAGAACATCTGATTTCTAACCTTGAGTTGCTATGTGCATTGCAAAACTTTTTTTCAGTTGGTGGGATATCTTTTATTAACCTGTGAGTTTTAATTAATAGCATTTTACTTGAAAAAAAAAAGAAATAGAGACGTGAGTATGATAAATACCATGGCAGTACTGTGAATATGAAACAGTCCCCTTCCCATGCAGGTTTTAAAAGAAATGGTACCTGTTTTGGTCAATTCAAGGGTAGAAATGGCTGTCAGAAGATTTACATGAAGAGACTTCTGTGCAGAGAGCTGTTGGCAAAGTTGGAGTCCCCTCCATAGCTTCTGGAGGAGGAGTTGGGGCTGGGAAGAGTAGTGTCCTCATCTCAAACCTAGTGAAGGGTCTTCAAGGGAATCATTCAGAGAGTTTCATGTTCTCTGCAGTTGGAAACACGAGAGACAGCGGCTGATTTATACCTGAGGAAGCTGAAGGGTACCATGCCCTGAAATCTGACACCTGTCCAGAAAATCTAGAGGGTGAAGTTTGTCTGGCCAGCTGAAAGCTGCCCCATCTCAATGTCCCAGCGCTGGTCAGGGAGGCTGCAGCGTTTTCTGTAAACTCTCGGTAGGACGAGGAGACGCAGGAAACGGATGTGAAGAATCTCCATCTGCCTACAATTAGGGATTGAGAGAGATTGGCCCAGAAGGAGACCTCTAAAGAAATCATGTATATGTCCATATGCCAGTTAAGTCAAGTAACACCTTCCTAAAACTCTTCCAAACAACCTAGTACTTCCTCACTCCACCTTTTACGCTGAGGCAGAAATCTGTTTACTGTGAGGCTGAGGAAGCTTAGTGTCAGGACTCTCACTTGTGAGGAGGACCTTCACAAGGCCCTGGAAGGGATCATGTTTTTTTTGTTTGTTTGCTTGTTTTGTTTTTTGCTTACTAAAGCTATTTTTTCTTTAATGACACCTCCAGATTTTGTAAACTTCAGACCTCAAAAAACCTGCCTCTGCCTCTGTGTACCAGTGTACTTAGATCTAGGCAGTGAGGATTCTTGCCTTGGGTTCTGCACTTGAGAGAGGTGGGTTATGTCTTTTTTTGTCTGTGCCTTCATCCACAGAGCTAAAGTTCCAAAGAGCTAAGGTTTCCCAGTAACCAGGAACTTGTGCCTCCTGCTGCTACTATGCTGGCAATTCCCTGCTCAAATGATCCTGAGCCCTACCCTAACCCATGGCCAGAGGGCTGCAAGGAGCAGTTCATCAAGATAGTGGAGGACAGAGCTCAGAGGGGCAGCTGGGGCATCCACCCTGTGAGACCTGATTATGCAGGCAGGAAGAAGCCTAGGGTCCAAAGAAAAGAGGGAAAGTAGGGTGTATAATCAATTAAACTGCATCAATTGCTAATACTTATAAGAGGGTCCTTTGATGTTTCATAATATCTATTTACTGGAAGATGTGGTCTCATCAATCACTGGTTTGTTAAATAAAAAAAAGACTCAAGAAAGTTGATTGTTTTCAAAATTCATGTATTACTCAAGAACCAGGGGATTTTTAATACTAAATAAACAAATTAGAATCTCCACAGAAACTGCTTCCCTTGATTGTCATTATTTTATTTTTCTGCTGTTTATTGCTCCTTAGTGAGTCATAATATCTTGTGCAGACAACCTGTCAAGTCAAGAAATCCTATTGCAATATTTGCATCTGGTTTGACAATTCTTCTTTGTTCATTGACCACTCTGCTATTTTTTCAGGTAAGTTAGGACAGCCTTGATAAGATGACTGAAGTGTTTCGGTTCAGCAGTGCAGTGCTGTACACTGTATTCTTTATAGTGTCATATAAACATAATTTGTCAGACCGCTGAGAAGGGCTGCGGGTGCATTGCCATTGTTGTGAGAGTGGCTGTTCTGTACATGGTGCCAGCCTTCGCCTGCCCCTCCAACATTGTCTCAGGGAAGGTTTCAGTTTTCAGACAATTGAAGTATTTTGTTTGAATATCTTCTATTGTGAATGTAGATAATATCATAAGTCACTCAATAACACTATAAAATTCTATATATATTACCCACTATTAAATTTTTGCTTTTCATCTTCCATGGGAGATAGGCTGGTAGAAAAATCAAAAGCTTTGAATTTTGAATTTCTCTGCTTAAAAGCCTGAAACATATAGAACGTATTATTAATTTGATTGAAATCAAGTATCCTCAGTGATACAATAAGGGCAATAGCCCCTGCTTTGTAGTATTATTTTAACTATTCAATGTTTAACTGTAAAACAGGTAGAATAATTTGGGTCACAAAGAAGAGAAACAATAAAAAGTAACTGATTTAATATCTACCAGATGAGTAAGTTGAGGATGAGGATGGGGGGGAGGAGGTCAATAAAATACAAATTGTTCTATATAATTTATGATTTTATATTTTCCTCAGTTTACCTGCAGATAATGTGGTTACCTGCTTTTCATGAGGAAGTGTTATCTTTTCTCACCTTCTTGGTTTGAGTCTCTTTTACAACAAACATCGCCCTTTTAAATCTGTGATGCGGTCAAGCCTTGGTTCTTGAGCATCTCCCATCTCCAGCAATTCGGTTCTAACCAAGTTGTTTACACACACACATACACACACACACACACAGTGTTTCAGTTTCCAGACAACACTTTGGTTCTAGACGCAACAACCCTTTCTTGCTGATGCCTGTGTTTTTAATGGGAAACAAATGATTTGGTTTTCAAGTGAATCATTTCTTGAACATCCTTCTGAAACTAATTAAGTTCCAGAAAGGAGGTTCCACTGTTCTTATATAATAATAACTATTAGATACTCAAAAAATACTGGAGACTTGATTATTTTTGAAGTTAAATATATTATCTTTAATGTAGAAAGTAGAACCAAACCCTGATTGCTTTTTGACAATATCGAATTGAAAATAAAGTTAGGTTTGATCAATGCATAACCATTACTAATAGTTTAATAGTAACATAGTAAATATTTGAATAATTAATATTTGAGGATGGTACATGGAATTCAAACAGTAATTTTACCTTACAGATTAAAAGAAAGTTCTCTGCACTAAGAATCTGGAAACCTGACTCCCACATCAGGAATAGAGCAAGGCTGTTTGCATTCCCAAACCAAAGTTCTCTGTAAAGCAGACATTGGCAGCACGAATTTCACTGAGACGTTCCAAGTAGCAGAAGTATAGGAAAGCGTGTTGTACAGTATGAGGAAGCCTCCTGTTCTTTGTTGCTTTTTAGATGAATCTATAATAAAGTTTCATGAGTATTCTCCAGTCTGAATCCAAGGGTCCTCATGATTGACGCAAAATCAGGTACTTGTAGTCTGACTTTCACACACTGCTATAATACTCGAACACCTCCATTATGGCACTTATTACATAAAATATAGTTGCCTATATACTGTACTATCTCTCACAAGACATTGAAGTCAGGGATTTTGGTTATTACATCTGAAGAAACCAAGGCACACAGATTAAGTGATTTGTGCATGATAACCCTTGAAAAAAACAATAATTTTTTTTCTATTTTTTTCACATTTTAAATTGTTCTTCAGGTACAGTTGTCTGCATTTTCCCCCCACTACTCCCTTTACCCCACCCATCCCCACCCCCACCCTCTATTCTACCCCACTTTGGCTTTGTCCATGTGTCTTTTATAGATATTCCTGAAAATCCTTTCTCCTTTCCCCCATACTTTGTTTTCAATTACTTTATTTTATTTTTAAAAATATTTATTTATTTATTTTTAGCAAGAGGGGAAGGGAAGGAGAAAGAGTGGGAGAGAAACATCAGTGTGTGGTTGCCTTTCATGTGTCCCCTACTGGGGACCCAACTTGCAACCCAGGCACGTGCCCTGACCGGGAATCGAACCGGCGACCCTCTGCTTCACAGGCCCGCACTCAATCCACTGAGCTATACCAGCCAGGGCTGTTTTCAATTACTTTAATTACTAAATATGGAATCTTATATACTAGGCAATCATTCCTGGTATTTTCTTAAACAGAGCGACTAATTTTTTACTTCAAGTGTTCCATTTACATTATACCCAGAAGGTCTTTTTATTTAAAGAAAGGCCATTTTAAGTAGATTATAGCTGCCCACCCCTTAAAATTTCAAAGTATACTAATCATTTTCCCTTTTTCTAGTTAAAAATTATCTCCATTACATACATGTCTGCTAAGTATATATCATAATGATTTTTTAAAAGATTTCATTTATTTCTGTCTAGAGGGGAAGGGAAGGAGAGAATGAGAGAAATATCAATGTATGGTTGCAATCTTGTGCGTCCCCCGCTGGGAACTGGCCTGCAACCCAGGCATGTGCCCTGCCTGGAAGTCGAACTGCAATCCTTTGGTTCGCAGGCCCACGCTCAATCCACTGAGCTACACCAACCAGGGCTGATTTTTTTTTTTTTAAATTGATGAATGCTAGGACCCATTCTCTCATTCACCACTGCATTTGAAGGCCTTCCAATAGTGCCAGATTCATAGTTGGTGTTCTAATTATGTATGGAATAAATGGTTGAAACAATTAGTAGTATTTATTGAGTGTTATATAGGTCGTAGTAGAGATGTCAAAATGTAAGAACAGCATCTCATAACAAGTGCTATTCTAACAGTTGTGAATGTTCATAAGTTCACCGCTTAGAAAAAATGGAGGAAGTCAGGTCTTCTGGGATAGTGTGTTCTCTGCTTCGGAGCCACCATTTGTGAGGAAATATAAGATGAATTGTTGGATTTCATGATCATTTAAGCCCTTTATAATCCAAGATTTATAAGTAAGAGAAGCTGCGTATATCCGAAGGTAGTATGTATAAGGAAAAGACTTCTAAATGTGAGCCAGTAAATACAAAGACCAAACTTTATAAGAGATTTAAGTAGCAGAAAACTAAAACAAGAACATTATAAAAATTTATCTTATATTTTACATTTAGATTATGATTACAACTTTTAGGAAGATAGAATATTTTGAACAAAATAGTGATGGGCTCTCAAGATAAGGACATGCTTTACTTCAATAGTATGTTATTATGTTAAGATCATTTTCACAATAATGCACCTGATTTCATTGACTTTTCCGAAAGCCTTTTAAAACCTTCTGTTAAGCGCTTTGTGCTGAGGGTGAGGATAGGATTGGGGAAAGACTATTTAAGGGAGGATTTATAAGGAGTCATTTCACTTGTGAATATTTTATTGTATGACAAATTTCACTTCTCTGTATAGAATCATAAATATAGAGCCTTGGATAATAAATACTACGATAATGAGAATGCCTTATACTTTATTAAGTTCTGGGATTAATAATTAATGATGTGGGTAAGTAATATTCCAAACTCATAATTAAGTTTTTTTTTAACAAATGCCATTCTTCAACATTTATTTATTTTTAGGAGCATTTCTTGATTCATGTTTCAGTATAGTATATAGGGTCATCAATACCAGTGTACAGGGAAAGATGAGAAGAACATATTTACATGTGGAGGAATGGAATATGATCTCAACTGTTAAAAATGAATTTCAGTATCTTGTAATTCAGCCTTATGAGTGAATGTCTTATTTTGGGCTGCAAGTGAGAACCATATGCTAGTTTAAGATTACACTTTTTAAGACAGATTTAGAAAATAGACAAGATAGTGGTTGAAAGCTCAGTCTTGGAGATCAATATTCATGTAATATTCATTGAGACTTCACTAATATTGGGCAAAGGGAAGGATTGTTATCAGTTCAGGCTTTACTTCTAAATTTCTGTTTTGTCTCACGAAAGTTTGGTGACTGAGCGAGCTTCATAATTTTGCTGAGTCTTAGGGATTTATACATTTCGAAATTTATACCCAACTCGCAAACTCATTAGAGAGTTTTTTAAAATGACTGAAAGTATCAAATATATAGTTTGATAAATAATAGCTATATTTTTTATTGAAGACTACCTGCTTTTTTCATATAACAAAAGTCTGCTATTTAATCAATTCCCTACACCTTAAAACTCACTACCCCAACTACAGCATACTTTCAGAATGGTTTCTGTCATAGATAATAGAAGGGTCTCCTGGGTAACATAGCCATCGGTTCAAAATAATTTCCTTTTCAGCTTCTGGCATGGCTTTGTTGCTGCCTGCATTCCTTGCTTTGATTTCTGAACCTGGTTGTTCTGGCCTGGGGTCTTAATTTCTGTAGTCTCTGGTCCCATTTGGTATTCTTTTCAGATGCTCTGACAGTTGATGTTCTTGGTGTTAACTTGGTATCAACATTACCCTATCTGCAAATTTACCAAATATTGAAACATCATCATTGTTTTGGATTCTCAGTTTTGGTCCAAGTATTCCCTGAAGTAAATATTTGTACGAGCCATATGTGGTGTACCAACTCCCTCTCCAATTTTAGATAACTGGATTCTGTGTTTTAAAAATCACTTAAATTTCTGAGCACTTGTTACCTCTTGTTGAAGTGGCTAGTATCTTATAACCTAACAAAGGTTAGTTTGTTGTAAATAGATAACAACACTTTAAGGATAAGAGCAACTCAAAGGCTTACTTAGTACTCTTATGAATTTGGCTTGGACTAACATGACCACTGTGAATGGCCAGCTTGGTGCATATTTCCCAAATTGGTGAGCTTATTAAAACTCACTGCTTTTACCTACTCACTTTATTTTTTATTGAATTTATTGGGGTGACATTGGGTAGGATGTATTTTGAATTGTATGCCTACTTACTTTAGCAATGGATATTTATCCATCCCCTCGGTAATTACAGTGTAGCTGCCTTCACATCTACTTTATTTCATCCTTATGGGCAATCGAGTTTCTGAAAAAAACAGATGTCAATGTATTTCATGCCAACAAATATGTAAATCATTTCTGCACATAAATAATGCCCCATGGTAGCATTAATTATATTTGAGCTCAAGGATGCCCACTTTTATATGAATATGTAAAAATTAAACAGTTATAACGTGTAATTATAGTAATAATATATATGAACAATGGTTTACAGCTTATGTTATAGTAGTGTTTATTTTTAATGAGAGTTCTAAATATGTGGCAGAGATGATTATTTTACAGATATAGAGGATGACGATTCATAAAGGGCCCACAATTATTTGACTTTGAGTTCTAGATTGTAAGTAGATGCTTCTGTAACTATCAGGCCTTTGAAGTAGTTAAATGGAATATGGAAAGGAGTGAATTAAACCCCTTTGCTTTTACTGATGAAAAACATTTTGATATTAAAATTAATATCAATTTATGTGTTTATTTTCATCAGTAGAGGGATTCATTCAAATAATATCTCTTGCAAAAAAGTTTTAATGTGTCATCTGCTCCATTTAAAAATAAACAAACCTCTCAAAGAATAAATGGGACCTGTTTCATGATGTCACTTGAACAATCATGCTGGAACGTAATTTTAATAACATAGGTCTAGAGTGACTCAGTGAAAACGTGTAGATTCCACTTGAAGACACAACAATTAAAGAAACTTGATAGAATAGACTCAGTTCTTACTGAAATAGTTACAGAGCTACTGAGGGACAGTTAGAAAAAAAGAGTCACTGAGTTCTTTTCAGACAATGATCTGTGACAGCTTTCTTCAAAAGTATAACATAGAAATGCATACTTGAAATTAATATTTGTACTGAGGGGTTGGAATTTGTGACAAATGTTTTTAATGTGGAGTGTTGACCTACAGATTCAAATAGGATTGAAAGCCACGCATTTGCAATAGGTCTCCTACATCTCACTGTTTATAAAATATGAGTAGATTATATTTCTTAGAAGAATTGATTTGTACTCATAAACTGAGGGTGACTAATTTTCATCTTACCAAGTTGTTATGAGGTCCTCTGGTTGACTCCACCACTGTGTTTCCTGACATGGATTGAAATCTACTGCAGAAACCCCAAAGAAGGGAAAAGTTATCAAATATATAGAATAGAAGAAAGGCCAATAAAATCGCTGTTTATTTACTCTGATTTGTTTTAGGGCAGCAATATTGAAATGTTAAGAATAAAAGTAATATTGCAAAGTTATTTTTTTGCTAACTGCAAAATGCTGATTATTACCAGCAGTCCTTATATTGCATGGCACCATGGTCACTGAAATCCATGCATGTTGGAACTGTGTCCTTTGTTTGATCAAATTTCGGTTACTATTGAACCATTTGAAAGTGAGGCTGTGGTCCTGATCATGGACGAGTTTCAGTTAAAATAGTATCATGCAAAGAGAAAACTGTATTTAACTGTGAGATAATTTATATATTGTGAAAGGCAAGTATGCAAGAGCCATCAATCAATATTAATATTTATTGAGCATATGAATATTTTCTTCTTTTATATCCTCCTCAGAACTAAGAATGTAAACAAATTACCTGACCACAGAATTTTTTCTAATGTTATCGTAAGTCATTTGCTTTTGCAAAATATTTGAGGGAACTTTGTTAGTATTTTTGTGGCAATGGATAGATTGTTTAATCATGAAAGGTGATGCGTAATTTAAAATGTAGCATTTTTCTTTCAACCTTGCTGTATTTCATAACAGATTAGAAAGGGCACAGCATGCATGTGTAATGCTATGATAACTGAGAAGCGGGAGAGAAAGTCAGTTTAAAGCTAAAGGAAAATGCAAATGACTGTATCAGTCAGGTTTCCTGCACTAATGCTGCAGAACATACAACACCCATCTCAGAGCTCATTGGTCTCAGGATCAACTTCGCTTTTGCTTTGCTTTCTGAAACCTGCAAAGCAGCCTAACTTGGTCTTGGCTGAGAGTTGTTCTCAGATCCGGGGTAGCCATCTCCCATTCTGGCATCAGAAGGTGCTCAGGGAATAATCTTCTTGTGGTGGAGTATAGGAGTACAAGAGGGTAAGTTGGAGTCATGAAATATCTCGAAAGGATACATTAAAAACTGGCATTCTGGCACTTCCTCCTACATTCCACTGCTTAAATGGATAAATCCAAGCTGAAAATGACTGATAACATATAGTCTATTCATAGGAAAACTATAGCTGNCCTCCTCAGAACTAAGAATGTAAACAAATTACCTGACCACAGAATTTTTTCTAATGTTATCGTAAGTCATTTGCTTTTGCAAAATATTTGAGAACTTTGTTAGTATTTTTGTGGCAATGGATAGATTGTTTAATCGTGAAAGGTGATGCGTAATTTAAAATGTAGCATTTTTCTTTCAACCTTGCTGTATTTCATAACAGATTAGAAAGGGCACAGCATGCATGTGTAATGCTATAACTGAGAAGTGGGAGAGAAAGTCAGTTTAAAGCTAAAGGAAAATGCAAATGACTGTATCAGTCAGGTTTCCTGCACTAATGCTGCAGAACATACAACGCCCATCTCAGAGCTCATTGGTCTTAGGATCAACTTCGCTTTTGCTTTGCTTTCTGAAACCTGCAAAGCAGCCTAACTTGGTCTTGGCTGAGAGTTGTTCTCAGATCCGGGGTAGCCATCTCCCATTCTGGCATCAGAAGGTGCTCAGGGAATAATCTTCTTGTGGTGGAGTATAGGAGTACAAGAGGGTAAGTTGGAGTCATGAAATATCTCGAAAGGATACATTAAAAACTGGCATTCTGGCACTTCCTCCTACATTCCACTGCTTAAATGGATAAATCCAAGCTGAAAATGACTGATAACATATAGTCTATTCATAGGAAAACTATAGCTGGCGGGGGGGAGGGGTGTAGTGTCTGTGAACAAGGACAGATTCTATCTACAGCACACTCGCCATCCATTAGTTTTAATGTACTTGCTGTAGCTAAACCTTAATGTGTATTTTATTTTTTCTTTTGTTTTTTAATTATTTTTAAACTTTTTTATTGTTGTTCAGGTACAGTTGTTTTCATTTCCCCACCATTCCCCTCCATCCACTCATCCCAACCTCCCACCCTCTATCCTACCCCTCTTTGGTTTTTTCCCTGTGTCCTAAAAACCATTTCCCCTTTCCCCCGATTGTGCACTCCAATTCAAAAGATCCTAAATATTTATACACCTATGTCTTATTTTTGTTCTATAAGATGCATGCAATAAATAGTAGTATCATTTAGGTTTTTAGAGGAAAAAATCAACCCAAAGATTAAATTTGACATTGCATACCAAGACACAATGACGTAAATTGAAATCCTCCCATGTTAAACTTATTTGAGCCTCAATCATCTGGAATTGGATTGTGATGAAGACTTTCTTACAAGTGCTATACCCTCAAATTCTTGAGAGTCCCAATTAGTATTCCCAGCCTTTCTCAGCGTTGCAGGTAATATTACTTTCTTTCTCTGCTCCATAGTTCTGATCTTTGCTCTAAAAAACCAATTAGAACTTTGTCTTGTAATTCTGCCTCCACATATGTATCTCTAGGAGCAGTGAGCTGCTTTATTCCAGTGTACACCTACTGTGCCTTGCTCACCCCAGCACGTGTGGTTGCTTAGTGAGTGTCGAATTAGAGTAGGAATACACAAAGTGAAGTACTGAACTATTTAGTCTTCTTTTGAGTCTGTAAGGTTACCTGTATGTGTACAGAAAGATCATTCCTAAAAACATAACACCGGTCTAATGCAAGCCAGTGATTGTTAGAAAACATTAATCATCAAAGTATTCTTCCTGTTATTTATTTTAGTGTTAGCAAAAAATTTAGAAAACATTTTTATATAACAAGCAAAATTCCAGTGAGAGCATACATAAACTGAATACTAATATATTTTCTTATTTGTGATATTTAGAGCTTTATTGAGCACAATTATGCTTGACTTACATGTCAGTTCACATGTTTTTAAGCTGATGTAAATTAAACAGGTTTTCAGCATTTAAAAACGAACTTTAAAAAGTGACAAACGTTGCTAAATTTACTTTATATTCTGTATTCAATATTACACTCAAGTTGTCTCTTGTTTTGGACCTGAGCTATTCTTTAATAGTTTGTATATCATATGTAATTTTGTACTGTCCTAACAGGTAGATGGTCAGGACAGGTTTGGTCGATGCACTCACTTTTTTCGATTTGCTTTTCACTGAAATAAAATCTTTCATAATTTGAGTGCCTGTATTTTATGCACAATTTTGACATTTAACAAGAAAAATTGAAGAATTAAATGAAGCATAAAGGAATGTGAATTTGTACATAGAAATAAAATGTAAGCATGAAAGAACACACTAGTTTTGTTCTTTACACTGATTGCTATTTGCCAAAATAGTAGCGATTATCTCTTTCTCGTATCCCCAAGCAATAAAAACATAATGGCTCAGAACAAAGCTGAAAATAAAAATAGACATATTGTAAGTTGTACAATTATTCCTTACTTCTTTTCTTTGTCCCTTAAAGATGGAAAAAAAGTTAAAAGAATAAAAGACATAAGTGAACAAAAGGGTCAAATAAGCAAAAATCATAGAAGATTTTGTATTGTCCAGACATTTAAAGAAAAATGTTCATCTATCTATTTTCAAATTGTGATTGTTAATCTCTGAGATTTTTAGTTTATATTCTTCTACATGGAGAATTGCTACATATTTCTTTTTCCCCAAAAGGTGGAAGAGAGAAAAAGGTAAAAGGTAGATTTTTGTGTCTACCCATTACCATCTTTCCCTAATCAAGTTGTGACTGTTCTCCTGTCTGGCCACTTGTCTTCAGGGCCTCCTCTGGGAAAGCCGGGAGCTGCTGTGAAGGCTGACATTCATTCCTTAGGGTTATCTTTAGTTGTGCCAGTTTTGTTTTCATAGAAGACCTGGTCTTAAATATTATTTCCCTTTCCTAAATCAAACTTTTGACAACTCACTGAGGTAAAAAGCCACTTTTATTTTACATAGAAATAAGGTGACTTTTTTAGCATAAATATAAAAGAAAACCTGAAAACAAAGAATGAAATAAATATCTTGCATTTCTCTTAAACTCTCCTCATTCTTTCTGATTTTCTTTTCCATTACTTGGTCCATCTGTGAGATTCTTTCTACCCTGTCTTTGATCTCGCTTATGTGGTCTTCTGCCTAATCGATCCTACTCTTCTTACCTTCTACTGTGTTCTTCAGTTCAGAAATTGTATTCTTCATTTCCTCTTCACCTTTGCTGATGGTTTTTATTTCCTTTTTCATGTTGGTATAGTTTGCAGAGAGAATAGCAGCTGCAATTTTGAGAAAGAAGAACAAAGTAGGAGGAATCACAATACCTGATATCAAACTGTATTACAAGGCCACTGTAATCAAAACAGCATGGTACTGGCATAAAAACAGGCACATAGACCAATGGAATAGAACAGAGAGCCCAGAAATAAACCCAAATCTCTACAGTCATTAATACTCCACAAAGGGGGCAGTAACATAAAATGGAGTAAAGATAGCCTTTTCAACAAATGGTGTTGGGAGAACTGGATAGCTACATGCAAAAAAAATGAAACTTGAGCACCAACTTACACCATACACCAAAATAAATTCAAGGTGGATAAAAGACTTAAATATAAGCCATGAAACCATTAAAGCCCTAGAAGAGAACATTGGCAGGAAATCTCAGATATTCCACGCAGCAATATTTTTACTGATACGTCCCCTAGAGCAAGGGACATAAAGGAAAGAGTAAACAAATGGGATCTCATCAAAATTAAAAGCTTCTGCATGGCTGAGGAAAAAAGTATCAAGATACAAAGAGAAGCAACAGCTTGGGAAAACATATTTGCCAATGATACCTCAGACAAACGTTTAATCTCCAAAATATACAAAGAACTCACTCGACTCCACTCAAAGAAGATGAGCAACCCAATTTAAAAATGGGCAAAGGACTTGAACAGACGAGGACATACAGAGGATCCAGAGACACATGAAAAGATGCTTGATAAAGCTGGCTATCAGAGAAATGCAAATTAAAACCACAATGAGATACCACTCTACACCAGTCAGAATGGCTACCATAAACAAAGAAACAAACAGCAAATGCTGGAGAGGTTGTGGGGAAAAGGGGACCCTAGTTCACTGTTGGTGGGATTGCAGACTGGTATAACCACTATGGAAAACAGTAAGGAATTTTCTAAGAAAACTAAAAATGAACGTACCTTTTGACCCAGCAATTCCACTATTAGGAGTTTATCCTAAGAACCCTGAAACACCAATCTGAAAGAACCTATGCACCCCAATGTTCATAGCAGCACAATTCACGATAGCCAAGAGTTGGAAGCAACTTAGATGTCCATCGGTAAATGACTGGATCAAAAAGCTATGGTACATTTACACAATGGAATTCACCGTTAACAGAAATCTAAACAACAAAACAAACAAGCAAGCAAAATATGGCCAATGATACTCAAATATGAAACAGGCTGACAGGGTCCAGAGGGGAGAGGGGAGGGAATCATAGGGAAAAAGGGGATGGACTCACATGAACAAGTATAAAGGACACATGGACAATAACTAAGGTGGGGGGGCGGAAATGGGAGGGAGGTGGGGAGCACTGGGGGGGCAGGGCTGGGAATATAAGATAGAAAACTGTACTTGAACAAGAACGAAATAAAAATTAAAATAAAATAAAATAAAATAAAATAAAATAAAATTAAAATAAAAAAAGAATATTAAAAAAAAGAATGAAATAAATGTAATAGACAGTAGTATAATGTTTCTATATAGAAACAAATTAGGGTTTATGTGTTAAATGATGTGCTATGCTAGTTTCATTTTGTGGTATTGGTGTTTAATATAATCTTTTATCTTTTGAATTGGATGACTATAAAAGCAATGGATACAAAAGAATTTTTAGAATTTAAGAAAATTTTATTGGAGGGTACTGAAATTCTCCCTCAAAAAAAGTAGCTGTACTTAGAAATCTACTGAAGGAGGAACAATATCTGGCTAGTCTGTCTGTCTGTTTGCCTCTGTCTGTCTCTCTGTCTATCTATCTATCTGTCTATCTATCGTCATTCTTGTCTTATCTATATCTTGCAGATCTACACCTTATAAAAGTAATTTAACAATCTTGTTTATTAAAATTGAAGTTGTTCTTTTTATGTATTTCTTTTCCTTTAGACCTCATACACTTTTTTATTTGGATCCTAGGTGCAATTCACTGTGCTATTATGTTCATTTTAGTCCTCTTCTCCTTTCATTTTGAATCATTTAGATCTTTCATCTGCATGGGAAATCTCTAAACTTTCTCTGCATTATATCATTTGGGCCTACCATCCCTCATTAAGGATCATATGCTGAATGTTTTCTCACACCCTCCTATTGAAAATTACCTCTTCTGAGCTGTAGTACACTGGTGAGACATTTAAGGGGAGGTGATTGGATATTGTTGTCAACTATTTCTTGAATATTCTTATTAATTAGTTCCACTACAGTCTCAGATGTAACGAAGACGATTTTGCATTTCCATTATTGGTAGTTGGGTGATCTAGCCTTATTATAATTAGTATTCTCATATTTTTAAAATGTAGAGGTGATTTTAACATAACTAAATATGTATGCTCATTGGCTATAGAAATAACTATTTTATCAACTGATTTTCTTCTGTCAAGTATCATAACTTATTTTGAAATATGTTATTACTTGATGGTTACTAAACAATCTTACCAAAGTATTATCATATATTAATTTAATGTAGTGCTTTTCAAATGGCTTGTTTTAATATTTTGTTATATATGTTTTTCAATGTTATTTTTATTGTTGGCACTATTACAGATGTCCCCATCCCCCTCTTTGCCCACCTACACCCAGTCTCTGTATCCCCTTTGTTCTGGCCATCACCACACTGTTGGCGGTGTCTACGGGTTTCACATATGTGATGTTGCCCTAATGCCTTCACCTTCTTTCATTCAGTTCCCTCCCTAATCCACTCCCCTCTGACAGCTATCAGTATGTTCCATGACTCTGTTCCATGACTCTGTTTCTATTTTGTTTATCAGTTTACTTTGTTCATGAGATTCCACATGTGAGTTTAATCATATGGTATATGTCTTTCTCTGACTGGCTTATTTCACTTAGTATGATAATCTCCAGGTCCATTCATGCTGTGGCAAAGGGTAAGATTTTCTTCTTTTTTATGGCCGTGTAGTGTTCTGTTGTGTAAATGTACCACAGCTTTTTTATCCACTCATCTACTGAAGGGCTCTTCGCTGTTTCCAGGTCTTGGCTCTTGTGAATAATGCTGCTGTGAACATAGGGTTGCATATATTATTTTGAATTGGTGTTTTAGCGTTCTTAATATGTATTCTCAGTAGAGAAATTCCTGGGTCAAAAGACAGTTTTTAATTTTTTGAGGAAACTCCATACCCTTTTCAACAGTGGCTGTGCCCATCTTCATTCCCACCAATGGTTCATGAAGGTTCCCTTTTCTCCACATCCTTGTCATCAGTTGTTTGTTGATTTATTGATGGTGGTGTGGCCATTCTGCCAGCTGTGAGGTGATAATTCATTGAAGTTTTAATTTGCATTTCTCCGATGATTAGTGATGTTGAGCATTTTTTCATATGTCTAGTGGCTATCTCTATGTCCTCTTTAGAGAAGTATCTATTCAGGTCCTTTGCCCATTTTTAATTATATTGTTTGTCTTCCTGGTATTGAGTTGTATAAGTTCTTTATATATTTTGGAAATTAACCCCTTATCAGATGTATCATTGGCAAATACATTCTCTCATTCAGTGGACTCCCTTTTCACTTAGTTGTGCATAAAGAAGCTTTTTGTTTGGTATAGTCACATTTGTTTATTTTTTCTTTTGTTCCCCTTGCCCGAGGAGATATATTGTCGAAAATTTTTCAATGAGAGATGGTATTACCTATGTTTTCTTCTGGAATTTTTGTTGTTTCATGACTTATATTTCAGTCTTTTATACATTTTTAATTTATTCTTGTATATGGTATAAGTTGGTGGTCTATTTTTTTTGCAAGTCCTGTCCAATTTTCCCAACACCATTTATTAAATAGATTGTCTTTACTCCATTTCATGCTCTTGCCTCAACTGTCAGAATCAATTGACCATAATAGTGTGTGTTTTTTCCCCTGAGTTTTCTGTTCTTTTCTGTTGATCTATGTGTCTGTTCTTATGCTAGTATCAACCTGTTTTGATTATGGTGGCCTTGTTGTATAGTTTGATATTAGGTATTGTGATTCCTCCAACTGTGTTCTTCTTTCTCAAGATTGCTGAGGCTATTTGGGGTCTTTTTTGATTCCATATAAACTTTCCGAATATTTGTTCTAGATCTGTGAAATAAGCCAGGTTGTTTATATTTGTGTGTATATGCATATACATATATATACACACATACACATATAGGATGGCCAAAAGTAGGTTTATGTTGTAAGTATGTGAAATGGTTTATTTTGTATTATTATTTATTAATTATTGTATGGTTAATTTGTATTATAATTATAAAGCTACTTTTTCCAACCCCTGTATACGTGTGCACGTACATATAGATATAAATATAAATGTGTGTGTATTAAATTCAAATAGTTAACCTCTTGTAGGAGTCCCACTTGAAGAAGAGTTTGGGAGCTATACGTTTTTACCATTGAGTATTTGCATACATGTATGAGTATATGGGTGTGTGTGTGAGTGCATGTGTGTAAAAAAAGCTGTAAAAATGATGCACTTTTGTCATAGCATGCAGCTACTAATTATTTTCTTTAACATCTAATCAAAAGAACAATCTTTACACCCCATTGTCTTTCTAGAAAATTTAAATATTATGAGGGGCAGGGATTCTTCTATTATATAATGATATGCCAGGAGAACATAAGTCTTTATGGCACCTATTTTGAGGAATAAACATCAATAATAACAAGAATAATGCATTCGATATGTGTGTGTATATACACACGCACACACAATTTTTTAATAAAGAACTGTCTAAAATTTACCAGGTCATTCACAAACTGTAAGCTCAGATGTAGAGATCTCTATTGAGTAAAATAAGGGATTGAATTATCTTTTTCCTTAATTACAAACGTGAGATATTTAAATCATAATTAGGTGTACTTGATTTGCCTGAAGGCAAGCGCTGTCTTTAACTTGAGAGAGTAAACCTCTGATTAAGAACAATTTGAGAGATTACTCTTTTGTTGTGTCTTCTTTCTGGCCGCTGCTTTCTAGATGACAGTGCTCGAGCGTTATTGCCAGCGGCATTTTCTGACTTATCTCCCTTATTAGTTCTCCTTCCGTTGCAGCACGATGCTGGCTGGAGAGGCAATGGGGCACTTCTGATACCTTCATTGCTGATGGCCGGGCGGGCTAGCCTAACAGAGATAACTGACAGGAACTTGTCTCTTAATACCCTCACGAGATTTAGCAGCTTTAAGTGAAACAACATAAAATGAAACCAATTTTACCATAGGCTGACTGATATAAACAGGAGTTCCCATGGCATCTCATCGAAATTCTAATGAAATGACAATGAGCAAAATAAGTTTAATGAAAGGCTTTCTGTACATGAATATTTAAAATTCATGCTTTGTAGAACTTAGTATTAATCTTATGACTATTAATATATATATATATTGAGTATAGAAACAATTTTGTTTTAGCCATGGTCTTGCTAGCTCAAAAATTATCACTAAATTTTTATGAGACATAGAGATGAAATCTGTACCCAAAGGCAATTAATGCCCTATAACTGTAGTAATGTCAGATTTTCATGGTTTATTAATCTCACAGTCTGTTAGAATTTAAACATTTCTCCTTTAGATGTGCTCATTCACATTGGAACCTAATATGTTATATTGAAGGAGTTCTTAAAGGACAAATGTGGGGGAAAATAAATGACATGGAATAAATATGTCCTACCATAAGCCTCAAAATATTTCATTGCCAATACTGTCATACACTTAACAACTTAATGCTTACTATATTCTTTAAGTATTATTTAATTTCTAGCCTTCCCTGAAATGAGACAGAGTGAAATAAAAGTATCAAACAGTCTCTAGTAGCCAAAATAGATAAAAGTGTTTTGTATTCCAGAATGAAATTTTTCTGGCTAACTTTTAATGAAATAGTTGATGATATTTAGTAACTGACATTACTTTCTTCCAAGGTACCCTCACATAAGCTAATGGTAATTAGAGTGCCAGTTGTTAATCTGTAATTCATCTTTTCTTCTTTTAACCTTTTCAACATACATTCCAGCTGGCATAATCACACACCAAGCAGATTAGTGAGAAATTATAGGAAGGCGAGTCCTAGATGTCCGTGTTGTCTTTCCCATGCTCTAATTATTGGCATCAGGTGTCTCTGGGCCCCTTCCTGTCCAGCGATGAGGAAAAGCTGATGTGGGGAAGTCTCGGAGGTAGAAAACCTGAGCTGTACTGAGGGAGTAGCCAACAAGGGAGAAAGAAACCAGGAGTAACATCCTGGAAGGAAGCAGGAAAGTGTTTCCAGCATGACAGATGTGGAGTGGGGTGAAGTCACCAGTGACTCTGACCACTGTGTGGTGGCACTGGTGTGGTGAAGGGTGCAGTGCACCCTTCCGCTGAGGTTAGAGACAATGGACCGAGAGGAGTTGGAGTTTGTGAGTTGAGGAAGCTCTTTCAACCTGTGTGTGTGTGTGTGTGTGTGTGTGTTTGTTTTTGGTAAAGCAAAATAGAAAATAGGGCAGTAGCTTGAGGGGGAAATGGGATAAAAGGAATTTTTTAAAACATATTTGAAAATTACTGTGAGTAGTAAAATGAAAGGAGAAAATGTGATGATGTGGGAAAGAGAAAGAAAATAATTGCTGAGAGAAAAATTCCTTGAGGGGATCTGGTTCACTGCAGGAGAGGATGGTCTCACACAGACAGCCTACAGTTACCCTCAGGATAAAGAGGATAGGAATATATGGGCACATATACTCATGCTCCTAGGTATAAATGTCTGGTTGTGGTGTTGGTAGAACCTTTTCTTTTGTTTGCTTATTCTATTTTCTCAGTTAAGAGCAAGATAATCAGCTGAGAGCAGGATGAGCAAGGAAGTACTGGAGATTTGAGAATTAAAAATGAATATAGCCATCTAGGGCAGGGTCTGCAAACTGAGGAACGTGTAAACTTTCCAGTGGGGATGTGGTCACTGACCATTTGTAAAAAGTTACTTTCAGAACCCTCTGCTTTCTGGTGTTTTTCCTTAAAAGTGATCTGCCTGAAGAAGGAGCTGCTGGATAGGCTTTTCCTGCTCACCTTCCCTTCGCTGTCTCCACCCTCCTGGGGCATTGTCCCTGAGGGACGAAACCTCTGACTCAAAGCAGAAAGATACACATTTTTCTTTAAGTCTGTTTTATTGATTATGCTATTATAGTTGTCTCGCTTTTTTTTTTTTCCGTCCATGGGGTGTACCTGAAAGTTCTTTGACTTCTCCATTTCTTATGCTATTCTTAACTGGCTTCTGTCCATTTTGTACCTGCCATTTCTGCTTATTCCCTGCACCTTTCCCCCCAACTCCCTGCTGATAACCCTCCATTTCTGTGATTCTGTTCCTGTTCTATTTTGTTTTAGTTTGTTTTGGTTTTGTTTTATGATCAGTTGTTGATAATTGTGTTTGTTGTCATTTTCCTGTTCATAGTTATTATTTAAGTTAAGAAAGTGAGTGACGCTATCGCTTAAGTAAGAAGCCCTTTTGCAAATCAAATGGTTTTCAAATTTTTGCTTTAATCAAAAGAGAGGACCTAATCAATTTAACAGCTGTTAGATAATAAATTACATTTGGCAATATATCATGATGTGATTATTAGTATTCTTAGGACTTTAATAAACTGACATACATTCCTACAATAAAACTCTTCCTATCCCCACTTATTTACTCTTACATTTGTAAAAAGGAGAATAAGAAATATAAATTTATATTAACTCAGGCTATAATGAGCAATGATATTAATTCATTGATTTGATACACATACAAAACCAGAAAAAACAAAACCTAAAATGCCTGTGTATGTTATGATGTAATATAGCTTAATAAAATTATACATTCATACTTGATAATTACTAATCAGGATTTAAAATATATTTATCTATTTTGATTAGTTGTAAATTAACAATTTTAATAAATAAATATTGCGGAAAACAAAAATACTTAGAGCTCAGTGGTCACAAAAATAATTGGTACACATAAAGCATGTTTTTTTTTCAGACAAATAACATATTTATTGTTTATAAGAAGTGATATCATTTGCAAATTATTTCTAATAAAGATTTTAAATTTTATCTGCGAAAATATTGGGGATACAGGAGTTTTCAAAACTATTTTAGGAAAGCCCCAGGCCACCCAGCTTGTTGATAGCTGAGGGAGGGCTGCAGAGCGCACAAGCAGGAGAAGCACAGTTGCCAGGCGGAGCACACAATCGCATTTGAGAATGGGGAGCAGGGACTAAAAGGAAGCTCACTCAGTGCAGTTTGTGTTTTTCTCCCATCGTACTGAGTTGCATAAATTCCAGGAGAAATAGCATTCTATTTCACCAGGGTTGTTTGGCTTAAGGAAATGAGGTTGTGTGCAATAAAGTAATGTGGTGATGAACCATGGAATTTATGTAGGGTACAGACGTGGGTGAGGAATGCTGAGAAACAAGTGGTTTTTGTGAGTGGATGGTAGGTCTCTGCCAGGTGAGAAAAATGTTGCAAAAGGTACTCACAGATAATGAATTTTGAAGATTAGAATGTCTGAAATTGCAATACTGGATGAATTATAGTTATTAAAGATAATCTCCAGGTTTAACTATTTTTATATTATTTTGTCTTTTCTCTCTACTAGAACTCAAGATCCTTCAGAGCAGGTATTTTATATTTTTGCTTCTTCCCAACCTACTGAATCCTTAGTGCCTCTAATATTATCAGATGGATTCAGAGAGCTGAATAATAAATCTTTGATGAATAGATGAGTGTGGGAAAAACTGGCTGAGATTAGATGGATGAAAATTTTGATCATTTGAGGAGACTGCATTCAAAAACCAGAGAGGCATAAGAGAACAGTTGAGTAGATTAGCAAATAGACTTTTCAAAAGATGAGGTGTGAGAGGTGTGGTAGATGACTGTAAGGATGAGGGGCAGAGGTTGTTGTATTTGATGACATGTGATTTAAGGTTGGGAGCGGTTACAGAGGCAAAAAGGAGAGTGATTCAAAGATGTCAAAAAGGAGTAAGTCAGAAGAATACCTATGCTTCCTACCTACTCAGGAAAAACAGAGGTATGGAGGACAAAGTAGCTGTCATTTGAGAGAGCTGTGTGGGAGGCTGTGGCTTTAAGAGCCAGATGTCAGTTAAAGCTTAAGGAGAAGAAAATTTAAAAAGAGAAGTTGAAATTTGCAGAAAGCTGATTGGAATTCCAGGGGAGAGCATGTAAGGCTTTTAGGAGTTGGGTAGCAACCTAGGGCTTCTTAAATAATATGTTCTTTCTACTAATGTCTCAAATTTGATGAGAGTAATATGCTGCAAGAATGATAGACTGAGAGTGATATATATTTTCTAATAAAATTTTATATTCTGTTTTTAGTAATTAATGATAAATTTGATAAAAACATGCCTTTGATCATTATTGTGTTTTAGGTGGAATTAATAACATTATTTCAATAGTATATTTGTTTTAGTGACTATGAACTACAGATACAGAATGAAGATGTAGCTCAGATAACATTTTTAATAGGTTATCATTACAGAATAATATGGGAATGTAGTTCAGAGAACATTTTACACCTATATGTTCGAATACATATAAATATATTAATAGACATATAATTTATGTTCACTTCATACATTTATTAATATATTTATATAAGAAGAGAAGCAAATATAAAAATATTCATTTTAAAAATTAGATTTATGCAATGGTAGTTAAAATTATTATTAAATATAGTAATTGATGATACCATAGTTAAGATTTCTACTTCATAAGCACTGACTTTCCTGGCTTGTGATACCCTGTGATTTTTAGGTGCCTATAAAATGAATCATTAAAATTTTCTTAATAAATTTGAGTACTTTGAAGGCTCTTTATACTTTTATTTTTTCCATAAATTACTTTATTGTTGTTCCATTACAGTTGTCTGCATTTTCTCCCCACCACTCCCCCCTACCCCAGCCAAACCCACCTCCCTCCCTTGTTTCCACCTATACCTTTATATTTATGTGGTATCAGACCACCACTCATTTAGCAGTGGTTAGTGATATTGAATTTATTTTTATATATACCTTCCTCCTTTTATTCAATTGATAACTCCTTATAGACTTACAGTTTTCATTGTATTTCCTCTATTTTATGGACTGTTTACATAATACAGTAATAACAAGTACAGTAATATTTACATAGCACTTATCAGCTCCAAGCCCATAAATGTAAACACTTTTAAATCTTAACTTATTCAAGTCTCACAATGAGCATATGTGATATATTCTATTATTATTTCCTTTAACCAAATAGGAGAGAAACTGAGGCATGCAGAAAATAATCACTAGGTTAAAATATGTAAAAATACAGGGTCCAGCAGAAGTAAGGCCTGCTCGAGTGGGCCTTGGTGGGGGAATAATATGGGTGTAATAATTTATAGTTTTAATTTGGACATTTCACCTAAAATGTCATATGGTGTGCTTGAGTGTAATATTGTTATGTTACAGAATTACATGCTTAGAATTATGTAATAAAAAGGGACATTATTTTTGCTGGATCCTGTAGTTTATGGCAGAATTATAATTTAAACTCAGAGGGTCAAATTCCAGAAACTATGCCATTAACTATATACTATACTTACTCTATAAGATACATAGCTGATATTTTGCATCTTTTATATCTTCTACATATCGTTTTTTTAAAATATTTTATTTATTTATCTTTCGAGGGGAAGGGAAGGAGAGAGGGAGAGAAACATCAATGTATGGTTTCCTTTCGTGCGTCCCCTGCTGGGAGTTGGCCTGCAGGGAACTGGCCTGCAACCCAGGCATGTGCCCTGACTGGGAATCGAACCGCCATCGTCTGGTTCGCAGGTCCTCGCTCAATCCACTGAGCTACACCAGCCAGGGCTCTACATATCGTTTTTAAAAGATTATTTATTTTTAGACAGAGAAGAAGGGAGGGAGAAAGAGAGGGAGAGACGCATCAATGTGTGGTTGCTACTCACCTACCCTCTGTTGGGGACCTGGCTGCAGCCCAGGCATGTGCCCTGACTGGGAATCGAACTAGTGACCCTTTGGTTCTCAGGCTGGTGCTCAGTCTCCTGAGGCAAGCAGCTAGGGCTTTTATAGATATCTTGTGTTTTATACATATCTTTTAGAACTAGTCAGTTCTATAAGACTGCCCAAAGCAACCTACCACCACCACTTAGGATGCCTATAGCAAATCCATGTTGTCATTCAGGTAGAGTATGTACTCAATAGCTGTAACAGAAAAAGTAATTATTGAATTTATCCTTTCTCTCAATAAATATGTAACAAGTGCCTACAGTGCCAAACATACTGTTTTCCAGTTAATAAAACAGAGATGGTTCTTCTTTTCATTGAAGCCTAGGGTAGAGTGGTAAATAAACAAACATAACTGGCATACACAGTCACAAAATTGCGGGAACCAAGAACTAAAATGAAAAGCTATTGTAAGATACTGTAAAACCTAGAACCTTTTTTCAGATTGTGTGGTTAGCCATTTCTTAAGAAGCGATATTTAAGCTGAGACTTGGATTATGATGAAGAGTGAGCCAGGTAATTAGTTACAGGAGAGTTCCAGGTGGATGACGCAATGCAGAAAAGGCCGGGATTCCTGGAACTACGAGGACACCTTCATCTGTGGGACTTAGGTCTCAACAGGAAACAGATGGCGCTCTAAAACGTAGGCTGTTTCCTTGCGGATTTATTGATTAAGGAATAATTGCAAAGGTAGAGGCTGGATATAGGGGTCACTTAAGGAGTGAAGACCCTCTTCCAGAATCTCTCCCTGTTCACCAATCCAGAAGCAGTCCAAACCCTAGCCTTTGGGGTTTTTATGGAGATTTCATTCCATGGGCATGACTCATTGAATCGTTGGCCATTGATGACTGAGCTTAATCTCCAACCCCTCTCTCCTCCCTGGAGGTCAGTGGGTGGAACTGAAAGTTACAGCCCTCTAATCACAGGGTTGGGTCCCAATGGCAACTAGCCCTCATCCTTTGGTTACCCAGGGGATCTCCAAAAGTCGCCTCATTAGTGTAACAACAGACACCTTTTAGGCTCTCCTTACTTAAGAAATTCTGAAGGTTTTAGAAGCAAGCACTAGAGCTCTGTTCCAGAAATGGAGACTAAGACCAAATATTTATTTCTTACTGTAAATCACAATATAACAGTTGTGATCAGATTGGCATTTGGAAAAACAAAACAAAACATGATTCTAGCTACTGCAGTGGCTTGTTGGAGGACTATGGGTGGAAGACCATGCAGAAAGGCAAGACGGAGGTTTGGAGGGGCAAGAGCAGAAATGAGGGATGGAGAAACAATGTTATCTGGCATTCCATCTGATGGCTCCAGTTAATGTGATGGCAAGTCTTTTTTGAAGGTATAATTAACATGACATGATAATAGTTTGGACGAGTAGGTTGAATTAAAGTGTCACAGTGACTCTACTATATTGTGTATCGACTAGTGAGTACATTTGGGTGCCACAAACTGCCATGGGGAAAATTCCCTTATCAACAGAATGGGGCGGGGTTCTTCACCCCATTCTGTTGATAAGGGGGGGACAAAGGGATGCATGCTAGTGATAAGCTAGCACTGTTATGTGTTTTCCCACTTAGATTATAATGATTTTATGAAGTAAGTGTTAAAATATTATGGATAAGGATCTGAAAATCAGCTTAAACAATTTGGCGACAAGGTAGCTTTGGTTTTTTCCTCACTCAAAAACTAATGCTTTTTCCATGATACTGTGGATCATAAATGATATGCAATAAATGCTCATTAAAGTGAAGTCAGCATTTTCCTAGAATAGTGATAGACAAAAAAAGTGTATATAAATGAGGGAAGGAGTTTTAAGTTCCTCTTAATTTATCACTTCTGATAATTAAATTAAATCACAATTAACTAACTTTGTTTTTCCTGATGATATAATTTTCTATCTTTCAAATGCAGTTAACTCAAGCAACAAAAACACTTTTTAAAATAGATTTTGCCATAGAGTTGCTACAAATTTGGTTTTACTACTTAATGGGTGGACAATTAATTTAATGCCAAGCTTGATTTATGATGAGTTTTGGTACTTACTCCCCATAACTCATTTCTAATAACTGAGCATGTAATTTATTAATAGAGCCTAGATGGTAGGTGTTGGAAATGTACAGTTGAAAACAAGCCTTGACATTTAAACCTCATCACATAAAAATATGAAATCCATTATTTTCTATTAGGATATTAAAATAGAGCATTAAACATCTTTGGTAATGACTGCAGTTTCATAATCAGTCCATTAACCACAGGATAACTGTCATGAAATCAAATGGGTGTTCGAAGTGATCAGTGAGTGCATTGCAGAGGTGTCCTTATGTACTTAGGAGGGGAAACTACCTTTTAGTTTGTAATGACACAGTGACTGTAGTGAGTCCTGAGTAGAAATAGTAATGAACATGTGACTGACCTGATTTGAGGTGTTAGAATAGAAAATTGTGTCTTAATCTTAAACTTTTCATAGTTTGTAGCATTTCTAGATAACTTTTTTTGCCATATGAAAATTATTAATACATTCTGAATACCATATTTACATTTTAAAATCATAAAGGTCAAACTTTTAAATCAAGATAGATACGTAGGATGCATTTCTACTTGTACATTTTTTTATATTGAGTTCAACACATTTACATAGCAAACAATGTCTGAGCTACAATAGAGGAAATTTGTTGCCATTGAATAGCATAACTGTGTGGTAAGGGAGGGTGATCAGTAGGAAAATTTTTTGAAATATTTGCTTGGAGGCATACAATTTGTACTTTAACTTTGAGGTAAAAACATTTTTTCATTTTTAAGTTCATAGTAACTTTTTTGGTTTGAAGTTACAATATGGATATAACTTTTGTAACCTTCACTTTTCTAGCTCTTGATACAGCTTTGAAAAAAATTTTTAAAGCCTTTACTGTCATGCATTTTACAGCAAGCAAATCAAGGATGGAAAATAATAAATAAATAAATACATGCTGCTGTTTATTGCCCTAATGTTCTTGTTACAAAATTTTTATTATGGAAAAGTCTAAGATGGTACAGGTAATTAAAATAAGTTATATTAAACAATCTAATAATTCAGGCCTCCTTAGAATATGATCACATTGACACAAGTTGAAACTTGACGTTTATAATGTATGATTTCCAAACCAAATTATACACAGGAAAGGATGAAAACAATGAGATATTTTCAAAGCAGTGCCAGTTAATTAATGATAGAGTGTTTTCAAAGTGGTATTAAAACATTATATTTCAAAGTGTATTGCAAATTCTTTATTTGTGAATAATAAAGTTGATTTTACCAAATAATATTGAGAAGAATAATCTAACTCCACTAAGTAGTAATTACGATGCTTAATGTTGTTAGTTTTTGTCTTTGTGAGAACCAGATTTAAAATTTTGGCTTTGATAGTAAGATGCTGTCGATGGTACTTTTAATCAAACCATAGCACACATGGAGGACTTATAACTTTTGGGCTAATACTTGTGGACCAAAAGATGACTTACAATGTCACTCAAGCACACCTAAAATGTCATATGGTGTGCTTGAGTGTAATATTGTTATGTTACAGAATTACATGCTTAGAATTATGTAATAAAAAGGGACATTATTTTTGCTGGATCCTGTAGTATATGGCAGAATTATAATTTAAACTCAGAGGGTCAAATTCCAGAAACTATGCCATTAACTATACTATACTTTATAAGATACATAGCTGATATTTTGTATCTTTTATATCTTCTACATATCTTTTTTAAAAGATTATTTATTTTTAGACAGAGAAGAAGGGAGGGAGAAAGAGAGGGAGAGAAGCATCAATGTGTGGTTGCTCCTTACCTACCCTCTATTGTATACATTTCTTTATGTTTAATTATCTCAGAGCATTCTTTTTCTACTAGTGATAGATGAATACAGGAAAAATGAATATATTAACTTATGCTATTTATTTATGCACTTATTTTTTATTGTTCAAGTACAGTAGTCTCCATTTTCCTGCTGCCACTTTCCCCAACCTCACCCATCCCTACCTCCCACTCTCAATTCTCACCCCCTTTGGCTTGGTCCATGGGTCCTTTATACATGTTCCTTGATGACCCTTCCTCTGCTTTCCTCTGTAACCCCCATCCACCCGCCCCTCTGGTCACTGTCAGTTTGTTCTTTATGTCAATGTCTCTGGTTATATTTTGCTGGCTTGTTTGTTTTGTTGATTAGGTTCCACTTATAGGTGAGATCTTATGGTATTTGTTTTTACTTCCTGGCTTATTTCACTTAGCATGATACACTTCACTTCCAGCTATGCTGTAGTGAAGGGTAGGAGCTCCTTTTTTCTGCTGCATAGTATTCCATTATAAAGGATGTAAAAGTACCATTTACATTGTAAACAGGATAACTGTATCATAGGTTTTTGATCCACATATTTACTTATGGGCACCTAGGTTGCTTCCAGCACTCGGCTATTGTAAATTGTGCTGCTATGAACATTGTGGTTCATAGGTTCTTTTGGATTTATATTTCAGGATTCTTAGGGTATAATCCCAGCAGTGGAATTGCCAGATCAAAGGCAATTCTATTTTTAGTTTCTGAGGAAATTCCATACTATCTTCCACAGTGGCTACACCAGTCTACATTCCCATCACCAGTATGGTAAAGTTCCCTTTCTCCACAACCTTGCCAGCACTTGTTATTTGTTGATTTGTTAATAATGGCCATTCTGATCAGTGTGAACTGTTATCTCATTGTGATTTTAATTTGCAACTCTCTGATGGCTAGTCATGCTGAGCATCCTTTCATATGTCTCTGGGCCATCTGTATGTCTTCCTTGGAGAAGTTTCTGTTCAGGTTCTTTGCCCATTTTTAAGTGAATTACTTGTCTTCCTGGTATGGAGTTATGTGAGTTCTTTACATGTTTTGGAGCTCAGACCCTTGTCCACGGTTTCATGGGCAAATATATTTTCCCATATGATTGGTTCCCTTTTCATTTTGCTGATGTTTTCTTTAGCTGTGCAGAAGCTTTTTTATTATACAGGCCTACCTAAAAAAGATAAAAATGTTCCAAATAAACACCTAAACCTACACCTACAAAAACTGGAGGAACAACAGCAAAGACAGCCCAGAGCAAGTAGAAGGAAGGAAATAACCAAGATAAGAGCAGAATTAAATGAAATAAAGACTAAAAGAACAATTCAAAGAATGAATAATTCCAGGAGCTGGAATTTATCTTTGAAAAGGTAAACAAAATTGACAAGCCTTTAACCAGACTCATCAAGAAAAAAAGGGGGAAAACCCAAATAAATAAAATCAGAAATGAAAGAGGAGAAATTATAGCTGATACCACAGAAATTCAAATTATAAGAAGTTACTACAAAGAACTATATGCTAAGAAATTTGAAAACCTGGGAGAAGTGGACAGATTTCTAGAAAAATATAATCTTCTAAAATGGAATTAAGAAGAAGTAGGAAGCCTGAACAGACCAATAACAGCTGGGGAAATTGAAGCACTAATCAGAAAACTCCCAGCACACAAAAGCCTTGGACTAGATGAGTTCATAGCAGAATTTTACAAAAAATTAAAGGAAGAGCTAGCCCCTATCCTTCTCAGACTATTTCAAAAAATCCAAGAAGACTCAAGTCTTTTCAAGAAGCCAGCATCATCCTAATCCCCAAACCAGATAAATACACAACAAAGAAAGAAAACTTCAGGCCAATGTCACTGATGTCACATAGACATTAAAATCCTCAACAAAATATTCGTAAACCACATCCAGAAATACATTAAAAAGATCATACACCATGACCAAGTGGGATTCATTCCAAGGATGCAAGGATGGTGCATTATTCACAAGTCAATAAATGTAATACATCGCATAAACAAAGGGAAAGAGAAAAATCACATGATCATAGCAATAGATGTGGAAAAAGCATTTGATAAGCTACAGCACCCATTTATGATAAAAACTCTCAGCAAAGTGGGTGCAGAGGTAGCATAACTCATGCTATTTAAAAGCTGGTGATGGTGGGAAATGGAGAGAGCTGTATTGAAACAACAATAAAAAAGACAATAAATAAATAAATAAATTCACTATGAACATTCAAAAAAAGCTAAATTTTCTTTGAAATGAGAAATGTACACGGACTTGTTTTAAAATATGTGTTTAATTGTTATGGCATGAACTTTGGAATTATACCCTTTTGAATATTAATTTGTATAAGCATCTTAATAATCTATTTTCCTTTCATATTAATATCTCCTTGTTGTAATTTAAGATGATATTATATGAGACAACCTTTTTTTAATCTGAGATAAGTGCTGGTCACAAAATAAGCCTTTAATATATGCAAATACTATTTCTGCAGTTCTTTTATTATTAATATTGCAACTTATATATATAATTGTATATATTATGAAATTTATTTATTATGTATTACATATAGTTATTATTTGTTTTATAATTGTATGTAATTATGTGTATAAATTCCAGATGAAAAAGGATAGCTAGATCCTAAGTATTTTTCAAATAGTAGTTATGGTGATAAGTAACCTATATTCTTAGTATATTTCAAATAAAAACTGTTTATAGGACACTTATATTCTTAATATTTTTCAAATTATAATTATGGCTTCAAAATTTCTTTGAAGAATACTAAGGATATAGGTATCCTTTTTCATTCGGAATTTACATAAATATATTTGTTGTAGATTATATTCTCAGTGTAACGTGGAATCCTGTGTTACCTAAAATGGCTTGTGGGTATTGATGTCATCAGAACCTTACTTAGTTAACTAATTCTGGTAGGTTTTACTGAGTAACCATTATAGTTCTAGCTTTTTGCTGGTTTTATTCCTAAACTCCAAGTTCCCTTAGTACTATGTGTTATGGAATTCCCAACATTTAGTATATTTTCTTTTGTACATGAATGAATTAATGAAAATTTATCAAATTGATTTTAACAAAATAAAAAACACATGTCTCTTCAATGGTTTATTAAATGTGCCATCTTGTTCTTTAAAGTGTACTGGTATGTTATATCTTTAAAGAAATTTTGGGCATAAAAGAAAAGAAACAAATGGTTTAAAGACAATGTTTATTAAAATAGATGTGAGTAAAATGTATGAATAAGTTTTTACTTTGCAGTAGGGGAAATATGAAGCATTAAAATTTGCCTTAGCATAATTACTTAAAATCAATAACATCATCTTATAAATCTGGAAAGCAGCCCTGGCCAGTGTAGCTCAGCGGATTGATCTTGGGCCTGCGAACCAGACGATCATGGTTCGATTCCCAGTCAGGGCACATGCCTGGGTTGCAGGCCAGTTCCCTGCAGGGGACCCACGAGAGGCAACCGCACATTGATATTTCTCTCTCTCTTTCCTTCTCTTCCCCTCTAAAGATAAATAAATAAAATTAAAAAACAAACAAACAAAACAAAAATCTGGAAAGCACTCTAGAAATTTATTATTTTTATTTTTATTTTTTTTTATTTTTTATTTTTTTAAAGATTTTATTTATTTATCTTTAGAGGGGAAGGGAAGGAGAGAGGGAGAGAAATATCAATGTATGGTTGTCTCTGCTGGGGACACACACAATGTATTGTGTGTCCCTGCCAGGAGCTGGCCTGCAACCCAGGCATGTGCCCTGACTGAGAATCGAACTGCGATCCTCTGGCTCGCAGGCCCGTGCTCAATCCACTGAGCTACACCAGCCAGGGCTGATTATTTTTATTTAATAGACTAATTCAGATGGAAAATACAAGTTCAGTTTCCTCTCTCATTCTCTTTGCTTTTAGTAGAAATCTTTTGTTCTCCTAAAGTTCCTAGTCCATTGTTATCAATATCCAACATGTATAAAATGTACATCTATACCAATAACAGATTTAAAGAATTCTTTTACAGAAATAATAATAATAATAATAGTCTAGTAACAAAATAAAAAATGAAAGACTAATAAAAGAACCAAATGTGGAGAAAATATTTATCGTAGTGCTCATGTTTGCCCTCATGAGCAGGGTATGAAGCATTAAGCATTAACAGTTTACAAAACAAGTGTAGCGAAAAAGGAAATTTGGCACATTTCATGTGATTGAAAGACTACACATTTTACCTGAATTTTCACCCTGTTCACCACCCACGAGATTTTTCCCTTGTGAACACGGTAAGCCCTCTGAAACATAACTATCTACTAGAGAGCACAGTGTATAAATGGCTTATTGCAGCAAGGGAAATGAAATGGGAACTATAAAACTAAATTGTAGGCATGAAAAGCAAGCAGATGGAAACTCATTCCTCTCTGCAGGTTAGAGATAGAACTCTGCAGGATTCACTTTTTAGACCAAGCAGTCGTTTCTTTCTTTAAATATAGTGAAAAAATATATTGACTTATTTTCTTTATGTTCTCTTTTGTGAGTATTTTCTTCACGTAAGTTTTGGGCCATTCTGAAACAAGGGTCATTAATTTAAACCTAAGACAATGTTGGCCAAGATAACATTTGAAATGGGAATCAGTCCCTACTTCTTGAAATTTTCTCCTATTCGAAATGTCAGACCAAGTTGATTGGTCTCTCAGTTACAGTCTTCTTCATCTATTCTTTTTTCATTTTATTCCTTAAGTGATAATTGCCTGTAAAGAAACTCTTTTTTGTCAGCTCTCTAAACACTCTTCCTGGGTTACCTAATCAATAATTATGGTTAAAATGCTCTATAGTGAAAACCTCAAAATCTGGTTTTACTTTTTATCACTGAGCTTCAGAACCTTAATAGTTTTTTACATGTACAAACCTGAATTAATTTCCGCTCATTTTCACAGTTTCTCTTGCTTCTGTATTCCTAGTTGTGGTTCAAAATATCATTATCCAACCCATCTCCTGAGCTAAAAAGTCCTGGGGTAATATAGGTCATTTTCTTATACCTACAGCTTAAATCACCAAATCCTGTGCATTCTAAAATTGAGGTTTTTTTTCTAATCAGAGCTTTTCTGTTTCATAGCTTTAGGTCATACATTCATTATTTTCTTCCAATATTACTGAACAATATCCTAAATAACCTCTTTGGCCTTTTCCTTAACCAGTAATGTGATCATGAGTTTGGTCATCAGTCAATTTCAGTAGATGACTCAGTCATCTACTGAAATTTGGTTTAGCTCTGTTATTCTGCTGCTGAACAATTTCCACATGGCTCTACTAACCATCCTCTCAAGTCCAACCTCTACTGTATTTCTGCGTCTAGACCTGAACTTTCTCTCCAGCCTCATTTACGGCCATTCCCCACCAGCAATGCTGTATCTGATGCTCCTGTATAGGAATTTATCCCCGTTTTTTGAGCCTGCTATCTCAGAGCCTTTGCCGATATTTTTCCTTCTGGATGAAATGCTTTACTTTCTTAAATGCCTGGTAAACTTCTCCACACTCTCCAAGACACCTCATAAATATTACCTCTCCTGTGAAGGCTTCCTTACACCCACTTTTATGCTCTATAAGAGAACATGACATATATAATTTGTGTTTATAAATACTCCTTAATAAGAAAATACTTTTCTGATAGAAACTATGTTTTTATATTCTCTATACATAATACCTGTTTGAAAGTAGGCATCACTTAAATGTGAATTGAATGATTATGTTCCACTACTGCTTTAAATGAATTCTCATTGAAGTGTTTACAATCTCCATGCTGTTATTGGCAGCCTGTTTTATCGTATTCTGATTTGAAGTCCTATAATCATGTAGCCCTCACCTTTATTTCTGCCCCAAGTTCTATCGCCAACCAGATTAGAAACATCATGAGGATTTCTAGGTCAACAGTGCATTGGTGTGGGGTTGAGCATGGCCGACACTAATTATTGTCTACTGCTAGTACCACCCAGAGACTTTAAGTGCTTAAAATATTTAATATTTAAAATTCAGTAATTCTTACAGTAGTACTAAGAAGTGACCAATTTACTTATGTGAAAGAGGATGTGGACATACCATGCTTTATTTGCCAACTAATCAATTCTAAGAGGAAAATATATATTAGCTTAACAGAACTAGTGTAGGATTGAAGGATGTATTTATCTTTTATTACTCTTGGTGTTATTTAGTGGAAAATTAGAAAGATGATCCGAGTTCTGGGATTCAGGATCCGTTGCAGACTTGGTTCTACTACCACTAGCAGTTTAACCTTGGACAAGTCAGTTTCATCATCTGGACGATGATTTTCGTGATTCCTCAACTCCTCCTACATTGTAATTGATCTGAGATGCCTAAAAACTTTCCAAAGTACGTAGAAGAACCAAGAAAAAAGAAATTCTGAAAAATCACTGTAAAATATCAACAGTAATCAGTATAGACATACAATCACAAAATTCATGCTATATGCGTTATTAAGCTAAAGATACCGGTGTCTAAATAGCATAGCTTGTGGTCGTGAATTTGAAAACCTTAGGTGAAACACAAGACAGTGTTTTATGATACACGTAGCAGTTTGAGGTATTATACGTAATGTTCTGAAAGGTGAGAGCTCAACTGGACCAGTTTTTTTAAAAAAGCGTTTGTTTATGTAAGTAGCAGAAGAGCTTTTCAGGCTGGGCCAAAATAAGGAAGAAATTCTGGGAAGGAGTAAAATGGTATTTATTCTTTTGCTTGAATCCCTTAAAGATGTGGAAATATTTATTTATAAAGAAACCTTAGAAACCTGATGAGAATTAAGCTTTCTAGGGGGAAGCAACATATTTTATGCTGATGAGGAAACGTCAGGTGCATTTTCCAAGGAGCTAGGGCTTAATTAGCTTCGCAGCAAGCAGCCCTGGTTAGTGTGCAGTGGGTAGCTAAGGGGAAGACGGCTGGACCAGAGCTTGTGGGAAACCATGGGATGCAGCCTCCACAGCCCAAGCACTTTGTGTCTAACTCTTGTTTTCTTAAGCGTGAAGGTGAAATTTTTCGCTATTACAAGACCGAGACAAATGAAAGTCAGCTTTGCGTATGTCGTCACATGTTCTTGTTATTCCTGTGGATCTTTTACTACTCTAATTTTGTCACTGTTTTCTAATCAACCAAATTATTATAACTGCCACTATTAGAGTATCTAGTTGTAGTGACAGAAAGCCAAGAAAAGGTATATGAAACTTAATTTCATTGCATGAAATTGTGCAAATGACTGAAAGATTCTACAGTAAGAACATTCCTATTTGCAATGCTAGGGAGTTAAGATTAAAATAGTGTTTCAAATTTTAGATACTTCCTGGCTCTCCAAAGCATCCTATGTCTCTTTATGATTGAGTCATAATCAAACAATATTTACAGGTTCATTGCACCTATATTATTGAATAGCAAGATGTAATGAAAAATCTTCCAGTGTTTTAGTTAAGATACCTACTTAACTAATCATTATTAACTTATTAATTATTTTAAGATTTTATTTATTTATCTTTAGAGGGGAAGGGAAGGAGAGAGGAGAGAAATATCAATGTATGGTTGCCTCTCATGTATTCCCTACTGGGAACTGGCCTGCAACCCAGGCATGTGCCCTGGCTGGGAATCGAACCACAATCCTTTGGTTCACAGGCCCATGCTCTATCCACTGAGGGCTTAATTTATCAATTTTTAAAACATCTTTTGACAGTTTTTAAGATGTTAGCTATAGTTTTCTCACTTCCTTAAAGTTATCTGGAGCTGCCTTTAAGAGGATATTTTCCTCCATCCGCTGATGTAGGTATACATAATATAATTTCTATTAACACATGGGAAATGCTGAGGAGCGCCCTTCTCAGGTTCCCTACTTCTAACCTATATTCTGGTCTTTTGTTCAAGATTTGAGTGCTGCCTTAACTCATTTCAGTGTCTTACCCCCTCAACCCCCCCAAAAAAGAAGGCACACAGGTTTTGAAGTCAATCGGGTTTAAATCACAGCTCTCTCAATAGCTCAAAGGCTAAAACAATTTTTTAACTACCGTGAGTTTCAGCTTTCTCAACTATGATATATAGGTAACATCATAAAGCTCTTAGAGATAATTGAATTGGATAGACAGTCAATATAGAAAAATTATAACAGTGGACATTTAATATAACAATTTTGTTAAATATTAAGTGGTATTATTAATTAAAATAAAATTTACCAATTTTATAATTTAGAACAATCTCTTTCCGGCATTTATCTTTCTTTGTCTCTCACAAAAAATCAGGGCTCATTGGAGTTTTAGTATAATAGAATTTATATTAGCTAAAATTAAATCAAAGCCAGAATGATGGATACAAATAATTTCTAAAAAGTATATACTTTAAATTACTAACATAAAAGACTTGTATAACAAGTTAGCTTTTATTTATGCATTCTTTGTTTCTGATCTGTCCTTAGTTATACATAATATTCATGAATTACTAAATTTAACATTTTGTTTGGCTGTGGTATTTCAATAAATTGATGATATTATTTAAGTAAAAATAAAAAAATACATGAGTACACTAGTTTTTAAAGCTTTACAGTAAATGAACAAGCCTTGGAAGGAACACATACTACTCTACACTTATTTCCTTATCACCACATTAAATCTTTTTAATCAAGGAAATTGATTGACAGCATAGAGGAAATTGTAATGATTTAAAGAGTGAATCTTTATTAGTTTTTGACAGAAAAGGAACATGAGGATAACATAAAAACACTTATTTATGACAAAATATAACTTAAAGTTGACAGTTGCTCAGTATTTGATTCATAAATTTATTCTAGATAGAACAGACTTTCAAAGTCCATTGGGGTCTCTTTTAATCTGGCATTCAAAATATGAAAAAATATATTTTGGGTATACAGTGATTACAGACATGCACAGGAAGAAATAGTCACGTGACATGTGTTTTAGTTTTTTTTCTTTTGCCTTTTCTTAAAAGGTGGTTTGTAATTTCAGTATTGGCTTATTCAATTAACATTTCACCCTATCGTAGTCAGTAATTGACACTAACCAGTTACTCTTTGCTGTTTATGTTCTACGAAGGGGTGGGGGGAAACTACACTACCAAAAGTTTAAATAAAATACAAAAATATAATCTGGACACTCAACTAGTAAAGAGAATTCTTGATTGTTTTTGTTGTTTTTGGTGCTGTGCCTTGGTGGCGTCAGCTTGGTTTAGAACTTTTTCTTTAGCAGTGCATTTTGAGAAGTTTGATTTTTTCCAGTTACTCATGGATGTTTCTGCGTTAGAATTAGTTACTTCAAGCAAAAAGAACTAATACCATTTCATCTGTGTTCACTGCTTGGCCTGAAGAGATGCTAGTAGTTTTGCTCTATGCTATCTCATGTAAAAGTACATTTGTCTGTCAAGCAAATAAACATGTTCTGATGGTTAGTAATTTTTTATCACCTGGGAAAGTAAATTTGCTTGAAATTTTATTCATGTATCTACTGACGAAAGAGGCATCTAAAGCTGTTGAGAATTTTTGTAAGACTTTATTTGAGCCAAAACTGATGATAGTTGCAAGGAAGCAAGATCTAAAATCCTCCCAAGAACAACAGTTTTGTAGTTTTAGTGATGCATTGGAAGTTAAGGAGGAAACATAAGGAAGATAAACAAATGTGGGAGGAAACAAGGTGGGACAGCATGGCTAACAAGTTTATGTGCCTGCTGAAGTGTGATTATGCTTTTCTCAAAGGTGTGATGGTTTAGATGCACAGGAAACAATAGGCAGGGTTTGCCTGAGGCAAACACATCTTTTACTGAAGAAATTGTTGTATTTACCATTGCTTTGTTCAATGACTGGCAAAATTAGACAGAGACAAATAGATGGATGCTGCTAAATTTGTCCCAAACGTACATCTCAGTTTTCAAGTCCTATACTGAGTCCTGATTCTATATTGTTCTTAGTCATACTTATACCATTAAACTTAACTAAAATTCAGTAGAAATAAACAGGTAGTTCTTTAGATGTAGGCAAAATATTAAAACTACCATATGATGATGTACTATTTTTAGGGGAACATTGCTCTGTCAAGAAAAAGGAAAATTTATTTTCCCTGAAGTCATTCAAGAATTTGCAGCTACATCAAGCTCTCTGGAAGATACACACAGACACATACACACACACTAGGGGAATCTGGAACAGAATTTAATCATGTCATCTAATCATAGTCTTTTCTGTAATTCTGTTAGAAAAGATTAATCAGCTTTTTAGTTTTTACAGACTGTCAGCATTGGTGAAACTGTGTGCCAAATATGTAATCCTATTCAGAAGAAAAATAAAAATCCTGTCAAAAGTGAATATTTTACTTAACTCCAACATTTGATTATCCTTAAAACCATGTGTATAATTCACCTTAATTAGTAATTGGCTGAAAATTAGTCCCACTTCAGTTTGTGTATATTAGCCACCTGTAATATCTGTGAATTACTTTTATGTGCATTGAAATATTTTTTTAAAATTTAGTCTTTCTTTTGTTTTTGTTTGTTTTGTTTTTTCTTTTTCCAAGGAGCTGTAGTAGAAAATGAAAAACAGATCCGTAAAGGAAATGATTTTTCTAAATAATCTTTTCTCCCTGCATAAACACAATTATTATTAATTTGTTAAATTGCTTTGCCTTATAAAGACCTTGGAAATATAAAAAATGGGTATTTACTTCCCTGGAGATTATTGAGTTTAATAAAATCCTCAGTGAAATTCATAAGCTGCAGGTTTTCTTTTCTGCTTTTGAAATTACAAGCTCTTACTCACCAGGTGTCTTTTTATTAGTTTACATGGTTCTGACCCGGAATATTTATTTTACAAGTCCATTCAGCAGTCCATAAAGCTTTTAAATCAGTAAGAGGTGGGGAAACGCTTTCATCATCGCTTCAAATATTAATTATTTAAAGGATAATTTTAATGCTTGCATCATCTTTAAAGTAGTCAGGGTGTATTTTCAGATTTGGACCTGAGAATAAGTTATTTAAAAATAGAGAATTACTTTGTACCCAAATATATGATATGGTTACACTGCATCACTGAAAATTCTAATACAAATCAGTCTGGACCCTGTGCACACACATAAAACACATTCATGGTTTTTTCCCCAGTTAAGTCTTTCACAAGTCAGCTCCCTATTTTTATTAAATTTTACTCAAATAGAACTAAATAAGTATTCTGTCAGCATGTTCAGTATGAAAACATGCTTTCAAGGGTTTATATCACTTGAATCAGAAAGCATTACACAAAGTCTTGGTTGAAAGGGTCTTTACAATGAGGCAATATAAAACTAACTTCTTAGAATCTGATTTTAAAAGAATACATATATATTTCTTAAAACAATAAATAAGACATATTTTTATGAGAGCTTTTCTGTCCAACCTTATAATTTAGACTAAGAAATAGTGCGAGGGAGGGAACACGTAATATCTTTATAAATCAGAAGTCTGCTCATTCATCTTATGTAACCACATAACCCCTTCTAGTCATTGCCCTATCTCTCTGAAATTCTTCAAAGCTCACGTTGACAGAGCACCCAGGCACGTTGCAGCTACTTGATTGCCATCTCCCTAAACCAGCAGGCACATTTCAATCTTGTTTCATGTGGGCCTGGCTTGTTTGAACCCGCCACTCACATCTGCTAGCCTAAACACCTTTTCTTTGGCTTCCACGAGTCCATATTTTCCTCTTCTCCTCTCTCTCTGACCACTTTTTCTCAGTTTGCTTTTGTTCTGTTTCTACCCTGCTAGCCTCTTCTACTTGTCTTTTTAAAAGTTGGATCTTGTTATAACAGTCGTCTTCTAGGCCAGAAAAGGCAAACATTTCCTGCAAAGGGCCAAATAGGAGTTGTTTTAGGCTTTGCCAAACGGGTGGTTTCTGATGCAACTACTGAATGTTGCTGCTGCAGCCAGAAGGCGCCCCGCGCAACACACGGATGATAAGCAGGGCTGTGTTTCTAGCTCTGTTACTGCGTTTCTCACTTTCTTTTTCATGAGATAATTTTGTGTGGGGTTCTACCAACATTCTTTTCTGCTTCTCAAAGTTAAAGCAAAATACAGTTTTACAGAGGGAACATTTGGCTAGGATAGGTTTTCTGACTCCATAAATCTAGGCCTTCCAATTCTGTTATTTTCACAAAATGATCAAAAAGATGCATCTTTACTGCCTCCTCTACACTCCCATCAAATATCTATCTTTACCTTTCCCTGACTTTTTCCCTCTTGTTTTTGCTCAGGACAATTGAGGTGATACTCCAAGGAGTTCTTTTTCTTTCTTTTTTTTAAATTTAAATTATTTTTTGTTTTATTTTTTATTGAATTTATTGGGTTGACATTGGTTTGTAAAACCATACGCATTTCAAGTGTAGAACTCAATAAAACGTCATCTGCACACAGCTTTGTGCACCATGTCCCCGAGCAAAGTGTCTTTTTATCCCCATTAGCCCCCTTTACCCACCTGCACTGCCCCCCAGCCCATTTTGCCTCTCACTATTACTGCACTGTTGTCTGTGTCTGTGTGTTTATGTTATCTACATGTATGCACACACATGTGTTATGTATAAAATATTATGTTTTTATATACATGTTTTTTCTTACCTGATCTGTCAGAAGGGAGAGGGTTTCGGAGACTGGATGCAAATAAGTGAAGGGATTAAGTAATAAAAAGTGTTCTCTGCCAGATATTATGTCAGAATATTTCATTTACCTTCCAGAACTACCCAACTTTCATTCTCTATATCAAAGGCTGAGCGTATTTATGTCGCTGGAGCATCACAGATAACATTTAGGATGGTACAGGGGGTAGCACACATTTTCAAAAGTAAATCAATGGGAAACTACTTTGAGTAACTTTTGTGTTTAGTAGACACTTTGTGTTCAGTTGAGAATTTAATTCTTCATAGGAATCTGATTAAATGGAATAATCTCATCTTTACATATTAGGATATGAAGTCTCCGGTTAAATTTCTTTTTTTTATTTTTTTAAAGATTTTATTTATTTATCTTAGAGGGGAAGGGAAGGAGAGAGAGAGAGAAATATCAATGTATGATTGCCTCTTGTGCGTCCCCTGCCAGGAACTGGGAACTGGCCTGCAACCCAGGCATGTGCCCTGACTGGGAATCGAACCTCGATCGTGTGGTTCGCAGGCCCGCACTCAATCCACTGAGCTACACCAGCCAGGGCTAAATTTCTTGACTATAATATACCTTTGATTAGGGAACTCAAAGAGTTAAAGATTTTAGCCTTATAGTTGTTAGACTTAAGTGATTAATGCACATGGAAAGCTATTGTGGCAGGAACTAAAATGCATGACCTATATGACTTAAGCAGGTCCAAAGCAATTCAGCCTTTGTGCCTCAGGCTGAAGGGATGCAGATGGTATCTGAGCCATTGGCTTCCAGGGAGGGAAGGTCTCTGACATAAAGACCTTTCTGAGGGCACATTAGCTGCAGTTTTCTCAGATCACCAGCATCTGAATAAAGCACGAGTGAACGTTCAATCCTGGTCTCTACTTATTGGTTCTGGTAGTGACAGTCAACTTGAATGCTGACTTTTCCGGCTTCACCTTTATTAATGTAATATAACAATATAATAAAATATAACATGAAATATTATGTTGACACTAATATTCCATTTTTCAGAAATGCTTTAGGTTTTTCCCCCTTATAGTAGTGAGGACTTTATCACTAGAAATATCTGTGCCTATTTGAAACATGGCTGGCAGAATTAAGTATATACTCTGTAAACGAGAAGAATACAGTTAGGGTCCATTCCACATTACAGGCGTTTGAATGTGCGGCAGGTGTTGACTGCAGTGTGCGTCCAGAGTCTCTAGCTTGACCTTGATTAATCTAGAATGAGGAGAAAACTGTGATTTAATTCAAAGTACACTAACCTGATAACTGAAGAGTTAGGTCTAATTATCCTGATAATAGAAGATATGGGTTAATTCCCAGTTCTGTTACTGATACTGCTTTGACTTAATCTTCTCATTTAATCTTGCTAATCATTGTGTGTGTGTGTGTGTGTGTGTGTGTGTAACAGAGTAGGTGAAGTTCTAGCAACCTTATATGGCTATTACTACCACTAAATTCATTTGTAGTGTATTCTTTAAGGAAGACTGAAGAGAGGAGAACTCTAGAAGTTCCTGTGCGTTGAACACTCTTTCTCTGTCTTTGGTATTAATTGGGTTTTATATTTGTTTGTTGCCTAGATTTGCATAAGAGTTTCAAAAAGTCTGATGTTAATCTTTTTGCCTTTGTAAAGTATTTGCCACTTTGCTTGGAGGTCTTGAGGATTTATCATCCTTGATATTTTTCTGAGTCAGTTATTCCAGATGAGCTCTTTCAATATATAGATTTAGGTCTTTTTCTTTCTTGGAAAATTTTCTTGGTTTATAGTGTACTTACTAGCTCTATTCAATTGTTCCTTTTTTTATNATTACTACCACTAAATTCATTTGTAGTGTATTCTTTAAGGAAGACTGAAGAGAGGAGAACTCTAGAAGTTCCTGTGTGTTGAACACTCTCTGTCCGTGGTATTAATTGGGTTTTATATTTATTTGTTGCCTAGATTTGCATAAGAGTTTCGAAAAGTCTGATGTTAATCTTTTTGCCTTTGTAAAGTATTTGCCACTTTGCTTGGAGGTCTTGAGGATTTACCATCCTTGATATTTTTCTGAGTCAGTTATTCCAGATGAGCTCTTTCAATATATAGATTTAGGTCTTTTTCTTTCTTGGAAAATTTTCTTGGTTTATAGTGTACTTACTAGCTCTATTCAATTGTTCCTTTTTTTATATCAAATTAATATGTGATCATTCAAATGGTAATTTTGTTTGTCTTCTGTTTCCACTACCTTCTCTCTGATTTTTCTACTTTTTCTTGTCATTTTTATTCTTTTGGTTATTTTTCTGCCTTTCTTCAATGAACCTTAGGAAATTTTCAGTTGAGTTTTTTCTGCCTCAAAAATCTAATGTATTCTCTATTTCAGAAATAATTTAATATTTTTCACCTGTTTCTTTCCTTTAATTAATTTTTTTCATTAATTGACTTGTGTTTTTCTCTTTGTATTTAAATTTTGGATTTCTGATTAAAGGTACTTTTTATATCATTAGCTTCTTATATGAGTGTGTTTAATTTGTCACTGTGTCTTAACAGTTTTCTTCTGCTTTGTAGTTCTTTATGTGAGGGAATTCACTTCGGTTAATGTATAGAATTATGTTTGTTTCTTAATTTTCTGCCATACCTCTGTAAAGAGTTCACTTTTAGGCTATGGGCATTTTATAAAATATCCCTAGTTTGATAATTTCCCCTTCTCTCAGTATAGCTAATCCAGGTACTTTATAAGACTTCTTTTTATTGGGGCGGGGAGACTTGTGGTCCTCTGTTTAATAGTTTAATTTTTCTGTTTTCTTCTTTATCACTAAATTACCAAGGATACTTTTTGTCTTTTCTTTTTCTCATGTTATGTTTTTCTTCCTTTTTTGTTGTTGTTCATGTACTGTTGTCTCCGGTTTCCCACTACCACTTTCTCCTGCCCCGCCTTTTCAAAGAGTTCTCCTTTAAATTACAACTATCCCTTTTAATCATGATGCTTTGTTTTGGACAGACGTTTTCCCAAAGTTAAGGGAAATATGGGGGGCTCATCTTTCATGTGATTGTTGTAAATCACTATTTTGTCTTATTCAGTTTCTCTCAGCATACATAGGTTTGCTTATGAGTAGGCATAGACCTCAACCATAATAGATAATTTCGAGTTAAATTTTAAGAGTTTACGTGGAATTTAATTTTTTCTAGTGATTTTTAAATATAGAACTTCATAATTCTCATTTTTTTTATTTGTGGGGAATATTGTGGGAGATAAATGGCAGTATTGTCACTGTAGTCCTCAGATGCCCAGGAATTCTTTTTAAAAGCTTTTACTTGTGTTGAAACTAAGACAACAGGCTCCAGATAAAGTCACTTGTACTAAATCAACAGAGGCTTAGGGCCTGATTTAATTACGGTTTTAACCTTTCCCAAGACAGATATTAAAGCAGTTAATCTGGAATTACCTGGTAAGCACTAGTGAGGTAACCTCTCTGATAACCCCTGCAGATCCCCAGGGGAAGGTGACCTTGCCTAAATTAATCTATTCTTTGCCAGTAACTTCCTTGTTCCACCCCCCCACCCCCCACCTCCCCCTACCCCCATTCTTCCCGTAAATGTCCTTCATTTTGTAAGGCTCCTCAGAGCAACTTTCCATTTGCAAAATGGGGTACTACTCAATTGATGAATTGTTAAATAAGGGCAATAGCAGCTTAAAATTTACTGTTTAATTTTTTAAACCCTTAAAACACTGCAGTTACATTGTTTCAGTACTTGGCAGCTTTGATTTGCCTTTGCTTAGATTTGTTTCTTTCATAAACATTAATGTTAGCTTGACAACATTGCGCATTGTTTTGCAGCATGATATACTGTACTTTGTAACAGCACCACTGGTTCGTTTTAAATTATACTTTAGCCTGCTTATGAAGCAAAATTAATCCATTGATGGATTATTCACTTGTTCTCTAATTGAAATATTTGAAATATTTATCTTAAAAGCCTCCAGAGTGTCTCTGTAGAGTAGTTCAGATTTCTTTAAAAATAATGTAATGATATCATAATAATTATGATGAGAAATACAATGATGAGGACATTGTGGAATGAATCATTCAGGTATAAAATATTTTAAAATATTTAAATGAGTTCTACTCTTACATTTTGTCAATTACTTCGATTTCTTATGTGTTGGTAAATGTTAATAAAATGGGAAAAATTCCTTGCATAAAAGCTGCTAAATATTTTTCAAAAACATCTTATACTTTGTATCTTTAATATTTATGTAACTAGAAAAGGAGTCAATGAAAGTTATATCAAGATAAACATTTAAAATATTGTCCACTGGCAGTAATCTTAAAAGGGTTACAAGATAAGGTCTGAACCAAGGTATTGGTAGCAGGAATGGGAAGAAGGGGTTGGATTTAAGCCTTTTTAAAAACTACAGTATAATTGACATACACCATTATATTAGTTTCAGGTGTAGATAATGATTTGATATTTGTAAATATTGCAGAATGGTCACTGTAATAAGTCTAATTAATATCTGTCAGCTTACATAATTACAGAAATTTTTCTTATGAAGAAAACTTTTAAGATGCTCTTTTAACAGCTTTCAAATATGAAATACAGTATCATTAACTATAGTAATCATGCTATATATTGCATCCCCATGACTTACTGACTTTATAACTGGAAGGTTGTACCTTAGATTCCTTTCCCCTATTTTGCCCACTCTCTAATGCCCGCCTCTGGCATCCACAAATCTATTTATTGCATTTTTGAGCCTGGGTTTTTATTTGCTTGTATGTTTTTTAGATTCTGTATATAAGTAAGATCACATGATAATTCTCTTTCTCTGACTTATTTTGTATAGCATACTGTCTTAAAGGTTCATTGATGCTGTTGTAAATGTCAAGGTTGTATTTTTTCCTATGAATTAATCTCACACACACACACACACACACACACATACACACACATGGGTCTTTCCAGGACCCAGAGTCTATCCCACCATGTAACATGAAAAATAGAGGCATTTATTGAAGGAGATACAAGATACAAGAAACGTACATAGGACAGTGATGCCTCAGTCCCCTTCAAGTAGGCATCTGGGGACCACACACTGTTCTCCCAATCACCATCAGCTGCCCCTTTGTATTTCCTGAATCTCACTGACATTCTCAAATCTCTTCCCTTTCAAAGATGATTTTAGTTTTGGGAAAAGCCAGGAGTCACAGGGTGCCAAATCTGGGCTGAAGAGGGGCTGAGTCACCTGGGTGATTGGATGTTTCACTAAAAACCTCTGCACAACGTGTGATGCATCAGTGATTGTGTTGTGCTGAAGAAGTTGCCAAATACCAGTTTTCCACAGCTGTGGCCATAGTCATCATATTGCATCTATCAACCAATAAAGAACATTGAAGTAGTACTCCTTATTGATTGTTTGGCCCGGAGGGGCTTACTTGTGTTGGACAACACTTTGCCAATCAAAACACAGTTAACATGGTCTTGATCTTCCTGCAACTTTGTTCCACCTTCTTTGGGCATGAAGAACAGGGTAACAAATACTGGGACAACTGGGCCTTTATTTCTGAATCACAGCCATAGACCCACGATTCATCTCTGGTCATGACCTTCTTGGGGAAATCTGGTTCAGTGGTAACGTTTTGAATCAAGTCATTACCAACTGCAGCATGATGTTCCTTCCACTGTGGTAGCAGAAACCAAGGAACGGATTTTGCCATTAGACATTTCATACCAAGATCTTATGTCAAAATCTTGGACACTGTAGTTTTTGGAATCCCCAGATCAGCTTCTAGTTCTCGCACTGCCAGTTGCTGATCTTTGCTGATTGTAGCCTGTACATGCTTAACATTTTCAGGGGCTCTGGTTATTGCAGGCCTTTCAGAATGTGGGTCACTTTCAACAGATTCTTGGGCATCTTTGAAGCATTTGTGCCACACTTTTATTTGTGCTGCACTCGTTGCATTGCCCCTGAAAGCCTTCCTAATCAGATAAATAGTTTCTGTGGAGGAATGTTAAAGCTTACCACAAAATTTGATGCAGATTTGTTGTTCTCCTTGCTCAGTTGTTTTGAATGCAACCGCTACACAGTACACACACTCACTCAGTGGGATCTGTCACCCACACTGACTAGTACAGTGAAGTCATCATTGTTCACACATGTACATTCCAGTCCACTCTCCTTGGCTGTCAGATTACACTGATGTTGCACAAATGGTTCTTGTTATATTAAAAATGACTGGACCTTTTCTGGATGGACCTCAATATAAATTGCCCATGTGTTTGTGTGTAGGTGTATCATAAATTCCATAGTTTCTTTATCCATTTGTCCATGAATGGACATTTAAGTTATTCCCATATCTGACTATTGTCAGTAATGCTGCAGTAAACATAAAGGTTCATATGATAGTTCTATTTTTAACTTTTTGAGGAAACTACATGCTGTTTTTTTTATTGTGGCCGCACCAACAGTGCATGAGTACTCTTCATGTATTTATGAATGGCTGTTATATCTTTTTTTTGATACTAGTCATTTTAATAGGTGTGAGGTTATCTTTCACTGTGGTTTTAGTTTGCATTTCCATGATGATTAATGATGCAGAGCATCTCTTCATGTACCTGGTAGCCATCTGTATTTCTGGAAAATGTTTGTTCACCTCTTTTGCCTATTTTTCATCAGATCTTTTCAAACTTTTGTGTTGTGTGGGTTATTTATATATTTTGGCCATTAATGCTTATTAGATATATGATTTGCAAATATGTTCTCCCATATAGTAGGCTTATTTTTCATTATGTTAATGGTTTCCTTTGTTGTGCAGATGCTTTTTCCTTTGATGTCATCTCATGTGTTTATTTTTGCTTTTGTTGTGCTTGCTTTCAGTGTCAGATTTTAAAAATCATGGAAAAGACTTAAGTCCAAAGCTTACTACTTATATTTTATTCTAGGAGTTTTATGGCTTCTAATCTTAGGTTCAAGTCTTTAATCCATTTTGAGTTAATTTTCATGTCTGGTGTAAAATATTGGTACAGTTTCATTCCTTTGCACATGGCTATCCAATTTTCCCAGCACCATTTATTAAAGAGATAGTCCTTGGCCCACTGTATATTCTTGGCTCATTGTTATAAGTTAATTGACCATGTATGCATGGGTTTGTTTCTGGGCACTCTTCTGTTTCATTGGTGTATGCCTTTTTGTGTGTGTGTGGTGTGTGTGAGTAATGGTAATTTCCCTGAATTTTGATGAAGAGAGGATTTCTAAAGCATTTACGGAAGTTTGTGTTGTGGAGAAAGAAGAACTGCAACAGCATGGAAATGGCAAGACAAGGGCAATATCTGACATTGACCAGAGATTGTTTGAAAGGACAGAGTGAATTTGTCTGTGCAGGTGGATTGGCGAGGCTCAGAATAAATCTGGATGCTGAGATCAAGTTTTAGACTCAACTGACTTGGTAGACAGCGCTGCTCCATTGACTGCCTTTGAAAAGTGAAATCTTCAAAGGCTATGTATATATATGCATATGTATGTTTATTTATATATATGTATGATTTCTTAAATTCAACAACTATATTTTATTTAAAAAACTAAAACAGAATTTGTGAGGCCATAGAGACAAAAAATAGACAAGGCCTATTTATGTCTCTTCATGTGTTCAGTATTTATGCAATTATGCATTCCTGTGCATATGTATGTATTTGTTTATCCCTCTAAGAGGAAGCTCTGCGTTGCTGCTCATTCCAAGTTCATAATGGGAGTAATGCTTAACTTGTTTCCAAAACAAGGTCAACATGTCTGTTCAAGCATTGTTTCAAAAGCCATAAAACACAACAGCAGAGTCCATGCTTGCAAATCATTTTGTTTTTATGTAATTAAAATATTGATGACATCGTAGAAGACTCCCATGGTGGGGGGAAAAACACAAAGTCATTTCCACAGGCTTTAATTAGGCTATTATTATTCACTCATTTTCCTCAGGGGAATGTGTTTACTGTATTGCAGAACCTCAAAACTAAGGACATCAAGCATATTTAAATATTCCTTAAAATTCTTTGAAAACCAGTGAGTAGAGTACACTATGACAGTATAATTATATTAGCATAAGGATTTTCTATTTCCAAATATTACTATTTGGTTATAATCCCCTTTAGTACACCCCAGTTTTTGAATTGGTATATTTGTGTTAATTACTAGTTACAGCTGCATGTACAGATGAGTTTAGGAGCTTTCAGAGTTTACTGGATTCAGACAGACCTGAATTCCAACACCCACTCTGCTGCTTCCCAACTCTTGACCTTCAGGCAGGTTGATAACTATGAAGAGCCTTAATTTCTATGATATAAAACAAGAATAACAATATTGGAATTGCTATAGAATTACATGGCATAATGAATGCATAACACAATGACTAACTTTTTAGTTAAAAATCAATAAATGTTTGTTTCATGATTAAGATATTATGATCATGGATGATAGAGATTGAAACTGAAATACTCTTCCCCCACTTTAATAAAATTATGCCATGTATTGATTCATCGGTTTAGAAAAATTGCTGCCATGGTAACCATGTAAGAAGAGTTCTAGACATTGGCCATTCACTCCTTTCATCCTGATATGAAACTCTGGTTAGGGAAGTGAAAAGAGAAGTAGAGAGAGGGTGAAAAGAAATTAATTCAAAAAAACGAATTGCCTTTAAAATTGTTGAGTGTTAAAGCAGGAAGTCAGAGAACAATGTAAGTAAAACAAATAAGGAAGAAAGTCTGAAAATGAAAGTGAGAGCAAATGGGAAAGAAGACCTTTCTCTGCTACTTATTAAAAACATAACTTTGGTTAAATCAATTTTCTTATCCTTAAAGTTATTTTTCTCTCTGCGTTTTTCAACTGATCCTGAAAGACTAGAGAGAGCATAAACTCAGGATTTAGATTGTTTGGTCAAATGCTACAAACTGTCTAATCTGGAACAAATTACTTGACAAGTATGAAAGTAATTTATCAATCTGTAAAATCGTGACTGGTAGTAGTACCTAACCCAAAAGGGTTATACATATATTTGGTCTATTGTTATATAAACATCAATTATTTTCAAAACTGGCCTTGTCCTTTAGTTTGCTACATAAATTTTTATCTTACCTAAGAACCACAAATTCTTTACCTATAAATGGTCTAATATATATTTAGCAACAGTGTTATTTATTTAATATGCACACACTGAAACTTGTTACATAATTTACTCATTCAATACCGTTTATTTAAAGGAAATTTGAAAACCAGGCATTGTTCCATTTACTTTTTGGCTCTGTATGATTTTTGTGAGGTTGCAAAATCCACAAATAATAATATGGAAACAGTGCTTCCTTAGTGATATGGTCCTTTGACGCAGTATCTCACTAACCATATTTTACAACAGTTTGCTTAAAACATATATTTATGATTAAAGAACTATCCAGAGAGAAACCCAGAATAAAAGCAAAAAAGTTTCAAAAAGGCTTTTGGGAATTCCAGTTATCAGTTCAAATTGAAAGAAAAAGAAGTCATCAAAATGACCAAGGGTTATATAACTTCAGATTTTTCTTTGTTACCTAATGGCACCGTTTAAGATGGACTGTCAGATCTCATTAAGTTCACCAATATATTCTGCAGTTTAGATGAAAAAAGAGTTTTCACACAGCAGGCAGAAAGTGAGAAGTGCACTCATTCAGGCCAGGCTCGGAGATGCCTTTTTTCCCTTCTGTTGTTGCTGCGGAATGACTGTTGCATCAGAAATAAGGCCACAGGGTTAAGCAGCGTGCTCCAACATAGGGCTGTTCTGATGCAAATAGTGTCACTGATTTAGGAGTCTCAGCTGTGGCAAGCTGTGGTGACATCCAGTGTATACACTTGCAATTCAGTTCAGTCTGAACTGAATGAGCAAGAGGAAAAACGTGTATCTTTTAGTAGGCTCAATGGTTATTTGCATGAGTATAAAGACTTAAGTATTTACTGGAAAATAAGTATGAATGTTGTTAGCAATATTTTGAAAAAGTCAGTTTTTAAAACCACAGAGTCTTAATGGAGTTTTTGTTAAAACATTATTACAAAGCAGGTGAGCCTGATATCATATTTGGGAGAGTACTATAAACACTTTTCTGAAAATAGTTTTCTTTTCCCCTTAGTGTTTGACACTGTGGTAGGCCTGAAGAAGAGCAAAAGTAATTTATTAAAATTGCTATTTTTACAAATATATAATTATGCCTTACAAATATTCACATTTACTTCGAAATTCTTATCTTTAAAAAATTGATTCATGGAAACTTGTGTTTGTTTACCTGACTGACATTTGCTGGAAATACATATCTATCAAGAAAAGAATTAGAAGCTGAATGGATTTCATACTAGGAGTTCAAATGCAGTTGCCTATGTTTCATACTATTGTGTCGCTTGTTTACACTCCCCTCTGTGGCTGTTGAATAGAAATTAAAACACTTATATATAGATAAACGGCCATGGAGCTGGAAGAAGAGATTCCAACCTAAAACACATGAAGTTACTATTAAAATCCTAGCCATGTGTATCTAAGTTTTCACTCTTCAGCACTAGGGGCAGGTTGAAGTGGGGCTTTTCTGTATGCGAAGAGATTGTTAGCATGTACATGGGCACAAAAGCCTGCATTTGGAAAGGAGTCATACTGTGCTGGATTGTAGTCATAGATGTCTCTAAAAGGGAATTTGATTTGGAAAATTTAGCGACCAATGGAAATAAGCATTTCAAAACCTTGTTGGTGATTGGTTTTGTTTGCTTTTAATTAATTCTGAAGAGTGTGCAGGGGTGTCACATGGTAAATAGATACTGTCACCTTAAATGACTAGTCACCGGATGGCAGTCTGGCAGCAGTGCCGCAGACCTTCACACACAGAATGAGTTTGCTTATCAACCAGCGTGTGGAGTGAAATATTTCTATGTCTCACGAGAGTGTCTGATACTCGCTTCTTTGATTCCACCTGTAGGCCCCTTCACTGCGTTTTAAAGATGTTGTCTCATGTAACTGAAAGCATTTCCAAATTGGCCAATAGTTAACTCCTGGAATGATTCTTATTTAGTTAATAAATCTTTCTAAAGGTTAGCCATGGATAGTACCAGAGCTAAACCATCCAATGAGAAATTGTAAAAGGGTTTGAGGTTCTACCCTGCACTCAAGCAATAGCGTTGAGTTAGCCTGTCACAATTTTATAGATATTGGCTGAAAATATGAGTTGTTTGGGTCAGAGACAAAAGAACTTACTACTTTTAGCATAAGCAGCATCCGCAGTATCGTTGTAGTGTTTCCCCCGAGCCTCAGTTCCCATGGGGCAATGCGATCATGCTGATACTTGTGGTGAGAGTATATTTCAGAAGAAGAACCCTGAAAAGAGAAGAGGCTGGCTTCTATACGAGCTTTTGGAAAATCTGCCCATCCTTGGTCATAGAGAAAATGTTGTATTTATTACCTGTGCAAGATTAGAGAATAATCCACAAGACAGTTCTCACTTCTGACATCAGTTAGCAGTCAGGCATCACCAGAGCCACCTTGCGTTGTGATAATTTGCTGTATGGACTCGCAGAACCCACTGGGAGCTGTTATCCTTAAGGTCATGGTTTATTATGATTAGACAATACAGGTTAAGAGCAGCCAAAGGAAGAAATGCATGTGGCAGAGTTCAGAAGAGGTCCAAGCATTGAGTTTTCCCTCGTCCTCTCTCAGGAGAGTCACGGGCAGCACTGTTTTCCCAGCACCTTGTGTGGTGGTGGTGACAGAGGTTTGCCAGACCAGGGAGACGTGCCTGAGCCTTGGTTTCCATAGGTTTTTCGAGATTGTATAACTTTAACACAATCCACTGTCCACATGGCCAGTCTCTGTCTTCAGCCCTCCTGGGGGTAAGGCAATACCATATATCCCGATGCTCCCATCCCAAATCAAGTCCAGTGTGGGCAGATCCCACCAAAGTGCCTATTGTTAGACGACCCAGTGTGACACAGACCCCCAGGCAAATGAAAACACTCCTGCCAGGCACGGCACTCCAAGGGTTTAGAGATTACCTATAGAAGCTAAAGGCAAAGTTAAATTTAGGCAAGGTTGAATTCTTTACTTCATACCTTCAAAAGTAAGCAAATACCATGTTTGTGAAGGAGATCAAGAAGGTATTTTCATCTCCATCTTTTCAGAGCTGTCTGCTTGTACAAATATCTCAGAAAAACTAGTCCTGGAACAGTTTGACTATTAACATCTAGATGTGTAGATTTTTAAAGAATCATCTGCCAAGGACTAGGCATGGCTTTGCAATTGATAAAACTCATCTTTTTAGATTTTCATTCCCCAATTCTTTACCCTTCAGTTGGACGACAGCCCTTCTCTCTAAGTTATAGTTGTAGTTATCAGATTGCATAAAATCATTAACTTAATTCTTTAATCTCTATGGCTGGTAAACCTAGAAGCCTTTCCATGCTAGGAGGCTGCTTGAGACACAGATACACAGTTTGAGCAAAGTTTGGGAGATTTTCAATGAGAAGAGAAATCACAAATTATCTGGTGGTGAGAGTGATAGGTCTCTTTATGAAATGGCATTATAGAGATTTGTTTCTATTTTTTTCTCCTAAAAAACTGATTTCCCTCCCTGGCTGGTGTGGCTTAGTGGATTGAGTGCCAACCTACAAACCAGAAGGTCACCAATTCGATTCCCAGTCAGGGCACATGCCTGGGTTGCAGGCCAGGTGCTCAGTAGGGGGCGTGTGAGAGGCAACCCCACATTGATGTTTCTCTCCCTCTCTTCCTCCTTTCCTTCCTCTCTCTAAAAATAAATAAATAAAATCTTTTAAAAAAAGAAAAAAAACTGACTTCTCAATGGATATAAAGCTAACAAAACCTACCCATGATTTAAGGTACTAGTTTCATATGTTCCTTAAAATGCTATCTCATTTTTGGCAGAGATAGGCCCCATTCTACCCACACCTGTTAGTAATTGAAAGAGAAGGCCCAGGGTTCCTCTTTGCCTTTAGACTCCCCTGCCTGTCGACTGCTACACTCAGTAACTACTAATACACATATATTTAGCCATGACTTTCGTTCCACCATATTCATCTTTCTTTTAGGCGCTCCCACTGAGCAGAAAGGAAATGCATCTGATGCTCCTTTTTTAATGTATTTGGCTCTTATTGAATACCTTTCCTTAATATCCCATTGGAAAGATCGGAACATTTACAACACTTTTTTTCTACAAGCTATGACAGCTTTTCCAAACTATTTTCCCTAAAATGTGACTCCCTTGAAAAAAGAATTTGACTGTCAAGTACATTTGGCATGTGCTATATGAAACAGTGTTTCCTCCAGGGAAATCCAAAATACAGGGGATTGGCAAAAGTAGGTTTGCAATTATGAGTATGCAAAATACAGATTTTATACTTGTATCATCACATATTAATTAGTATATTATTTTCCATGCGAACAATCCTAAACATAGGATTGTTCCTGTATGCATTATGCATAAAAAGGCTGAAACAAAATCCTGCGACAAAATCTAGTCAGGATAATAATGATCTGTAAATAAATACAGAGTACACCATGCAACTGGCATGTGTTCTTGCGAGCTACGTTTTGCCCCCTGGAAGTGCATCTGAGTTCCAAGGGCTGCCTTTCACTTGGAAGAGCCGTTTTTGCCTTCCTGCCTAGCATTTTGCCTTCGTGACTAGTTTGCCTCCTTAAGATCTAGACCTAAGAAAGTGAAGCTCACAGAAAGAGGTGATTTCCTCTCCTGCTTACCTAATACTTCCTTTTTTAAAAAATTGTATTTATTTATTTTTAGAGAGAGGGGAAGGGAAGGAGAAAGAGAGTTAGAGAAACATCAATGTGTGGTTGCCTCTCACATGGCCCTCACTGGGAACCTGGCCTGCAACCCAGGCATATGCCCTGACCGGGGAGTCAGATCAGCGACCCTTTGGTTCGCAGGCCCACGCTCAATCCACTGAGCTACACCAGCCAGGGCACCTGCTTATCTAATACTTTATTCCACGTTCTTGTTCTCTGTGGAAACTGACATGCCTGGGTCTTCTAGGAAACAGTAAGTTCATCCTCAGGCTTTGTGGCTTTGCTCTCTGACTCCAACAGGATGCTAAATTCAATGTAACACATTGCCTCTAAAATTCTTACATAAAGTGCAGTTACTGGAGCAGCACTGAGGTGCTGGAGACGCCAGTGTTCTCATTTCATTGATATTGCTGAGCTATAGTTTCTATATAACTCATGGATCAGGAGATTCTTCTACTGTAAATAATGGCTGGATCAATTGTTTCTATTCTAGATATGTTTTAGTATGCTTAGATATTCCTTAGTATATTGATGTTATATGTATAAAACAATTAATGTTAAAACAAGAGAACTTATTGGAAAAGTAGTCCAATCTATAATTTTCTATAAAGTTTTTCTGTGTTTTTAGGTAGAAAGTGAATGACTAAAAGAATATATATAATTTCCTATAAAAGATACAGATTATTTTTAGTGAGAAAAAATATTTCTCAGGTATACTTCTCAAAAATATTTGGTTTGGTTTGAGGGGATGCAGTACTCCAGCTATGAGAATTGTCTACTTAAAGAACTTGAAACTCGTAAGAAGATTTAGAGAGTATATTAATGAATAGGCTACATTGTATCATTTTATAGTCATTCTTGTTTGGGTTTACTTTGTTTTGTATTCATCTTTGAATGCACTCTTTACTTTTTTATTGGCTGGAGTACACTGCATTTAACTTTCTAAAGGCATTCCCAAATCTGATTTATAAATCCATTGTTCCATATATGTGTACTATCAACTTAAGGCTGTCAAATTTGATTGAGCAGAGTTTTAATGGATTTGCAGGAAGAATTTATTAAAACATTTGATTTATATTGTATTCTTGAAAGTTCAGAAAGATAAAGCATACATTTGCAGATAAATTCATGTGAGATAAATTTTGGAGAAATTAATTTAATGCTATTTATGAAGCCATTTATGAAGCATTTATAATGCTATTTATGAAGCTTATTTTTGGTGACATTTTGTCTGTGCCTCTTGTTAAGCAATGGCAATAGAGGTGTGTAATGTGACAGCATTTTATTAGCAAAAGATGAAGGATAGTTAAATATTTGGTAAAGTTTATTAATTGTTTATTTACTCTTTTGAAAGAGTTCCTTATAGGAACATATAAGAGTTCCTTATATGTTTAATTCCATATTTTAGAATAAAATGCCTATTTTTTCACAATTTATATCTAGGAAAACAACATTGCTATTTGCCTTGGCCAAAGAGAAACATGTTATGTGAATATGTTCATACCTTTCACTTTTATTTTTATATTGACATTTTATTTTTAGTTGCATAGTCCAATTTTTTTGTACCTAAACTATCTTCTAGACTAAGAACTCACACATATCATTTGTGAGAAATATAAAAAAATAAAATGTACTTTATCCGTTATACTCTCAAAAACTTTGAAAGTTGGAATTCTGAATTAGAGAAAGCTTTAGAAAATAATGACATTTGAAGAAAATATCTCAGTTCTTTCTCTAAGATACAGACTACTGAACATTGTCAGCTATACTTTCATGGATATTGATTTAGAGGATGATTCCAAATGAAAAATGACTTGATAGATATAAGATAATTTGGCTCTAAAGTTTATGTGTCTTTACAAATTGACCTTAATTCAGAGGGAAATGATTTGTGAAAGGCCTACTCATGCCGTTTGATCTATACACCAGTGGTGAAATGCTCCTCACTGGTATGTTATTAGAAATATATGTTTGCTAAATTGTTCTTTCTTAAATAAATCCTTTAATAAATAAGGCCATCTCCTAGAACACTTACAATTTATGTTTTCTGTAAAATTGAGCTCAAAAGAGCTAAAGAAGAAGGCTCCAGTTGACATTTAGTATATGTCCTCATATCTCTGGAAGTGAGGAGAGGACAAAGACAGTCATTCTGAGGTGTAATTTACATCACAGGCTGAACAGCAACTCATGATGGTAGTAAAGAGGACTTTTAAAAAGGCTAAGTCAGGAGCTCTCATAGGAGAAAGGCCCTGAGAGTGCACATGATACTCATGCAGCTGAAAAAAAGGTTGAGTGGATTACTCTACTAGCAGTCACAGGCTTTACTCCAGACTCAGACTCAGTAGTCTACCCATTCACCCCATTGGGGGACCTCTTATCTGGGCGATACTCATTCTCCAGCCCCAAATATAACCTTTCAGGGTGTGTCTGTGACACCTGAGCTTATAAACCAAGAGTGCAGACACATAAGACTCCTACCTGGTACAAACACACAAACGTTGTCATTTTCACTAAGGACGGCAAAGACAGAAAGGAAAGCTTGGCAGTTACTGAGATCAGTAATCTCAACAACTAATGGACATGGGAGAAAGGAGGGACAAAAGGCTGTCCCTAGAATTTCAAAGCCAGGTGACTAAGAATAGTGGTGAACCTACAAGTATAAAAGTTACTACATCATTATCACAACCATCTTTTAGATTCCTTTGTAAGTATTTAGATTTTTCTTTGCTCTTTTTTAGTACCTAATCATCCTCCCATTTTGGAATTTGGAAAATGTAGGTTGGATGCCAGAGGAGGAGTAGCCACTGAGGAGTTGAGAAGAGGAAGGAGTATTTATAAGGAAGAGATTCTTGATTTTTCTTTCTATAGGATAGTGTGTGCTAAATATATAGAAACATTTAAATAAGTATACATTACATATACACATGTATATGGAAAACTATACAGCATACTGAAAATTAAGTAATTTCACCTTTAAAGGATATTCTTTACTGATGTTTTAATATTTACTTAAGATGGGAATTCCCTGAAGGGAACAATAATTTGGAAAGGTGCTTGATTCTTCATAAAATTTAGTTTTTTTAATTTACTTACAACTTATATTATTTCTTGTTTTATATGAGGATCTATACTATTCTGTTTTATTTACCCAAATATTTCCAAGTAACTTTTTGGCAAATAAACTTTTTATTTATTTACTTTTTTTTTCAAAGCTAACATCTTCCAATTCTTCTGAGCTACCAAAAAATAATTCAGAAAACTACATTATTTGGACAAGAAAAAGTTTTGTGAAACAATTTGAAATTGAAAGGATGGAAAGCCCTGGCTGTTATGGCTCAATGGATTGAGCGCCAGCCGGCAAACTGAAAGGTCTCTGGTTTGATTCCCAGTCAGACCACATGCCTGGGTGTGGGCCCACACCCCCAGTTGAGGGCATGTGAGAGGCAACCAATATCTCACACAACAATGCTTCTCTCTCTGTCCCCTTTCCCTTTTCTCTAAAAATAAATAAATAAAATCTTTCGAAACATAAGTGAAAAGGGTGAAGAATGTCAATTGACTTAAAGAAGCATTCTTCTAGGTCTCTATATTAAAGTTGAAAAAGAAACAAGTGAGAGAGAAGTAATTCAAACACTTGAAAACAAGTAAGTTCATTTAATATCTCAACATGAGTTTGGGGATGGGGTGGTGCTAGCTATTACAGTAGTTGAAAGTCACTTCATAGTGAATGTTAACCTACTTCTGGTTGAAAATATCTGAGTATTGTTATATAAAACACATATCATGAGCTAGTTTGTCAGTAGATTTTAAAAACTTATTCTTTAATGTGCTTGGTGCCTGCATTTTAATTTGGGGAAAGGATTAGTTTAGTCTGGTACTATAATAAGCATTCATAGACTACATTTACCCTTGAGAATTTAGGAAAAGGCAGCCAAGAGTATGCTGACATTTTAGTTTTACGGAGGTTTCCTTCTTTTCTGTTTTTTAAAGACAGTTAAGAATGTAGGTGACATGATTCTTCAGTATATTAGTTCCTACTGCTGTTGTACCAAAGAGCCACAAAGTGAGTGGCTTAAAACAATAGAAATTAGCCCTGGCTGGTGTAGCTCAGTGGATTGAGTGTGGGCCTGCGAACCAGGTGATCGTGGTTGGATTCCCAGTCAGGGCACATGCCTGGGTTGCGGGCCAGTTCCCAGCAGGGGACTCACGAGAGGCAACCACACATTGATATTTCTCTCCCTCTCTCCTTCCCTTCCCCTCTAAGAGTAAATAAATAAAATCTTAAAAAACAAAACAAAACCAAAAAACAACAGAAATTAGCTCCTGCATAGTTCTGGAGACTAGCAGTCCCAAAGCACGGCGTCAACAGTGTCCTTCCTTCTGAGGGCTTGGAGGGGGGATCTCTTCCCTGCCTCTCTTACGCTCTGGTGGTGGTTGACAGTCCTTGGCATTCCTTGACCTCCAAATGCATCACCCCACTCCCTGCCTCTATCTTCATAGGACATTTTCCTTTTGTTTCTATGCCTTTATATGGCCATCTATAATGGCACTGTTCCCATTGGATTAGGGGCCCACTCCAATATGACGTCATCTTCACTAAGTACATCTGCAGTAGTCATTATTTCCTCAGTAAGGTCATATTTTGAGATTCTAGATGTTAGGACATCAAAACACCTTTTTTTTTTTTAAATTTGATGGGGCAGGAGACTACAGATCAACCCATAACAGGAAACCTGTTTCAGTCAGGGTTCTCTAGAGAAATGGAACCAATAGAATGTGTCCGGGGTGTGTTGTGTGTGTTAAAGATTGATTTTAAGTATTTGGCTTACACAGTATTGGTGGACGACAACTCCAAAATCCATAAGGCAGGCTGGCAGGGTGAAAANATGCCTGGGTTGCGGGCCAGTTCCCAGCAGGGGACTCACGAGAGGCAACCACACATTGATATTTCTCTCCTTCTCTCCTTCCCTTCCCCTCTAAAAGTTAATAAATAAAATCTTAAAAAACAAAACAAAAACAAAAAAACAACAGAAATTAGCTCCTGCATAGTTCTGGAGACTAGCAGTCTGAAAGCACGGCGTCAACAGTGTCCTCCCTTCTGAGGGCTTGGAGGGGGGATCTCTTCCCTGCCTCTCTTACGCTCTGGTGGTGGCTGACAGTCCTTGGCATTCCTTGACCTCCAAATGCATCACCCCACTCCCTGCCTCCATCTTCATAGGACATTTTCCTTGTGTTTCTATGCCTTTATATGGCCATCTATAATGGCACTGTTCCCATTGGATTAGGGGCCCACTCCAATATGACGTCATCTTCACTAAGTACATCTGCAGTAGTCATTATTTCCTCAGTAAGGTCATATTTTGAGATTCTAGATGTTAGGACATCAAAACACCTTTTTTTTTTTTAAATTTGATGGGGCAGGAGACTACAGATCAACCCATAACAGGAAACCTGTTTCAGTCAGGGTTCTCTAGAGAAATGGAACCAATAGAATGTGTCCGGGGTGTGTTGTGTGTGTTAAAGATTGATTTTAAGTATTTGGCTTACACAGTATTGGTGGACGACAACTCCAAAATCCATAAGGCAGGCTGGCAGGGTGAAAATTCAAATGGGATTTCTATGTTGCACTATTGAGGCAAAAATACCTTCACCAGAAATCTTCAAGTTTTGGCACTTTAATGATGATGTCCACTTGAATTATCTAAAGTAATATTTGTTTGGTTTATTTTTAGAGAGAAGGGAAGGAAGGGAGAAAAGAGGGAGAGAAACATCAATGTGAGAGAGAAATGTTGATCTGTTGCCTCTTATATAAACCCAAATTGAGGCAGGTACCCTGACTGGGAATTGAACTTGCAACCCTTTGCTTTGTGGGACATCACTCAGCCAACTGAACCCCCCCACCAGTCAGGGCTCTGGTGTAATCTTTACTTAAAGTCAACTGATTGTAAATATTAATCACATCTACAAAACACCTGTTCAGTAACATCCAGACTAGTGTTTGACCAAACAACTGGGAGCCATCGATGAGCCAAACTGACAAAATTGACGATTACTATTAGCGCAAATGAGATCATAAAAATCACGGAATGAAAAGAAAAAAGAGTATGTGTAAATAAAAGCCACTTTGGGTAAAAAGACCCCCTGCTTTCACATTTGGGTATTTTAATAATGTTTTCAAATTATTGCCTAATATTTAAATAAGGTTCTCTAAATGTGAAATTCATGCTGCTATCATCAACCTAGATTGTACTCTTGAGTCTATTTTATCAACACATAGAATAGTGTTTTTCTGATCATTATCACAAGTCAGATTATGTCTCTTCCTTGTATTCTACCTAGAAGTGTTCTTTAGGAAGTATGTGTGGTGTTTTAGCATACCTTATATTATTTGAATTACCAATTAAATGAAAGCTTATATATTAATTAAAACATGATACATATTCTGAATATATATATATATATATATATATATATATTTATTTAATAGCCTAGAATTTTAACAGCCTGCTATATTTTTCTAATTTCTGCCACTTTTTGTTTCACCTCTTCTATATAGGCAAAACATTTCCCTTTGAGGACTTTTTTGATCCAGGGAAACCAAAAAATGTTACTCAGGGAGATACTGGGTGAATAGGGAGGATGGGGACTGGGGGTTATGCTCTTTTTGGTCAAAAACTGCTGAACACTCAGCGTGCTGTGGGCAGCTGTGTTCATAACTCACCCATCATGATATGGGTGACCATGTTGAAAGAGTCTTCAAAAACACTCTCCTGAAGTCTAACACAGCCTTTCACGCCAACGCCAGCTGGCACACTGATCCGGATGAGCTTCTCGAACACTCGCCCAGCAGGGAAGCCTGTGCTACAAGTGGCCCACCCTACAGAAGATAATTCCAGGTTTTGGGGATCCTTCCTCATTTTTCACTGTTGCTTCAACATTTTTACTTAATGCTTACTTTTCACATCCGTTACAGAATATTTGGCCAAGAGAAAGTTACTGTATAGTGCAAAAAATTAGATTCTTAGATAGGAATTTTACCAATCACTTAATTCATTTACACTTTCTGAAGTGTATTTTCTCATCAGTAAAATGATAAGACAATTACCGTCTCAAAGAGGTGCTGTTCAAAAAAGAAAAAAAAGATTCATGGACATGGACAATATGTGATAATTGCAAGGGGGTAGGATGGAGGTGGAAGAGGCTGTAAGGGAGACAAATGGTAATGGAAAAAATATAATATATACATACATGCATGCATACATACATAAAATCACCTCAAAAAAAGAGAGATGCTCTCCACACATCAACTTATCTAATAACAATTTAAAACAACTGTACTTGGACAACAATAAAAATGTGGAAAAATATTAAAAAATCATTTAAAACATGTTAAAACTAAAGTATTTTATGCAAGCCATGTATTTTTACCAAATTTCATGTTTTATTTCTTTTATATATCATAATGTTTAACAGCATTACAGGTAAAAGGAGAAAATTGGAGAGAAGCAAATGAATAAATCATGATACATCTAAAATACATGATGAGATGTTTACATTAAAACACATAGGGAGGATTTACTGCCATAGAAAGATATCTGTGATGTATTGTGAAATTACAAGTACTCTTGAAACATCAGAAGTATAGACGCCAAACTGTTAGTGGTCGTCTCATCCTTGAGAGAGAGGGTAGAGGGTTCTAGGGGGAGTTTCTGTTTCAGTTTGTATGCACTGTGTGAAATTTTTTAATTATAAAATGGATTATTTTTGCATTAAGAATTCAAGTCACCTTTAATAATAAAACCATTCAATAAATTAAAAATAACAACAATCGGGGGATATCAGGTTTATATGGGCACATCTGGACGCTTGCATTGTGCCGCAGGCTTGTGCATGGGGAGGAACGCACAAATGAGATTGTATTGATGAGACCCAGCCAGCCGCTAAAAGCACACCCAAAAGGACGGGAGCCAAAGTGCAATGGAGGATTTCCAAACAAAAGGCCTTGAAAGCATGTGGATTGTTTGGGAGAACTTATATTTCTGTCATTGAATTCAGATTTCACTTTTCTTAGCCCCAAAGCTAAAGGATTTGACCTGTTATTATATCTGGTTCCTAATGAAGATATTTGGTAAGCAGAATATGATGCTGTTTATGCTACTGATTTCTTTAATGCCCAGCAGAGCATGGAGGAGAGCACCTTGACTTAATGAAGATGAGAAGAGACACAGTTCCTAATTAAATATTTTCTTGAATCTGGCAGTAACAGGAATATTTTAAAAACTGATAAACACTTTGGTTTTACATCAAGGACTTTTATATTCCCTTCTTTATTAGGCCAGATGTGTACTGCCAACTTAGGTAATTACTGTTTTCCCAGTAGGAATTTGCTGAAGTGTATTTTTTGCTGAAAAATATGCTAACCAAAAAAATCCAGTTTTTCCCCCTTTTGAGTTCTTCATTTTCACACAAGTGAAATAATGTATAAAGCATTTTTTAAATAACTTTGCAGAGTAGCCTCTATATAAGTACTTTTTGATATAGGACAAAGAAGCCAGTGTCTTTCCAAGAAAAGACTTTTATCTTGACAGTTTTCATCTTAGATAACATAATATTACAAGCATAAAAAGTATGTAGATACAGTATATATTCATAAAAATATTTGGATGTGTTTTTGTAGCCAATGACTTCTGCTTCTGTTAAAATATTCTACTATATTTAATATTTCTATAATGTTTAAACAGATTGAGAAGGGATCCACTTTCCTCATTTGTCTGCAACTGATTATTTAAAGCTTATTATTTTAACCAGCAATTTTTGCTATTTGTGATTTCTTTCCCTTGAGAATGTGCTTAATACCAGATGGCGCTCTTCCCAGTTTCAAGTAAACCTTCAACTTTAGTTTCACCTTTGCAAATGTCAAAATGATTTGAATATAAGGGAAAAAAGACAAATACTTAGAAAAGTACATAAATGTCTGTTACTGCTAAATATTAAATAGCAGTATCTAAAGAAAATAAGTGGTCATTGAATTTACTATTTATATTGTTTGTACTTCAACTGATAATACCAATTACTGGCTTGCCCTGGCTGGTGTGACTCAGTAGATTGAGCGCAGGCCTGCAAACCGAACAAAAGTGGTTCGATTCCCAGTCAGGACACATGCCTGGGTTGCAGGCCAGTTCCCGGTAGGGAGTGCATGAGAGGCAACGACACGTTAATGTTTCTCTCTCTCTTTCTCCTTCTCTTCCCCTCTCTCTAAACATGAATAAATAAAATCTTTAAAAAAGAGTTGGAAAATTAAAAAAAAATTACTTGCTTAAGCAAGGCATTATTTTAAAAGTATATCAATACGGTTGAATAAAAAGGAAATGACTTATTTTCAAGGATATGAATAGCAAATATCTTAGATTTCACAGCAGAAACCATGTCGTACACAGCATTTTACTTAAAACAGCAAATTATTTTACATTATAATAAAAATTTAAACACCCAAATGTATTTAGTAGTACTTTACCAGTTGGTATTAGTGATGTGCACAGTAGTCAGGACTCACGTCTTTTAAATAATGCATATGCAGTTAAATATCAACAGAAGAAGTACAACAAAAAGCAGCATCTAATATGCCAGCATGTTAATTCACTATTTAGGAGGGAAAAATGGTATTTTGCCATATTTTGAACTACTGTGGAAACTTCCACAAATAAGTTAATTAAACTAAGTGATAGAAATAAAACTAATTTTTTAAGAAAATTAGGAACCAGGTGAAAGGGCACACGTTCACACGTTCAACTTTCTTGGCCTACACACAGTCATGAAAGAGGAAAATTTGTATGACTACTATCAATACAAAAATGTGTATTGACTATGTGCCTGAGATGTAAACATGAATAGAACATAAGGAGCTATGTTCTCTTTACATAGAGGAACATATGTAAATAAACCACCATATCACACAATATAACAATGATTAGAATCAAGTTTTATTAGGAATAAATTGGGAATAGAATATTAATTAGAAAATTAATTAGAAAGTTGATTGTGTAAAATTAATTAATTAGAAAAATTATATGTGTAAAAACTGCATTTTTTTAATATGGGAGGGCATAAATATATTTTCTTAGATCCTGAATGGTAATTTTTTTCTTTTTTACCTAGAACCTTTAGGAATATTCCAGAATGATCTACTGGAAGCATCAATTACAATATCAATATTTAATATTTTCAGTGTGTTAGTTAAAGAATTGTCAATTTTACTGAATTTTTATGATGTTATTACCCAGGTTTAAATTATAATAGAAAATTGAAATTTAAATTGAAAAAGTTTTTGAAGAAGCCCCAAACTTAAACCACTTTCCTTTATGTGAATAATCATAGTCATTCACATTTATTAGTGAGTATAAGTAGAAATGTATACCGACATTCAGTAAGAACTTGTTTTTTAGATGTGATGCATAGCTATGAATTTGGAAGTATGCACTGTGTATGCTCTGTTCTTCCCGTACTGTGCGTATGGCATCCCCTTCCCTACGTCATCTAAATTTACAAACTTTAGGGTTTTAAGGAGATATGCCAAAGGCTTATGAGATTATTCTAGAGTTAGCATCTATAACGTTTCAGAGTAAACTAAAATTATTCAGTGACTAAGACCTGCCTTGAATCTGTATATCATGCATTGCCCATAACTGCCTATTAACCATTATCTTACAACCAGGATAATTGAGGTATAGAGCAAAGCTTTTAATAGCAATTGGGGAACTTCAGAGAATAGAGAGTTAAGAAATTTTGAGATTCTAAATGTGCCATATTACCAAATGAATATGGTTTTATACCAATCGTATTGCTAGTAGAACAAATTTGTCTCATTTTCTTTTACTTTTATTAGTTAAGAACATTAGACTAATGGGTATACTTGTTCTCTTCATACTCACTAAACAAAAAATGTGTTCAAGCATTTTGTTTAAAATAATATTTATTTTAACAAATATTATAGTTTAAGGTAGGTTCAGAGGCAACTATTCTGTAGTAAATAGCACTACTGATTTTGAAGACATTTTTCTCAAGATGTTCCTCAATTTCAACAAGACAGTTTCACTTAGTATAAAAATGGTTAGATCAATATTGTCTTTATTTTTAAATATATAATCTTTATTATATCTTTCCATTGCCATTTAGTCCCCTTATACTTCCCTCCCCCCAATAGTCATTATTGTGTTGTCTATGTACATGAGTCCTTTTTCCTTTTTGCTCAATCCTTCCACCCCCTAATCTCCCCCACCACTAGCTGTCACCTGCTCTCCATCTATGAGTCAATCTCTGTTTTGCTTGTTATTTCAGTTTATTCATTAGATTCCACATATGAGTGAAATCACATGGTATTTGTCTTTTTCTGCCTGGCTTATTTCGCTTAGCATAATGTTCTCCAGGTTCAGCCATATTGTTGTAAAGGGTAAAATTGTCTTCTTTTTTATGACCAAGTAGTATTTCATTGTGTTAATGTCCCATAGTTGTTTTATCCACTCTTCTATTGATGGTCTGCCTGTGTATCTTGGCGATTGTAAATAATACTGCAGCGAACCTAATGGTGCCTATGTTTTTTTGAATTAGTGTATTAGGTTCCTTCAGATACATTCCCAGAAGTGGGATCACTGGGTCAGAAGGCAGACCCATTTTTAATATAGCTATCTCCATACTGTTTTTCACAGTGGCTGCACCAGTCTGCATTCCCACCAACAGTGCAAAAGGGCTTCCCTTTCTCCACATCCTCACTGCATTTGTTTGTTGATTTATTGATGATAGCTATTCTCACAGGTGTGAGATGGTATCGTCTTTAAATAAATAATTCATACAAAATCAAGTGCAGCAAAGAAATCCTACTGTTTTCACAGTTTCTTAACTGATGCTTTCATTCAATATTTTCCCAAAACCAAGATAATTGAAAGTGTATAAAATCAGTTCAAATATTTTCTGCTATATACAGTTATATAGAAGAAAAGACATGTAAGACCTTTACACATTGACATTTATTCTGGCTAATCATTTTTCTTAAACACTCTTTGATATTTTTTTAACTTTTAAACTATAAGTATAGTGTCCATGTCGCCATCAGTTAGGGTTTCTGCTGGGGAAAAAGGGGTACACAAACCAGGTTAATCCAGGGGAGTGTGATTAGATATTGCAAAGGTGTAAGTGAAATGTTTCATCTTCAGAAAGTTTATGGCCATATTGGGTCTGTTACATTTAGGTCTGAAAAGACAAGTGGAGGAAGAAGTTGCCTTCATTAGGAAGAAGGAGGTGTTGTACAGAAAGCAAGCTTGAGACAAATTTTGATTTTAGTGTGTGAAATGCATCCAGTTGGGAAAGAGCCAGGGGAACAATCCCTTGCCCTCTGCGTTACTCCCGGTCTCCGCTGTTGCCCTCCTTGGCTAAACCTCTCAGCACCAGTGGGTTTAAAGGAGCTTTTAGATGTGGCCAATACAGGTTAATCTACCAGAGCAGATAACAGGCCCAGGAGTAAGGAGCTGGAGCTGGAGGGGCAAGTGGAAAACAGCTGATACAGTACCTAGGGCCACGTCCATGCTTCCTCAACATTCTGTGCTTCTCATGCCTTCTGAGAACCATTCCCTGCCTTAACTGAGGAGGGAATTTTAGGATACATTACCCAGCATTCCAAGGGGATATGTCTACCTGAGGGGGATGTCTACGGTCACGTGGGATCTTGCAATTCTTTCAAAACCACACTTAAAACAGAGTTTATTGTGGGCCCCCCAAAAAGACTGTTTATAAGGCCTGAATTCTGGGAAGTAGTCTGAAAATTGGCTTTCCTGATGAGCATCAAAGATTTCAGGCTAGATAAAAACTATTTCTATTAGCTAATACATAATGGAGGTTCTAGTCATAATGAAAACTTACACAAAGAAAGATGTCAGCAGAAACAGTCTAACGATTTCTTGAAGGTGACTTTATCCACTTTCTGAGCAGTGGGCATTTTCTGTGTAAATATGGGGAAACATTACAATATAGTGCATGAGAGCATGTTTTTGGTGTCATACAATCCTGTGGTCTGGTCTCGGCTTTTTTATTGACAAGCCCTGTGACAGCTCTCAAGTCCACTTTTCTCGCTAAGCATCAGTGCCCTCATAGATAAACGAAGACCATATTTATTACCTACTGTTTGGGTTTTTGAGATTACATGACATAAAATGCAAATAAACCACATAGCACACTGCCTGGCATATACTAAGCTCTTTATAAACACTAGCTATTACTTGAAAGAAAAAGTGGAGCAATTTGCTTTTACTAGGCAGCAGACTGCCTCGGCAACAGACATTATATCCGAAATCAAAGCAAGAGGATGCATTTCACTTTTTGTAATGATGGCAAAAGCTTTCCAAGAAACTCTCCGAGAAGATGTACACTTAGGTTTTATTGACAAGAATAGGATTATACGTCCATCCTAACTGTAGCCAAGGCTAGAAAATCCGGGTATAGACTCATCATAACTACTGGAGCAATCATGATTCATTCATCACGCTGTATGTGGACCCTTAGTGTACATGAAGACAAAGTAGGGATTCTATTAGCAATAATGAAGAGCAGAGGGAGTGGGAAACCAATACTGCATAGCTAATTGGCATTTTTCTCTATCATTATGTTCTTTCTTGGAAGGATAATCTAGCAAACTCTGAAGAAATTTCTTTCACAAATGCAGCAGTGTTATGTAGTATCACTTGGCATTGATTCTTATATTTTCAAGTATGAACACTTTAAAAATATTTAGTACCATATTTTAATAACTGATCATTGCATTATGTAGTGTGAAAAAGTATGAAAATGTTGGATTTTAGTTTAGAAATATTTAGCTTAAAAATGTTTATTTTGAGACATTTTTATTCCTGTGTTTCTTTTCAAGCATATTTCTAATTTCATTATTACAAAACAGCAATAGAGAGCTCATTTGCTATTAAATAACAAATGAAGGGTGTGTCTAAAGAGATCATAACTTTTATTTTATCTTGTCTCTGAGATAAGCTTGAATTGTAAAAGTCCATCTTCTGGAGACCAGTGATTATTTTGGAAAAAAAAATNGATTTTAGTTTAAACTGATAAGAACAGATACTACACTTGATCTTAGCCAAAAGGCCGAGAAGCGATAGTTTAGAAATATTTAGCTTAAAAATGTTTATTTTGAGACTTTTTTATTCCTGTGTTTCTTTTCAAGCATATTTCTAATTTCATTATTACAAAACAGCAATAGAGAGCTCATTTGCTATTAAATAACAAATGAAGGGTGTGTCTAAAGAGATCATAACTTTTATTTTATCTTGTCTCTGAGATAAGCTTGAATTGTAAAAGTCCATCTTCTGGAGACCAGTGATTATTTTGGAAAAAAAAATTGCCAGTCATTCAGAGTACGGCTACCAGATGGTAGCAGTGTGTTCTTTTCTCTAGCGTGTTTGAATCCCAATCAACAAATGAGACATTCTGAAAAGTTCCCTATGAAAACATTATTACTATGCAAACTTGAATTTACAATGGGCACATTTGGTAGAAACTAAATAAAGTAAACATAACTTATTAAAAGTTTTGTAAATAAATTCCAGGCCATCACCTCACTTGGCCTCACCTGTTTCCTATCTAGCCTACCTGAGCGATATGACCTAAACCCTCTGGCGTCTCTTCTCTTCTTGTGGGGGCATGGCCCTGAGGACCCTAAACTTATCTTCCAGTGGTCCCGTGTCCAAATTCCATGGGAGGTTAGGGCTGCAGCATTCTGATTCTATCCCTAGCAGATATCTACTACATACTTAGGACTCTGCTGGGAGTTTTATTTGCAAGATTTTTATATACAAGCTAGATAACAGCCTCATATAACTCAAATTGCAAAAGAATTTGTTGAATATGGTAAGTGATGGAAATAACTGTGAAACAATATGAAATGGTATCAAGGTGGGAGAACACTTCATAGTGGAGAGGGGGCAGCTGCTGCGTAGCTACAGTGGTGGATGCTGTATGGTCATGGGAGCTAAGCGTTACTCGGGTTTAGGTGTCTGAAGAGAATCTGAATATGTGGATTTTTGTGAAATATTCCTATATATAATGTTGGCAGTTGAATCATGTTTTTAACAAATTAAAACAAAACCATATAGCCCAAGGGCTGCCAGGGCAAGGTCTGCTGTAAGAGATTTTATAGTTGGCTTGCTGCCACCCAGCCCCTAATTGGCAAAGCAGGATTCCAACCTGGAATAGGGTAGGCCTGGCTGGGCCTGCAGCACTGCTTTGCACTAATGCACACTGTCTTCTGAACTCCAGGATATATCAACACTTTTTCCCTGCTTTTTATATTTTTGTTTCTAGGCAGCTGAACATTTCTAGATAAAGTTATGAAATTGAACTGAATGCTGACAGAAGTTAGCTGCCTTCCTTTTATTAATCACTCCTTAAACTTAACAATGTTTTCACAGGTTCTAATGCCCTAGATAGTGAATAAATCACTGCATATGTATTGATATTTGGGTGTTATTTGGAGATAACCATCTACAAAATGGGAAAGAAAACGGTGAAGTTGGGTAAGGGGGTAGAGCTAAAATTCATAAGAAAGGCCTCAATTGACCCCACAGGGAGCTCTGAGACTAGGCTGGCCTATGTTGGGGTTAGGGGTCCAGCCTTTATACTGTACTTTTGTCGACCAGTAATTGAATCTGGCTGCCCCAGGGATCTCTCTGTGGCTGATTCTGTAAAGGACTAACAGCTAACATTTTGTTTGTTTGTTTGTTTGTTTGAATGTGTGTGTATGTTTTGCCAGCACCACTCACTCTTATAGTAAAAGCCTGTAATAACCCACTCTAGCATAACAAGATTTTGGACATATATAATTGGTGATTTGCTGGACCTATGTTCTTAAACTGAGACTGGCTACATCCGGTGTTGTCCATGGAATAAGGGAGGGAGAAGCACAAAGGGGAAGTGATAGGCCGTTTTCTCTCAGGGAAGCAGGAGACTCCTGGATTCAGGAGTCCCCAAATTCAAGTATTTGCTAGTCCCAAAGCTCTAAACACCCTAGATTAGACTGAAGAAATGGATAACACATAAGCAGAGATTTCCTGGATTGTAGTTACTGTATGGGAAGTGCTGTTCAGATGCAGGACTCAGAATTGCCCTAACAATACTCAGTTTGGACCGCACAGTTTGCCACGTGGAGCCAAGTTGCCTAGTCCAGACAGGGATGGACCCTGATGGGCTCCCTCTGCAGTTTATGAACAGTTTTATTTTGATTTACAGGCATTGCTATCCATATCATACAGCCCATTATAAAAACGATGTGCTTGAGCTACATCAGTGTCATCTTCATGGCCCCCTAATCACACCTTGTAGGGATTTTAAACTCTTATTTAAATGTATGATTTATTGGAAATTATTCACCTAATATCATTTCCCTTATTATGTGAAATGCTTTTCTCATGTGCCGTCAAATTATTTAACACGTTTATCTCAAACAACAGTATTAGTAATAGTATTCTTAATTTCTAGCTACTTTATTAAAATATTGATATTGTTTTTATATGGGGGTTCTTTATTACTGTAACATTCAGTGACTGAGAATGTTGTTAATCTGGTTTGTGTCTGGCTGTTTGAAATTATCTCCAGTTGTTTAAAAACTCTGAAGTAAATGAGCTGAGGCTAACCTGAAATCATCTGGCCAGCGATTTTATTTATATGTAACCAGGGATTGGCCAGTTTCTCCTTTTGATCACAGTATGTTAATTCAGTCAGTATTAAACTATCTTCACTGGGTATTTGTTCTCACTTACAATATTATTGTATTGATATAGAAACAGAAAAAGTCTATTTTAGAAAGCCATGGTAATGGACTTTCACAAGATAACATACAATGAATATGTTGTGGCTCACCTTTCGCAGATTTGTCCAGAAATACAAGACACCTCTCATTATCTTCTTATCTCTTCTGTCTCTCACCTCACCTCTGCCAGGTAATTTCTATTTCACACAATTCTTACTGGTCTTCTGAATTTGTTAATTTAAAAGCTACTTACCAAGACTCAGTCTGAGAAGGAAATAGCTCATTTATGGGTCCTTTCATTGATTTATGGATCTGTGGCCCCCTAGACAGTACCTCAAATCTTCATGAGGTCTTAAGTGTTGACTTTAATGTTTGTATCTTTAATTTAGCTGAAATATGTGTAAAATCTCTTGTACTCAAATAACTCCCTCTTGGCTGGTCATAAAAGTTTGGGATTAAAACATATTATCCCAATAGATATCAATCATAGTTTATGCCTAGTAATTTATATTTTGAATCTATATTTTCAGATTAGACAATGTGAAAGAGAAATTTATTTTTCCCCTTTAAGTCTATTTGCAGCAATCTGCTAGTTTTATAAAGAATATCTAGACTTAGATATCTTAAATAGACTTAGATACCTGAGTTTCCCTGCTATTTGCAATAGTGTAGCCATTAAATTAAGTTCATCAAGTAACCCTCACCCACCACAAATAGCAGGAAGGCTATAAGTACAAGTCTGCCTATATAAATAAAGTTTCCTATTTATCCATGTCATTACGGGCCTTTATTTTTGCTTTGTATTTCCAAGATTGGAACATGCCTTTAAATGATAATGATCATCAAACACCAGGAGGGAGCTGACTGTGAAGACACATGGAAAATCACACAATGTTTCACAGGGGGCATACTCTCCACTGGTTTCTTCTGCTGAAGGTCCTATTTGACATTACTAACGACTGACTCATTCCCTATTTGGTTGTCATTCATTGGATTGGCTTAGTATTCACCCCTTCCAAAAAAAGTCGCTCTGAATAGTTCATGTTAATTGAAATTAAAAACCAAAGGGAAACAAATAGTCAAGCATACTTTAGGGTTGAAAATTCCATTAAAAAGTTATTTGTTCCCCCTGCAAAAGAAAAATGCAAAAGAATAATGCAAAATAAAAATATACAAAAATGTATTTTTAATAGAAACAAGCCAATGATAATTTTCATTTGTTACTTATTTTTCAATACAGTTGACATACAATATTATATATGTTTCAGGGGTACAACATAATGATTAGACATTTATACAGAGTTGGAAGGGATATTGGCAAATTTACTCCAAATGCAAGACAACTGAAGTTCTTACAATATTTACACTATAATTATATTTTACTTAACAGTATAAGAACAAATACTGTTATTGAATTTTATGCCCTTTTAACTTTCTCTGAAAATTTATTATGTATAAAATTGTTGATTCCTGTAGAGAAAAAAATTGTTGATTGATTTTGTCATTTTGTCATGTTAAAAGATATATAATTAGTACTTATTTTGTTGCTACTTGTACTAGTTAAAATTTATTCATTTATCCTTAGTAAACAAGTGACAAGTAAAGGACCTATTTTAAATCATTGGGCACCAAAATACATTTCAGACCTTATCAATTCATAGTTCATAATGACAACAAATTCTATTTCATGCTTACCTGTCTTTTTGTATCTCTTGGAAATTGTCTTATTCTAGGGTCTTTATAAACATCTTTGCGCTGATGCCACTTAAGGCTGTGGAGTGAATGAAGAAATACATTTGTTTTTGTTTTAACAAAGCAAAGATGAAATAGTAGCTGAATAATGTTTCATAAGAAAAAATTAAGTAAATTATTTTGCTTACACTACAGCTACATAAATAAAAATATGATATAGTAAATTCCCACCTTAAATATCATATATGTGTAATATTTAATGAGCATTTTTCTCCCTTTTGATAGAGGAGTATACAGAGGGGAGCTGAATGTGTTCAATATTGTTTTTTTGAGAAAACTTTATATCCCCAATTTCAGATCCTTTTTTGCACTGTTTTCTCCCAAAATGGTATTTATGTCCTGTCTTTAACTCTGTCACTCTTCACTGTTTCATGGCTCATCAATTTCTGCTTATTCCCTCCACTTCTGACCCACACTCTTACTAAATCGCATCTCTGATTCCCGTTAGCCACCAGTTGTCAGTGATATTACAGCAATTCCGTTAACATGTAGAATTACACCACTGTAATGAACATCTGACTACAAATGCACTCTCAGTGCTACATAAACCTTGTAATCTAAGAATTTTCTCTTTTTTACCTCAATATAAATATTCTCTCTCCTAGAATTATTTACTCTCCGTTCCTGTCTCTTTTATAATCCTGTGTGTTCAGAGATGTTTTTGTTCTTCATTCTCATTTAATGATCAGTTTAGCAGGATATGTAATTATTATGTTTCTGGAAGGCATTGCCCCGTCTCCTCCTTACAAGGATGCAGGATGACTTGGCTCCTCTCTTCTTAGTGGTGATCTTGTTCTGCAGGCTTTTACGTTTATAACTTTCCCTGCCACGCTGCCTGTTTCCTCTTCTGTATCTGCTTTTCATTCTCCATTCTTTGCCTTACGTTGTTTCCTCGCTTTCTCTTTTCTCAGAAGGTGTTGGCTAACTGACATCTTTTCAGATGTCCTTTGCAATCATTTCAGAGAGGTTTGGGGAGAGACAAAACATAAGTGTATTTAGTCAATCCAGCATGTTTAATGAAAAAGCTTAGTTATTAAACATTGTACTTTATTATAATAACTACTGTCTGCTACCTAATATTATGGGATGAATTGGAGTAAGTTATCAAGACAATAATAACCTATATTCATTGATGTCCTGATCTATGGCTTTACTTTAACAGAACTCTATTTCATTTAGTTCTCCAATGAAACCCGCAGTGACCTTAAACTCTAAGAGGTCATTATTTTTCCTTTGCACGAAATGAAATTAGAGAAATGTCTTCCTGGACTTCTCGATTGAAAAATGCAGGAGTTTCTTTGCTAAAATCTCCACTTAACTCAGGATAATTTAATGGAGACCTTTTATGTTATTACGAGTAATATTTAAATATTTAATTTAACAATTTTTCTTTTATTTCATGATGGTAGTATGAGATTTCATGACTTACATTTTCATGGTATGTGCTGAGCTATTAGCATTTGTATTTAATAATGCTGCTATCAATAATAATCTTAGTGTTCATTATCTTTGTGTGAAGCCGTGCATTTTAAAAATACTTGAGTTAATATTTACCTAACTAGGAAGTACCGTGACGTGGTAGAAAGGGAACTGACTTACAGTTTGTCAAACATAGGGTAGACTTGTGTTACTTTATACAAATAACATAATATCTGAGGCTAATAACCTCTCACAATTTGTGAATAAAAGAAAAACATACTTAGAAGGCTTTTAAGATTTAAGAGTCAATATACGTGTATTATTGTGATAGTGGTTTAAAGACACAAATTTATCATATGTCCCAATTTCACATGGATCTCACTTGGCTGAAACGAAGGTGTGAGCAGGGCTGCATTCTCTTCTGTGAGCTCTAGGGATGAATCTCTTCCTTGTGTTTTTCAGCTTCTAGAGCCACCTACATCTTTTGATTTATGTTCCCCTTCCTTCATTTTCAACCAGCAAAGGCAGGTTGAGTTCATTGATTTGGCCCTATCTTTTGTCTCTTCCCACATCAAAGAGCTCATGTGATTACATAGAATCCACCAACGTGATCAGGATAATCTCAAAAGCAGCTGATTGTCAACCTTAATTGCCTGTCCGACCTTAATTCCCCTCTGCCATGTGACATAATATATCCGCAAGTTCTGGGTATTAGGAAATGGACATATCTGAGGGGTATTTTTCTTGCCTACAAGAAGTATCTAGGAAAATTCCTGAAATAGACTATCAATAAATGGAATCTATTATTATTTATTGAACCAAAACTTTATTAACTTCTAGCTTCACACACATCTAGGTTTCTACTAATTGTCCAATCCACAAAAAACTTGGAGGTAGGCAAAAACAGGCATTTCTCTAGCTTTACAAATACTTAATGATTTTAAACATTGGTACTAGTGACATGGAAGTGCAAACCATATCTTCTCTGTATACTATGAGTGCTTATAAAAATTATAAATATCATGTTGTCTTGACTATTCATTTATTATTGTGGAAAGCTAATTGGCTGAAGTTTTTCTTTAATCAGTAAAATAAATAACATCACTACTCAAGGTGATTAATTTTTTTAAAATATCAAACTACATAAAATGGTAATGTTTATTCTCAACATTAGGTTACAGTGAAGATTAAATGTTATATATGCACAGTTACAAGTTGGCCATTGTTTAAATTATATGATTTTAATGACAAAATAGATATTCAAATAGTATTTTCAAGGACTTTGCTTTTGTTATTGCAGGTCTAGCAGGTCTGCTCATATTCTTGCAATAAACACAGTCATTTTGAGCAATGCAGAGGTCACGACTCTACTAATATTTTTTCATCTAGCAATTTTTTCCTATGGGAGCAATTATTCTACAAAATGATAAGTGGCAAGGGCAAAAATCCAGTTACCAGGGGCATAAAAATCACTTCTTTATTTCATAGTTGGGATTCTTGATCTCATTAATAGCCTGAAATTGCATGACAAGGTTTTTCATTTAGACAATTAACATATTAATTTACTTTATGTGATATCCATCTGCTCATATGTAATTTTTTCAGAATGACTATCCATACCTTTTTGCACTCATGTCTCATAGCTGTTTTGAAAAGCAATATATAATTATCAGATATATAAAATACTAATATACAGCACCTAAGGGGAACTATTGGCTTTCAGAAATGAAGAATTACAGGTAAATTTTTAAATTTTATTTCTAAAACTCAGATATCAAGTATTAGAGTAATTCATTTTTCAACTCAGCTCATTTTATACTTGGGATTTTTAGGCAATTTGGAAAGTCAAAACTTTTTGTGGGAACTTGAGGGTAAAATTATTCACAGGGAAGGATTTTCAAAAAAAAAAGATGAGTAAATTTATATACTTCTGTAAATTGGATTACTACACAGATTTTCTCTCTTCTTTCCTTTTTAGAGTTATAGCAAAAATGCATACTTAAGGAGTTACAGAAAGTAAAAGTGAAGAAAAAAGCCAGCAGGTTTTTTTAAGTAATCATTTTTTAATTAATTAATTTTTTATTGATGTTCAAGTACAGTTGTCTCCATTCTCCTAGGTTTGGTTGTATTTCACTTAGATTTCCTGTTTCTTTGAAATGCATGAGGAGGCTGAATTATATGATTTTTCAAAATCTATAAGTAAATGTAAATACACATACATAATTGTGCCACTGAATATTGTATATGGTATCACCTGCGTAGTTAATGCACGGTTTCTGAAGTTGAATTACCTTAGAGCAATTCCAGGTTGTGCTGCTTTCGATGTAACTACACTAACACTGTCTAACTTTCCCATGCCTGCTTCCTCATATGTAAAATGTGAAATGTTGTAAACCGGGGAAACTAACAAGCTTTGGTGGGCACCGGCCAAGGACCAGTCCTGGAGACGTGCTTTGAGAATGTTCAAGTTTGAACACAGACCTTGTGAACACTCTCCTTTCCAAGGCTCCTAAATAAACACTTCTGAACTCCTTGTGTTGCAAATTATATTAAAAGATTGTCAAGAGCAAAGACATAGATACTTGATAAAACTATTTAATGTTTTTTACTACAAATATAGACTGTATTAGTGAAAACTGTTCAAGCATATTTTTATTTCACTTGAAAATGCATTTGATTAAACAAAAAGAAACTGACATTTACAGCAAAATAACTTGCTTAACAGAATCCTCAAGGAGATGTGAGTTCTGATTAATTATGTACTTTATTTACAAGTCCTAACTAGAGAAACCTTTTCTTTTTTCTAAGTAATTTTTTAAATTTAATTATTGTTCAAGTACAGTTTTCTATCTTTTACTCCCATCCCAGCCCATGCCCCCCCCAGTGCTCCCCACCTCCCTCCCATTTCCACCCTCCTTAGTTTTTGTCCACGTGTCCTTTATACTTGTTCCTGTAAACCCTTCTCCTTTTCCCCTGAAATTCCCTCCCCTTGCCCCTCTGGTTCCTGTCAGCCTGTTCTGTATTTCAGTGTCTTTGGTTATATTTTGCTTGCTTGTTTTTGTTGTTGTTGTTTAGGTTACTGTTAAAGGTAAGATCATATGGTATTTGTCTTCCACTGCCTGGCTTATTTCACTCAGCATAATGCTTTCCATATCCATCCATTCTGTTGCAAAGGGTAGAAGCTTCTTCTTTCTTTCTGCTGTATAGAATTCCATTGTGTAAATGTGCCATAGTTTTTTGATCCATTCATTTGCTGATGGGCACCTAGATTGCTTCCAACTCTTGGCTATTGTAAATTGTGCTGCTGTGAACATTGGGGCGCATAGGTTCTTTTGGATTGCTGTTTAAGGGTTCTTAGGATATAATTCTAGCAGTGGAATTTCTGGGTCAAAAGGCAGTTTTGTTTTTAGTTTTCTGAGGAAATTCCATACTGTTTTCCATAGTGGTTGTACCAGTTGGCAATTCCACCAACAGTGGACTAGGGTCCCCTTTTCCCCACGTACTCTCTGATATTTGTTGTTTGTTGCTTTGTTTATGATGGCCATTCTCACCAGTGTGAAATGTTATCTCATTATGGTTTTAATTTGCATCTCTCTGATGGGTAGGGAGGCTGAACATCTTTTCAAATGTCTCTGGGCCCTCCGTGTATCCTCCTTGCCCTATCCTTCATAGACTGTTCCAAAAATCCAAGGAGACAAATGATTCCCAAACTCTTTTTATGAAGCCAGTGTCATCCTAAACCTAAAATCAGATAAAGACACAACAAAGAAGAAAAATACAGGCCAATATTGCTGATGAACTTAGATGCTAAATCTTCAACAAAATATCGGCAAACCTCATCTAACAATACATTAAAAAGATCATATACCATGATCAAGTGAGATTCATCCCAGGGATGCAAGGATGGTATAATATCGGCAAATCAATCAACATAATACGTCATGTAAACAAAATGAAAGACAAAAATCACATGATCATATCAATAAGGATAAAAATCATTTGGTAAGGTACAGCACCATTTATGATAAAAATACTCAGCAAAGCGGGAATAGAGAGAGCATTCCTCAACATAGAAAAGGCCATATACAAGAGATCACAGCCAACATCATACTCAATGGGCAAAAAACTAAAAGCTTTCCCACTAAGATAAGGAACAAGACAAGGATGTCTGCTTTCACCACTTATATTCAGCGTAGTATTGGAAGTCCTGGCCGTATCAATAAGACAAGAAAAAGAAACAAAAGGCATCCAGATTGGAAAGGAGGAAGGAAAACTGCCATTGTTTGCAGATGACATGATAGTGTATATAGAATAGTACATGGTGGTATACATAGTATATAGAATCCACAAAAAAAACTACCTGACCTAGTAAGTGAATTTGGAAAAAACAGCAGATACAAAGTCAATATTCAGAAACCAAATGCAAGAATTATTTTGGAAGAAGTTCCTAAACAGCTTAGGTTTTGATAACACAAAATATCAATCCTATGTCTCTGGCTTTCTGTGTGGCCTTAGATAAATTATTTACCTCCCTTTGTCCAAAGTATTTTATACCTCTGTTTTCCCACCTATAATTTGAGTTGTATCTAGGTGAGGGAGTTTAGTTTAAATAGAGGGAGGCATGCCATGGCTTGGATCTCAACTGTGTACAGTCCTAGAATTTAGAAATGCCTTACTTGGCACATTCACCTTGCCTGACATATGGGCAGAGTAGGACTGCCAAAAGTATGTTTGCATGGGGACTAATTGATCCTCTGCAAGAGAACTCTGTGTTAATGAAGACAGTGTGGGTAGGGAAAGCTTCACATTACTACAAAGCCTTGATATTTGGAGGGAAGTTAGTGATCTTTTTGAAGTGTTGGCAGAAATGGCAGCAAGTCTTTGTGTGTGGTGGTACTTTGGCCATATCTATCAGGAGCTTAACATCATATGGGGGTGGTGGGAATAATTGATAACATTCATGAGCTGTTTAGTTCTGATTTGTTTTGTTTCATAACTGGGAATTCCAGATAATCCCTTTAAAATTGGTGGTGGAAGAATTTGCTGAATCTGGATTTCTATATTCATTGGTGGCACAAGAGCTGGTTCCTTGGGATGAAACTGCCGCTCCACATGATTAACACAAAAATCAAATTAGGTAATGAGTGTAAAAATGCTTTATAAACCATAAAGTAATAAGTAATGTTAAAATAACCATTAGTACCAATTGGATAAGACCAGGGTACAATGAAACAGGTTCAAACACAAGAATTTTCTATCAGAGGTGTGAGGTGAACTTCAATGATAGGATTTTCTCTTACTCTGATCTCTTGGCTGTGGACCACCAGATCAAATATGTGTAATTCAAAATTGACGATAATCTGCAGGAAACATGCACATTTAAAGAAGCTTCTTTGGGTATTATGTTGTGGATGATAATGTTTATACTTTAAGACAACATAGTGAAGTAGAAAATGGATCCAATTACCTGATTAATACATGCTTGAGAAAAATTGCATTTTTCATAGTATATGAAAAATCAACTAATATCACAAACTTTCTATATTTAACTCTCAAGAAATAAATTGATATGCTAATAAGCAATCTCCTAAAGAATATCATTAATAGCATTTTTCAGTTGTTTTTTTTCTTTTTTAAAAGTACTTTTTAAAATTTTTTATTTATTTACTTTTAGAGAGAGGGGAGACAGGGAGAGAAACATCCATGTGTGGTTGCCTCTTATGTGGCCCCCACTGGGAACCTGACCTGCAACCCAGGCATGTGCCCTGACTGGGAATCGAACTGGTGACCCTTTGGTTTGCAGCCTGCACTCAATCCACTGAGCTACACCAGCCAGGGTAGTTCTTTTTTTAAAAAAAAATTATTTGTTTTACCTATTACTAATTATTTGTTACCTAATAATGACTAATTATTTAAATTATTTATTAAAAATTAATATTGAACTAATTTTTTCATTGTGCTTAGTAGGTCTTATTTCTCCTTATTGTACTTAATATTAACTCTACCTACTATACCTCATTATAATCAATGTCTTTAAATTAATTTATTATATCCTTTCACATTTTTATAATTCAGAAATGATTTATACTTCTGTGAATTCTATATATGCTCAAAAATACTTTTTATAGGTATTAAGAAAAGGAAAAACACACTTTCTGTCAAATGTGCTAAAATGTTAACCTATATTTCAGTGATGACTGAACTTTTAATTTTTTTGGAGAAATATATTCTGAGTATTGATTTTCAGCCAAGCTTGTCTCTATCGCAAAGGTTACAATTCTTAAATGAAAACACCTTTTTATGTTGGTTTTCCAGCACATCTGTTTTTAGTTTTAGCTAAAAATAAGAGGTTAAAAATCAACCATGGATGAAAATATTTGAGGAAAAAATAGATTTCTTTTGACAAATATCAAAGAAGAGTCTTTTAAATGTTAAATGAAAGTATTTTAGGAATAAAGTATAATTCATGTTCTCTTTGAAATATGTAGCAATTTACTTTCAATTTGAACATATTTTTCATCATTATTGCCCAATAGTATAGAACATATAATTTAAGAGAAAAAATCTATCAAGATTATAATTATACCAATTAAGCCAAATGTCACTGTGGCATGCAGATTTTTAAGCTGATCTGTCTGCACCACTTGGTGCACCTACACTATATAATTCCCCAGCACTATGAAGACTTTCACTCTCATGATTAGATTAAGTCACAGGGCAGAAAGGAATTTGTATGTGTAACTAATGCCCCAAATCACTGTCCTTAAAAATATGCAGGTTACCCAATTTTGGTTAATTTACTCATAGCATATTCTTAAGTCTGGATCGAGAAGTCAGAGAAGGATGAACCCAGAGGCTCTCATAAAAAGAATGTGACCTGCCTTCACTGGCGTGAATGAGAGTGAGCTCATGGCGGAGAGTGGTAGTAGCCTCTAGTTGCTGATTGCCAGTTGAGACCCAGCAGGGAAAAAAGGACTTCCATTTCTTCAGTTGCAGGGAATTTACCTCTTGCAGTACAATGGGATTGTGAATCCTTGGCGGTGAATATTTTCCCTAGAAACTCAAGAAAAGAACCCAGCCAGCTGACATTTTGATTTCTGCTTTGTAATAACTTTGAGCAGAACCCAACCACTGGAGGACAGATTTCTGACCAAGGGAATTGGTAGATAAAAAAATGGGTGTTGTTTTAAGGCATTAAATTTGTAAATCCTTGTTTTGTAGCAGTAGAAGGCTAAAACAGTTCCTGTAGATTTATTCACAGAAATATGCCATGTAACACAGTATATAGTAATAGATTTTAGTATACATTTTTAAGTGATCAAGGCAATTTAATCTATGCCCAGAATAACATAGGAAACTGTTAAGTATGTACTTAGCCATATTTGACATTGATTTTTATATAAACTATAAAGCATACTGTAAACAGATCCTTCAGAGTAAGATAAAACCCTTTGTGTCCAGTAAAACTCCCAATAATTTATTTAACATTATAATTAAATCTTGATCAAGCTGTAAATTACTTTTGTAAATACACAGTGACTGCCTTGATATAAAAAAAAAAGACAAGAAAGGCCTCTAAAATATATTTGCTTCTTTAATTGCTTACATGAAAATGCATGTTACAACATACTCTAAAATGCTTTCTTATTCTTGTAAATTCGACTATTTAATGTTAAATTAGGAGTAACCATTAATTTTTCTTACTACTTGAATTTTAAAGTATAGTTCAGTTTGCCTTCCAGTCAAGATAGATGTGTAGGTAAACACACAGTGCCTCCATGCACAACTACAGCAAAAATTACAACTAGGGTACAAAACAAATATCACCCGGATTCATCAGAAAATCAAGCTGTATGGAAGTCCAACTACCAAGGATTTAAAAAAGACTCATTCATCCAGACAGGTAGGTAGGGCAGAGATAGGGAGAGGCATGGAGGCACAAAGCGGTGTGGAGAGGGGTAGAATGGATTGTCCCACATTCATGTGTGGTGAATAAAAATCAGAGGGATACCTCAGGAGTGAGCAATCTCAGTCCCAGACTAGACCACCCAGCAGTGTTCCAGCTCCATGAAGATAAGTCCCTATAACTTCTGGCTATAAAAACCAGTGGCTATTAAAACAGTATAAAATGACCCAGGGAGAAATGAAGGTTGCATTAAGTGAAATAAAAAGAAATCTACAGGGAACCAACAGTGGAGGGGATGAAACCAACAATCAAATTGATGATTTGGAACATAAGCCAGAAAAAAACCCATTCAATCAGAACAGCTAGAAGTAAAAATAATTTTAAAAACTGACAATAGTATAAGGAGCCTCTGGGATATCTCCAAACATACCAACATCCTAACTACAGGGAAGCCAGAAAGGAGAAGAGGCAGAGAAAGGAATTGCAAACTTATTTGAAAAAAAAAAGGAAAGAAATCATCTTTAATTTGGTGAGGGAAATAGACATACAAGTCCAGGAAGCACAGAGAGTCCAAAATAAGTTGAACCCAAAGAGGGACATTTCAAGATGCATCATATTTAAAATGCCAAAGGTTAAGGATAGGGGATCTTAAAAGCAGCAAGAGAAAAGCAGAGGGTTACCTACAAAGGAGTCCCCAGAGTATCACTTGATTTCTCAAAAGATACTTTGCAGGCTAGAAGGGACTGCAAGAAGTATTCAAAGTGATGAAAAGTAAGGACCTACAATTTAGATTAATCTACCCAGCAAAGCTCTCATTTAGAATGGAAGGGCAGATAAAGTGCTACCAAGACAAGGTAAAACTAAAGAAGTTCATCGTCACCAAGCCAGTATTATATGAAATGTTAAAGGGAACTATATAAGAGAAAGAATATCAAAACTATGAACATTAAAATGAAACAAATTCACAACTATCAACAACTGAACCTAAAAAACAAACTAAGCAAACAAGCAGAACAGAAACGGAATCATAGATATAGAGATCTTATCAAAAGGAGGTTTATCAACTGGGAGTAGGAAGAGGGAGAGAGGGGAACCGTGAAGGATTGTGAAGTACAAAGTGGTGGGTACAAAGTAGACAGTGGGATGTGAAGAACAGTGTAGGAAATGGAGTCACAAAGAACTCATGTGTGACGCATGGGTGTGAATAAGGGAGTGGATTGCTAAAGGGAATGGTGTACTGGGCAGAGGGGAACAAAGGGTGAAAATTTGGGACAATGGTAATAACATAATAAAATATATGTTTTTTAGCCCTGGCTGGTGTAGCTCAGTGGATTGAGCGCGGGCCTGCGAACCACAGGATCGAGGTTCGATTCCCAGTCAGGGCACATGCCTGGGTTGCAGGCCAGTTCCCAGCAGGGGCCAGTTCCTGGCAGGGGATGCACGAGAGGCAACCATACATTGATATTTCTCTCCTTCTCTCCTTCCTTTCCCCTCTGAAGGTAAATAAATAAAATATTTTAAAATATATATATATATATGTTTTTAAAAAGTATACTTCAATGTATATTATCAACATAGGATTGTGTTGCTATAATGAATGATCTTTCTTCCATTTAATGCTGAATAATAAAGCACAGGCATGTTTCAAAAACAGTCAAAGTAACATAAGGTGTTTGATCAATAGTGTTAATGGCAAGGCAATGGCTTGTCAGCTCTATTTCTATATGTACACACATGCCAATACCATGTTCTTACTGAAATTCTATTTGTTGGTTTGACACACTATCTCATTTGAATCTCAAAAAACATCATGAGGTTTATTATTTTATTTTATCTCATTTTCTGAATAAAATATACATATAGATTTAAAGCTCATTGAGAATGATATTCATTTAGATGTTCTGAGGCATCTAAAACAATGAATTATAAGATAAATGTTGGTAAAGAATAATTTTTACCAGTATGCAAAATTACTTAATATTCTATAGGGCAATAACTGTAATGCTTGGGGTTACTCTTTTTAGCAGACAGAAATTAATCACATCTGTAATAAACATCATTCATTTAGATTGTTATGGACAGAAATAATTTTCATTACCTTTAGACAGGAATCACTTGCATTGCTAACAATTTTTAAACACTAATTTCACAAGTTGTTTATGTGTACATTTTATGGACTCAGGAACCTTTCCAGGGACACTTTGGACACTGCTAGTACAGTGCTGTGCACAGAATAGAGCCCCCTAAAGAATTCACACCCTAGTTCCTGTAATCTATGCGTGTTACCATACACGGCAAAAGGCACTTTACCACTTCGAAGATACTAAGTTAATGATCTTGAGATGGTGTGATTATTCTGGATCATCTGGTTTAACTTAGTGCAGTTACAGAATTCTTTTTTTTCCATTTTCCCCACATTTTTTTATTGTTGTTCAAGTACAGTTGTCTCCATTTTCTTCCCAGCACTCCCTCCTACCCCAGCCATCCCCACTTCCTATCCTTGATCCTGTCCCCTTTTGGTTTTGTCCGTGTGTCCTTCATACTTGTGTGGAGGCAAAAGAAAAGTGTGTGCCGGAATGAAGCAATGTGAGTAGGACTCTACCCTTCACTGCTAGCTTTAAAAATGGAGGGGATCCATGAGCCAAGAAGTGCAGCCAGCTTCCAAAATCTGGAAAAGACCCAGACAAGGGATTCTCCCTATAACAACTAAAAAGAACAGAGACATGCCAAGACCTAGTTTTAGCCTAGTGAGATCCATTTTAGACTTCAGATCCATGGAACTGATCGGAATATTTTTTTGATATAATTTTAAGTCACTAAATTTGTGGAATAATTTGTTAACAGCATCATAAAAAGTTAATACAGATGCATACCATAATACATTGAGTTTGTGCTCAATAACTACCTGTTGGGTGAACTCATTATTTAATTATTGAAGAAGTGTAACTCGTTCAGGATATGCAGCTAGTAAGTAGTAGATACTAGGTTAAGCTTTTTTTGCCTCTTTTCATCACCTGTTCTTTCATCCATTGAGTTCCTTTGTTTCTTATGTTGTCACAGTAGTGTTCTGTAAATTATTTTCTGAGTTTGTTTTTTCCTGAAGCATGACATGTAAACATGTACAGAAAACCATAGATTCTTAAGCATCTATTCTAATAAGCAAATAGTTTCTGGTCAATATTAGCCTTTATTTTTAAATAAAATATAACAGTTGATTAATGTTTGGAATTTTTTGTAATTATATATTTTTCTCTTTATTACTTCCAAGAAAAACCTATTGATGCAGAGAGTGAAACTATCACTATTTTATAATGCATCTATTTTCTGTATTTTCATAGATATAATTTAATTACTATATCAGAAAACTTTGTTTTGTTTCTATCAGACTTTGAAATAGAATTTAAAAGCTGGGAACTTAACTATTAAGGACCGAGCCTCCCATAATTTTCTACATTGAAAAAAAATTATTTTTCCATATAACACCATTCAATGTGGGACAACATAGCAAAGATTTTAAAGAAAAGTATAAATGTTATACATGTTTTTATAGTTGCCTTACAGTAAAACCATGCTGTGAAACTGTATACCCACATGTAGAAGATGCTCTAAAATATCAGATTTTTAAACAAGTGAAAGTTAATAAAAATTAACTGTTCCTTCTTCTTACCACATAATACTTTATTTAAAATTTAAATTGTTTTAGAGTATATTTGCAAATAATAATTTCATAAAAAGTAATAAAACATAAGATTTGCAAAACGTCTTGGAAATTTTTATTTTAAAAATGTAAATATTAGAATTTTTTAATCCATTACTGCTTAAGACCTGTGAACACCATTCTAAAAACTAAAGGCAGCAAATTGATGAAAGTTGACTTAAGATCATGACATTATATGATTGGATGAGATTAATTGTTGAGCCAATTTGTACCACCAAGCCACACTGTGTTTTTTTTCTTTCTCTTCCCATGAGATCTAAGTGGTTTAAAAAAATGTATTCTCTATTTTTAGTTCACAGACTAATACATAGTAGATATTAAACAAATGTTTATGAAATAGGTGAATAATATAGTACATGAAAAAGGTGCTTCAATTCTGCTGTCTATAGTAGAGTTTTTTTAGTAATAGTTCCAAATATATCAAATTAACTATGTATTGAGATATTTATTTTTGTGTATAGTCTTCTTGTTATAAAAATAAAAATGAACAAAGGATATGTTGATAACACAAAATTTAGTCTTACTTGTTTCTCATAACATTTTGATATCTGTAGATGTAAATATAAACAAAAAGGAAGTATTTATAAATACATTGGATAGTGCTTTTCTGAGTTGAACTAGTAGTTAAACTCAGAATGAGATGCTGGAATCTGTTGGAAATCCTGTGTGACTCTCACAAGTTATAAATGACTGGTCTGTACGCAAGCAGAGTCTCCATCACAGTATTCCAATCAGTTGAACTGGATCACTGTCCCTACCCACGAAGGAGATTATAATCTAGTAAGGATTGGTGGACTAAGGCAAATACGCCAGTAACTAAATATAAAAAAAAGGGTGCCAGAGAGTAATGAATGTACAGGGATATGAAAATCAAAGAGAGAAATTATTTAGTTGAGTAGACTTGGTAAGCATTTATTAAAATTAGAATAGGAATCAGAGTGGAAATTAAATCCGCAAGATTTATTGGGCTTTGTTGAGCGAGGATGAATAGGTGCTGGGGTCAAGGGAGGGTTATAGAACTTCGACTCCAGAAAATGACTTAATTGTCTGCTTAATGGAAATTTCAAGGCCATACAACAGAAATCAGCTCAATTTTTTTGTGTGTCTTGACCACGTCAAATATTTTAAAATGTATTTTGCATGGTTCATTTTTATACTTACTTTTCAACTAACTTTAAGATAAACCTTTCTTACTGAGAATAACCCATATGTTTAGTTTTTACTAGTTTTCTTTTTTAATCTTTCACCCAGACTCAACACCTTGGAGTCATTTTACCATTTTTTCTCTAATAATGGAAATTTGCTAATGCGAGTGATGTAGATGGACCTTTTTCAGTGCCTCTCACATCATCCCTTCATAACCATTCCCACTGCCACTGCCTCTTGCCACACAGGCCCTTTGTGACTGATACCTGGGCTGGTGCAGTAGCCTCCTTGCTGGTACCTTTCTTAAATGTGCTCTCCCTTCTATGCATCCAAATTCCTTATAGAACACATCTTCATTTGTATTGCTTCCTTAAGCCCACATTCCAATAGCTTGCTAATGAATGGTCTATTCACGCTAATTGTGCCAGAATTGTTTTATAAACTATTTTTCTCCAGATGTCAATAATCAGTTTTTCATGTTTAGAATAAAGTGCTATTTTCTTATCTCTCTTTGCTAGCCAGAGATAAGAGCAAATGTGATAGCCCTCTTCTGAACTCCTAAAAATAACTGCTTTGGATCACTATAATTACTACTGGCCCAAACAGCTCCTAGCATTTTTAGCTTATTGTTATATATTGTAATATCAAAGGGCAAAGACTACGATACCTGTATATCTTAGCACTATTAAAATGGCACCTTACACACCATAGTTACTCAGTAAAACACTAACTCATGGGTTTAGTTTGTCCTAACTTTTTACATGGCTTTAGGACTCCTGTATTTATCTAAGAGTTTGTTTACTACATTTTCTATCACGTGTTGAACAATTAAAGACAATGTATGCATTCCTATCATCATGTTTTTTCTCTTTTTTAAAAACTATAGATTTATTAAATTGAAAGAGTTCTGTGTACCAAAGAGATGCTAGTCAAGTATTCTTTAAACTATGACAGTTATTTGAAGAGTTGGACTTTAATAGTTTACAACAATCTAAAGAAAAAAGCAGAACCAGTATAACAGAAATTGGACATTTTAAAAATCCAAAATAGTCAAATATATATTATTATGATGATTATAGCACCTGATTAATTCTCATATTAATTTAAATGTTTCTATTCCATGAGTTTCTCATATAAATTCCTGGCATATTCTTTGCATTGTTCATCAAATGTCTGGCATATTCTTTGCATTGTTCATCAAATGTCTAATAATGACAAGGTGTAAGGAAATATAATTACTGAAAGCTTTTATTTTTACAAAATTTTGTGTAGCCAATTTCAGAGACTTCTAAAAATATCACACATTATTTAAACTAGAAATTTTCTATCAAAATAAAAGATGTATGGTCAACCAAGTAGATTGCTTACTGTTTTATATTTGTTCATATATTTCTTATTTTGAAATATATTACTAGGATGTGTTACTTTTTGAAACTTCTTACATTGTATTTCTTACTCTATGTGGAAACATTGAATTTGAATTCACTCATTGCCTACCCCTAATTGTAGGCTTGAAAATATATTTACATTATAAAGGGGGTGTAAGATTTTGGATGGATAGTATTTAGTCATTTATTTTTGCTGTATTTCTTTGTTCATATTACAGATTAAAAAGTTACAAGGAGTAACAGTTACAAGGGCATGTGAGTGGGGAAATGGGCAAGCATGCGAAATACCTTACAGCAGTTACATTTACTTTTGTGACCTCACGTCTGTTGTTATGAGTAAAATGTATATTCTGAGGATATATAAACTTGTATTACTTTAACCTTAATATTTAGAGTCCTGACAACAGTTAGCTGTACACAATATTACCTCACACCTGTCAGAATGGCCATCATAAACAAATCAACAAACAACAAGTGCTGGAGAGGATGTGGAGAAAAGGGTACCCTTTTGCACTGTTGGTGGGATTGCAGATTGGTGCAGCCACTGTGGAAAGCATAATGAAAGAACCTCAAAAAATTAAAAATGAATCTGCCTTTGACCCAGCAATCCCACTTTTAGGAATATATCTGAAGAAATCCAAAACACTAATTCAAAAGTACATAAGCACCCTATGTTCATTGCAGCGTTATTTAACATTGCCAAGATATGGAAGCAGCCAAAGTGTCCATCAGTAGATGAGTGGATAAAACAACTGTGGGACATTTACATGATGAAATACTACTTGACCATAAAAAGAGGGAGGAAAATTTACCCTTGGAGAAGTTGAAGTTTTTTAGATACATGTAATGGATCAGATATAATCTTTGCAAAATTTTCTTCCTGATTGTGGCTTAACTTTGCATTCTCTTGAGTGTCTTTGGAAGAAAAGTTTTGATTTTTCATAAACTTCAGTTAACCTTTTTTCCCCCTATGGATTATGATTGTCTGAAATCTTGTTGTGGTATCCAAGAAATATTTCCTTAGCTGAATGATGCCAGTTTTCTCTTGGAAGTATTATGGTTTTAGGCTTGGCAGTCGTATCTTTGACTTTTTTAGATTAATTTTTGTATTCACTATGAGGTATGGTATGAACTCCTTTTCTTTGTGTATGGATATCTGATGGTTTCAGAAAAAGACTCTTCTTTGTGCCTTTTTCAAAAATCAGTTGTTTACATATATATATTGGTCTATTTGTAGATGCTGTCTGTGTGCTGTCCCATCAATTTATTTGCGTATTTTTACACCAATAGCACGCTAGCCGCATTATTGTGACTTATGTAAGTCTTGAAATCAAGTGGTGTTTGTCTTTTAATTATGTGATTTTTTCATAAAAAGTCATTTTGGCTATTTAATATTCCTTAAATCCTTTTGAGTTTTAGAATCAATTGGTCAATTTTCTCTAAAAAGCCAGCTGGGAAATTGAGATTACACTTAATTATAGATGAATTGGTAAGGATTTCTGTCTTTATAATATTATTTACCTGTGAATATAATATATCTATATAGGTCTCCCTTAATCTAAGCAATGTTTTGTAGTTTTTGGTTTATAAGTATTTGACATTTTTGTCAGACTCATTCCTAAGTGTTTTCTATTTTTGCTGCTATTGTAAATGTTATTTTATTTCAAACTGTTGTTGTTGCTAACACATAGAACATGATTGATTTTTACATATCAATCTTGTATCCTGCAGCCTTATTAAAATCACTTTTCCTGGTAAGTTTAGATTTTCTAATATGCAGTCATGTCACATGTAAAACTATCCTTTATGTAAATAAAGGATAGTTTTACTTCCTCCCTTCCAATGTTGATACCTCTTAACATTTTATTCTTTCCTTATGCCTTTCTTGCCTAGAAACTTCATACAGTAATGAAAACAGTAGCAAGAACAGAGATTTTGGTTTTGGTTCTAATTTTTAGGGAAAACATTTATACTTTCATCATTGTGTGAGATGCTAGCTATATATATTTTTTAAAGATGCATTTATTTATTTTAGAGGAGAAAGGAGGGAGAAAGAGAGGGAGAGAAACATTGATGTGTAATTGCCTCTCACATGCCCCTTACTGGGGGCCTAGCCTGCAGTCCAGGCATGTGCTCCGACTGGGAATAGAACCTGTGACCCTATGGTTCACAGGCTAGGAATCAATTCAGTGAGCTACACCAGCCAGGGCTGTATCAATTTCTGTTTATATTTAGTAAGACAGCATATTTACACCATTTTTAATAGATACCTTTTTTAGGTTTTTAAAAAATATTTATTTATTTTATTTTTATTTTTTTCTTATTTGTTTTTTAAATTAAATTATTTTATTGTTGTTCAGTTACAGTTGTCCGTATTTTCTCCTCACTCCTCCCCCCACCCTCTCCAAGCCTCTCTCCCTCCCTTGCTTTCACCCTCCCCTTCAGTTTTAGCCATGTGTCCTTTATAGTAGTTCCTGAAAATCCTTCTTCCCATTGTCCCTTCCCCCTCCCCTCTGGCTATTATTAGATTGTTCTTAATTTCAATGACTCTGGTTATATTTTGTTTGCTTTTTTCTTTCGTTGATTATGTTCCAGTTAAAGGTGAGATCATATGGTATTTGTCCCTCACTGCCTAGCTTATTTGCATTATACTAAGTGAAATAAGCCTTTTTTAGGTTTTGAAGTGACTTTATGTTGTGGTTGCCTGAGAGTTTTCTTCCTCTCCCTTTATCTCCAGCTAAAGGTTTACCAATTTTATTAATTCTGACAAAGAACCAACTTTTGGTTCCGTTTGCCTTCTTTACTTGTGGCCTGCTATCTATTACATTTATTCTTAGTTTCATGTACATTATTTTTCTTTTAGTTACATTGTATGTCATTTGCTGTTTTCTTCTAGTGATACATGATGGAAGTTAGATGTGTTTATTTAGGACGTTTTTTTAGAATATATGTGCTTAGTGCTCTAAATTTTTTCCTAAGTATTGCTTTTGAAACATTCCAAGTATTTTTATATGTTGTGTTTTTATTTTCATTTAGTTAAATATACTTTCTAATTTCTCTTTTGTTTTCTTATTGGGCTCATGGGTTATCTTTAAGTGTGTTATTTACCTTCCCAACATTTTAGTATTTTCTGTATCAATTTCATTTTTAAAGATTTTATTTATTTAGTTTTAGAGAGAGGGGAAGGGGGGAAGAAAGCGGGGGGGAGGGAGAGAAACATGGGTCTCTCATGCGTCCCTTGATGGGGACCTGGCTCACAACCCAGGCATGTGCCCTGACTGGGAATCCAACCAGCGACCTTTTGGTTCCCAGGCCAGCACTTAATCCACTGAGGCACACCAGCCAGGGTTGTATCAATTTATGTTTAAATTATATTTGGTCAGAGAATATATTTATCATGACATGAATTTATTAAATTTATTAAGAGTTGTTTTATAGCTCTGAATATGGTCTCTCTTGGTTAATGTTCCCCGTGGACTTGAGGAAAATGAGTATTGTGTGGTTATTGGATGGAGTGTTCTATAAATTTCAAGTAGGTCAAGTTGGTCGATTGTGTTGTTCCAATATTCTGAATTCCTACTGAATTTATGTCTTCTTTTTCTATCAGTATTGAGAGATGAGTATTGAAATCTCTGACCATAATTATGGATTTTTATTCTGTCAGGTTTTGTTTTATGTATCTTGAAGTTCTGTTGTTATATGCAAAAACATTTAGGATTTTTCTGTTCTCTTAAACCAATAAGCCCTTTATCAATATTAAATAACCTTCTTTATTCATGGTAATATTATTTTTTAAGTTTATTTTGGCTAGGATTAATATAGCTGCTCCTGCTTTCTTTTGATTAGTATTTGCAAGATATATATTCTTTCATTGTTTTATTGTAATCTTTATGCATACCTTTATGTTTGCAGTTGGTTTTTGTAGGCAGTATATCATTAGCTATTGCAGCTTGATTCAGTTTAACAATATCTGCAATGTATTCGGCAGTCTTTCAGCTGCCCAATTTCTATCTTAGTATATCAATCTTATTCATTTTAATCACACATAATATTCCAGTATTTTGTCAAGTGGCCAAGCGATTTCAAAAACAGCTAGCAACTGCTAGGCCAGCTTGCCTTATTTTATGGATTCGGTCCACAGGAAACAATGAGACTTTGTTACGCACAGCAAACATCGTGATACTCATGTTTGCAGCGGTTCCTCCAGACCCTCCAGCCACCACCGCCAAGTCCCCAGCCAGCGTAGCGAGAGTCCTGGTGGATACTGTGCACATAGTATCCCCCTGGACTTTGTCACAGAGAAGGAACACCTTTAATTTTATAAGGAACTGCTAACAGTCCTGCTCAACCCTTGCCCCACAAGGAAATAACATTTTTTTTTTCACCCTAGATCAGGAATCTGCTCTTTCTCACTCTGGAATGCTTCTGGGGAGGAGGAGAGACTCTAGCTTTATTACCCTGGAGTGTAAGCTGATACCTGCCCTGGAGTAACTTTGCAAACATTCTTGCACAAAGCCATTAATGCCCTTTGTTTAGAGGTTACGAAGAAATGGCAGACTCATGAGAAATTATCTCCCAACATATATATATGTGTGTGTGTGTGTGTGAATAACAGTCGTCATAAAAATACAAACAAGCCACTCTAAGTGTTTAGAGTAAGAAAGGGTTTAATATCCGTAGAAACTAGAGACTTAAGCAGTGGTTGGAAGGGTGGGGGCAGACTATGTTAGAGACCCTGTGCTTGCTATCAGGATATCTGGAAGCACAAGCAGCGCCAGCGAGCTAATGCTGCAGATCCCTGCTGCCTGTGGTATGCAAGTGTTTAATTCTCAGGAGGATGCCTGAAAACTGTTGGCAAAACCCTGAGTCTTCAGCCTGCTGTCCGCCAAAGCCCCTGTGCCTGTCCTCAGCAGTGCCAGAGAATAATGGCTTATCTTACTGTTTCACATCCCAAATCACATTCAAGTTATTGTCAGTGGCACAACCTGCAGGCACTCTGGAATTTGGGGGAAGATAACTCCCACTCCCTTCCTTGCCTGTGTCATAGCAGAGAGTGTGGGTGGAGAAAAGTGATGCTGATTTGATGACAAATCTAGCAATTGATTTGCTAGAATCAATGTTAAAATCAATTGTTAAAATCACAATCACTATTGTGATTTCTAATAGTTTTGCTCTCATATACTGTACTCTAGTAAGTGGCTTTGAACATCTACATTTTGGCATATATGAAAGGATTTCCACTGGACTGATTCCCACAAATCGAATGGCTTACAGTGTGTGCCTATGACATGTTTTGGTAAAAGGAACCAAATTACTCTACAAAAGCAGTTGCTTTCCAGGGAGTAACCACAGGAGAACGGAGGACAGAAAAGCCTGTTTGCAGATAATTTAAAAACAAGTTTGTATGAAGTGTGTCCTTCCTAGACAGTAGTAGCTCAGTGCCTTTGAGTGGTGGCTCCTTGAGTCAATGAAAGGAAAGATGAAAGCGTGCTTTGAAATTTTCTTGCAAAACTTAATATCTAATATCAATCCCTTCACTACTGAGAGGGAAAGAAGTAAAGGATTGAAGGCCCTTGATAGGCATTGTGCCAGCAGCTTTCACGTGGATTTTCCACTCTAATTGTTAGTGTAATTCTAAGGATAGTTATATTACCCTCTCGATCATCCCTGATGAGATATTGAGCCTTAGCTGCCAAGTAACTTGTTGAAGAACATGCATTAAATAAATGGTAAGGATAAGATTTAAAAACAGCTATGAAAGATTAAAAAACCTGTGTTCCTTTGTTCTGTTTCCTCCTTCTCAATAAACATCATTGAGCCTTGTATTATTCTTTTAAGACTGTTTTATTCTCTTCAAGGCTGTCCATGCAAATATTTTAATTTCAATCACAGTTTGACTTCCATCTTCACTATTTACTTTCTGTGATTTTTGAGCAATTCAGTGACGCTCTCTGAACTTTAGTTTCAACATCAATTAAACAGATGCAATTGTACATACCTGTCAAGTTTGTCATGGAAATCAGAGGTAACATACACAGTGTGCTTAGCATATGGTTGACAGCATTAGTGTGTGTAGCTGTGACCATGGGGCAAGAAGGTCGGGGGTGAAGAATATAGAGTTCAGGACCAGCACGTGTTGGATGTCATGAGACAAGATGCAGAAGTGTGTGTCTGCTGTAAATCATGTGGTGACTTACATGGATAGATATGGACAGCTAACGTGGCGCTTCTAACTGTTCAGATGTCTCTTCACAAATCAGAACAAGCTGAAAACAAAAAAAAAATACTTGAAAATAAAAGCATGGACTAGAATAGAATGTGCATAGAAGACTACAAATCCAATCTAAAATATACTTTATTTGTTTTTGATTGAATTTGTTGGGGTAACATAACTTAGAAATTACATAAATTTCAGGTATACAATTCCATAATGCACCATCTGTATATAGTATTGTGGGTTCACCACACCAAGTCAGGTCTCAAGGGGGAGTCAATGGTAATTTACTTTCATTTTGTCCTTTTTAAGGAAACTTGGCTGGTAGTAGTCCATTACTCAGTCTTTTTGTGCCTTGCTCTAATGTAGATTAGATAGAAAATCAGAAACAGCTTGAAAATCTTGGTGATGTATTAGTGATATTCTTATTAAAATAAAATGTCCTGTGACTGATGAAAATGTAATACACTTATTACATTTTCTAGTCTTACTAGTGCCAGTGTGTTTCAATTGACCAAAAATTTTGGTGCAAGTTTCGTATATTTTCAAACTATCGAGACAATAAACATAATTTGGTTACTACAATATATCTTGACAATATATGTGTTAATAGCAGTTAAACTTATTTGAATGCAACTATAATTGATACATTATGTTAATTTAATGTTAAATTACATTGACACCCTTTTCTTTTGATAGTTTTCTTGGTTCTGAGGAGTCTTATTAAGGGGTACTACAATGTATTTCTCATTTTTTAATATGTTCACATGTATTTGCTCACTATTTCTTTTTCCTCCGAAACTCGCCTCTGAAAGTAAGTATAATTTTTGGATGAATATAGAATGCTTCTGGAAATTTTCAGTATGGGAGAGATAAATGCACCTATTTGGAGTATACTGTCTGAACGTCACACCTTAATCTCTTCTCTGCCAGAGGCAATATTCCACCGGTTGTTACTATGTTTATGTTATTTTGGAGTTTGCATCTCACTGTTCACTGTATGATTGTGAACAGACTACTTTAATATGTCTATAAAGACATTTAATTACTAAAATATTATGTATCATTTCATAGAAAATCAGTGACATGGATATATACCATAAAGGGCATAAAAATCCTAATGACCAATGGTTCATTTCCTAAAAATACGATGTGTCTCAGAGGTAAAAATATTCAGTGGTGTATGTACTGTTGTGCTTTGAAATGACCGGGGGGCATCTCAGGCTACGAGGGTGAACAAGATACTCAGACAGATAAAACCAGTGGTAATATGTGTAGATATTAACACTGGCATCAGTCAGGCTGAGCTTTGGTGTTTATACACCAAATAGTCACCTTTCAAGAAAAGGATACAAATACATTTTGGCCTGCAGATATTTTCATGAGTTTTATGTTTGCATTTTGTTAGTGAAATGAACAATTATTTTTTAATTTTAATTTTCTTTTTGTGCCCTCACCCCAGAACAATTTTTTTATTGTTTTAGAGAAAGAGGAAGGGGGAGAGAGAAACATCGATGCAAGAGAGAAGCGTTGCTCGGTTGTGCCCATATGTGCCCCGAATGGGAATCCAACTGGCAATTTTTCACTTAGGGGATGGTGATACAACCAACCAAGCTACACTGGCCAGGGTGATGAACAATTCTAATAAAGCACAATAATCATTGCAAATGGAGAAGGACAGGATAGGAGTAATTCCAATCTTGTAGGGAGGGAAGATTTCACATAAGGTTTTACTTATATATTTAGTTATGGGTGCCTGTAATGTTTTGAAATCTACTACATTATAAGCAAAAGTTTAGTATATCTACATTATTGACTCAGTATCTAAAAAACAATGAAAACAGTATGCTATTTTGAACATTCACCTATATTTCAATGGGTACCTCAATGTTTAAGAGATTAAATCTTATTGGAGTGGTAAGATTTGGTCACTCATAAAATGATAAATAAAAATTCAAGAATGGAGGGAGTAGGCTATGGCTGCTGTAATAATGTTCCACAGTTAGGGTCACTCACACAACACAGATTTTTCATCTCACAGTTCTGGACACTGGAAGTCTAAAGTCAAGGTGTCATCAGGGCTATTTCCTTCTGAAGTTTGCATGGAAGATTCTGTTTCATGCCTCTCCCTTCACCTCTGGTGGTTTTCTGGCAATCTTCAGCCTTTCTTGGCTGAGAAGCATCACTGTGATCTGTGCCTTCATCTAAGCACAGTGTTCTCTCGGATGCTGTTTGTGTCCAGATTTCCCTTTTCTGGTAGTGTTGAGGTGTGGCCCACCCTACTCCATCATGACATTATCTTAATATCTGCAACAGCCCTGTTTCCAAATAAGACCACCTTCTGAGGTACTGGGGAACAGTACTTCAATTTATAAATTTTGCAGAGACATGAGTCTTTTCAAGCACGTATCTTGAACTTCAGCTTGTCATCTTCCTTCCTCTGAAGTGAATTGCAGTAAAAAATATGATATAATTTGAAGGAAAGACTGCACTTAAGACCTGCAGATTTCCAGGCACAATGAAGTCCAGGTGGAGTCAACATTTAGCGATCACTCCAAACCTATTTTTAGTAATGTTAACTCTCGACTTTCTAAAAGCACTTCTAAAGTTGTTAAAGATGATTTTTTTCAATATCGTTTTCTGAAAATTGACATGCTATTGTTCACGGATCTTGGTAAACAGAAAGAAATGAGGACAGGGTTAGATAAATGTGAAAAAAGGCAGTAGAGGTTCATGTGCATCAATCAGTGATAACTATTTAAAAAATCAACAGAAAGTTAACCACTTTTAGGTTTTGTTTTATTGACTATCAAACGGCATGAACAAGTTGGCAGTCTTCAGTCATCTGTACACATTTCTCGATGTTTCTTGATGATCTATACATCAGGTATTGTTCTAGGCAATTGTGATAGGTCATTGAAAAGAGAACAGACGACCCTCCCGGCTTGTAGTTTACTCTTAGGAGAAGGAGGAAGGCCAAAAACACTGAAAAAAAAACTATGAGATCTGTCCCTAAAGTACCCAACCATGCAATATGAAAAATAGAGAGACATTTATTGAAGATATAAGGTACAAGGAACATTGTACATAGGACAATAACACCTCAGTCCCCTTCAATGTAGGCACCTTGGGACCTTACACAATTTTCTCAGTCGCCATCAGCTGCCCCATTGTATTTCCCTGAGTCTCATTGGCTGTCTTGAATCTCTTCCCTTTCAAAGATAATTTTAGTTTTAGGGAAAGCCAGAAGTTGTAGGGGTGCTGAGTCACCTGGGTGATTTGATGTTTTGCCAAAAAGTTCTGCATGAGATGCGAGGTTGTCGTGATGAATCTGCCAATCACCAGTTGCCCATAGTTGTGGCCTTCTGAGTCATCTGAATAGCTTCTGTGAAGGAATGTTCAAGCTTAACACAGAATTTGATCCAGATTCATTGGCTTACTTTCTCAGTCATTTTGAATGCGATGGCCAGGTAGTACACATGTTCACTCAACAGCTTCTACTACCCCCACTGACTAGTACAGTGAAGTTGGCATTGTTTACGCATGTGCCTTCCAGTCCACTCTCCTTGGCTGCCAGGTTACGCGATGTCATGAAAACTGTTCTTGTTATATTCACAAGGGCCGTACTTTGGGGGGGGGCACACCTTGTATATAAGTAATCTCAATTTTGCCTTGCATAAAGTAGAAGTAATAATTGTTGTAAGAACTAAATAAGATAATAAATATGTAAAGCTCTTGGCAATATATCTCTCACATAGAAAACACTTGATTAATGTTAGAAATAATAAAGACAACAGTGATAATAATGTTAAGTGCTAAACATAACCCATACTTCTATGTTTCCACTTCTCTGGTTGAAAAATAATGTGACACCCGTTGGGCCAACATGACCACCATCCCTAGAACATCAGCTGTGACAAACACTAAACTGAGTTAAAAACAAAAGGTGATAGACATTCAAAACAATGGATGGCTTTTACATGCAAACATGTATGCACACATGTGCACAAATACACAAAACCAGCCAAACCAACATTTTTGTTTGGTTCGAAACATTTACTATAAATAAAATATGTTCCTGTTTAACAGTGGAATTTCTTGCCAGTCTGAATAGCCATTTATTTAATGTTAATCTAGATTCAAAAACTTAATTGATAACTTCATTGAAAGACTACGATAATCTGCTAACATTTAGTATTTAATCTCACTCCTTGAAATTCTCAAAAAGAAATCACCAATGATCCTTTCTCCTCATTCTTTTTCAATGACTCATTTAGTCTCCCTGAAAAGTTAAAGATTATCAAAATGAATAAAGTATAAAAATGTTATTTTTAATTGTTTAGTAAATAGCAGTTTTTCTATTTTTTTTCCTTCAAAAGCTGAACTTTGAAGTAAAACATGTCCTATCTCCTCTTATTCTGTACTGTGTTTTAGTTCAGAATGATGAATGTGATTGGGTTTAACTTGATTGCATGCTCAAACAGAATTATTAGGATACCACATGCATATCTTTTAATGATAAGTATGTCTATCACTTACTTGATCCCTAAATTTAAAGCCATAAACTAATTTTGAATATTTCAGTGTAACTCCATCCCATCAGTTCTTACGTTTCTTCTTTTTTTAATTCACATTTTTTACTAATTGAAACTTAAAATGTTGGCTTGCTTGTCATGACTTTTCTTTGATACATAATCTTGATTAACTAATGTATGCAACATGAAAATTATAAATGATTTACCCTTGTATTTTTTTCCAAAGGACAGTCTATTATTTTTCTCCTTTTGCACTTCCCAAGTCTCACATTTTTACAAAGAGAAAGCCAGTCTTTAGGTGTTTTATATTCATTCTTACTGAACAAGCAGTGGGGTCCTACTGCCCCTTGCCAAGTGGCAAAAATCCCTGGAGGCAGAGTTTAGTGAGAAAAGGAATCTTTTATTCAAAGTCTATATAGTTTGAAGTAATGGCAGATTTCTGCCTCAAAGACTGTTTCCTCTGAGACACCCAAAGAAAATCACCCTGCCACCCTCTGCCAGCTCAGTTGGAGGTTGCACCAGGGACAACTTCTTCTACCCAATAGTATGGTCCTTTAAGACTTAGTTGATGGTGGCTTAGTTGATTTCCAGTCACTGGCTTCAGGCATCTTTCAGAGTCTGTGCATCCAGGTATCCTGCTTGTGACGTGCTGTCCTCTTCCTTTGGTGGCTGCCCTCTGGTGTGTCATGCACAATTCCAGTTGCTGCTGCAACTTCTCATGTGGGGAGAGGGGAGCAGAGCTTGTCACCTGGCTGCAAGCACTCAAGGTCCTGAGGCCTCCTCCCCTTTAACACTTCTATTCCTGCTACGCTACCTTCAGAACCGGCATCTGCCAGTCCACTAAGTGCATGCAGACTGGAGTGGGCAGAGTGGCAGCTGTGGTGGGAAACTGCCATTGACGGGTCTATGCTGGAGGCATGGGTGGCTTCCCAGGAACCTTCCTGTGTGGGGGAGAGGCATGGGGCTTACCACCAAGCCACAGTCCCCAGGCCACTGGCCCGAGCTTCCTCCCCTCTCCTCGTACTGGTCTAGTGCCTGTGCATTCCAGGTAAGCCTTGGAGTGCTCCAGTAGGGGCCCTGGGCACATTCCAAGACCACACAGTCCCCAAGGCCCTGGGGCCCAAGAACTCCAGCTTCAGTGGCTGGGGAAAAACAGAGGAGATACAAAAAAGCCACATTCCCACAGGACCTCCTATTTAAAGGCTTCCCCCCAGAATCCCCTGCACCGCCAGCATTCATCCCTCTGGTTGCCAGATAGATGTACACTGGTTCAGCTGCTATAGCGCAGCTGCCACTCAAACACCATCCTTGGTGCTGTCCAGCCCCTCCCCCATTTCTATACAATTTCATGAACAATAAATACAGAGATTGAAATTATATTTTACTGTAGATACTGTAGTTGTGCCATTAAATAAATGGAAAATTACATAGTAAAAAGTATCTTACAGTTTTATTTTTCTTCATTTTAAAAGAGCAAATAAGTCTGAGTAAAATATAGTTTGGTAAAACAAAACAGATTTATTTATGTAGTTATACTCTAAATTGCTCTCCTGGGTCTTTTGTGTTTTGAATATTGAAGCCATTATTATTTACTGAATTGTTGCAGTTAAAAGCTTTTAGATTTTTTTACTCATTTTCCTGAGAAGCAGTTATTTTTGTAAATAATTCAAAGGAAGTTAAGATCTTCCATAGGTATGTAGAAGTGCAAATGATTATTAAGGAAATATCTAATATAAATAAAGCCCATTGTAGAGGGTATGTCACACACTGGAAATTAAGGAACTGCTGATTTTTACTATATGGTTGTATTTATAAAGTATTTTGCAGATATTCAGATTTTGATATTTTCTTACCTCAAGAAAGTTGTTGACATTTCCCCCTGGCCAGGTGGCTCAGTTGGTTGGAACATCATCCCATACACTGAAAGGTTGCGGGTTTGATTCCTGTCAGGGCACATACCTAGGTCACAGGTTTGCTCCCCAATGTCTCACTCTAACACCAATCTTTCTCTCTCTCTCCTTCTCCCTTTCTCTCTCTGCCCTGTCTTCCTTTCTCTCTCCCTTACTTTGTATCTAAAAATCTATTTTGAAAAAATGTTGACATTTTAATAAGTAATATCAATATATGTTACTTTCCAAAAGTAAATGATATCTCAAAAATAAATTATATTCTCTTCTTTTAAAAATATTTTCTTTATTTATTTTTAGAGAGAGGGGATGGGAAGGAGAATGAGTGGGTGAGAAACATCAATGTGTGGTTGTCTCTCATGTGTCCCCTACTTGGGACCTGGCTTGCAACCCAGGCATGTGCCCTGACTGGGAATTGAACCGGTGACCCTTTGCTTCACAGGCCCATGCTCAATCCACTGAGTTACACCAGCCAGGGCTAAATTATATTCTGAATATGTAAATTACATGCATATATGTATAGTCTATATGGATATATAAATATTATACCAATACATACAAAATTGAAATTTCTTTAAAAATCTTTCTGGAACTTTTATTTTTTATCCTCCTTTTCATTTGACTTGTCTAGTGGTAATGTACTATTTCAATTAGATTATTTTCAATTAGAAAAAAGTTGAGAAAAAACGTGAAATTCATTTGAAAACTATATAGTTTATAATAGACAAGCTTTGTGGGTGACGGAGTAGATGTGCCTGCTGGGCTCCTTTCAGTGGCCTACCAAATGAGCCATAGCCTGACAAAGTGACAACATTAGAAATAAAATGTGTTCATCGCTCCCTGCTACGCAGTTAAACTGAAGTAATGACCACGATGTCATTTATGAAATTAATGTGAATATGCTATAAAACATAGTCTCCGAATACTCAGGCACGTACTTAACATACATCCTGCCATAGTGCTGTCTTAGAATCCCTCCAGGAGCACTTTGCCTGCGGTACCTGCAGCAGTGCTGGCCAGTGGAACTTTCCTGTGCTGTTGGAAATGTTCTCTGCGGTGTCACACAGAGGGGCTGTGGTGCGCTTGAAATACAGCACATGTGGCTGAGGAACTAAACTTTTAATTTTGTTTAATTTTCATTAATTGAAATTTAGCCTCACGTGTTTAAAGACTATGCCATTGGACAGCACAGATCTAAAGTTTGTATTGGTTTTCCTGTATATTTCCACTAACTTTGTAATTGTTGGATTATTTTTGCCATCACTGTATTTATATCAGATACTTATTTCCAAAAACACATTTTTAAGAATGTTCATAGTGCTATTAAAATCTGGAATCAGCTATATCTTAAAACATTAGGTCACATCTCGAGTCAAACTGTAAATTTATATTACATATGTAATTTTTGAAACAAAATAATGTGTTCTAATGCATCATTGTCTCACAATATAGACGACATTTATTTTGAGGGCCATATTGATTTGTTGTGATGACTTTCACATATTTAAGAGTAAAGTTCAGGACAACTGCTATAAATTGGACACAGGCACTCAAAAACTAGTTGGTAAGTGAATGAATAAGCACAGGTAGTGAAAACATTAGTAGAGGAGCACACAGTGAAACCTCGATTTTTGATCCATGCAAGTGAATTGTGGTATGTGACACAAATACTGATATGGTCACACTAAACTCAGTGCGGCCCTTTGTTCACAGACATGATGCGACTTTTTGAATTTAGTGGCAGAAAGATACATATTGTGAAAAAAATCCTTTCTGTGAAAAAATCCTTTTATTTTATCTGTACAGTAGAAAACTTCATTATACACTGTTACTGATATGAAGAATGACATTTTTGACATACATTTTATTCCCAAACATGAAAGAAGAGACCCCTGCAATTTTCAAACTTTGCAGATCAATCTGCTCCAAAGTGCCTGAGCCACTGCAGAGGGTTCACGGCTGTCTGTGCTGGGGTTTATCACTCTAAAGCCCTTGCCAATGGATGTTGACACGGGCATCTCAAATGAACTGGAGCGGCAAAGCCGAAATGAAGTCCTGGCGGATGCATTTGAAAAATAAGAAACAAAACTTAGAGGATACAATCAATGCCAGACACAAATTTATAAGACAAACAGTTTAACATTGGGATGCCAATTTCACAAACAATGGGAAAATGGATGTGTCTTCTCTCCTTTTACAGTGAATACATGATCCTGTAACAAGCTGTGCAACTCATGAGTTTGTTGAAAGATGGTTTCCCATGGGTCTGACACATTCCTGTGGGTTTTGCAAGCAAAGTAGAGTAAAATTTCAGACCCTTCACAGTTCTTGAGACAGTTTTATTATTCTTAAAATTTTACTGCTATCCCCAAATGATGGCAATGCTATTCACTCATTTAAAATTGTGTTTTTATAATTTATGTTGTTTGTATGAATTAAACCAGAATGTGTATAATATACACCAATATAATAGCTGTCAAGTACCTGTGTGGAATATGTCAGTCTATGGAAATAGTAATACAGTCTATTACTATGACAGTCTATGACAGTCTATGGCTATAGTAATACTTATAGCCATCTACAAAAAAACCTCTTCTATCTACAAGCATACAGCTTTGTGACTATATATTTCTTCATATAAATGTTAATTCAGCATTATGTTTTTACTATAAATGTATAAAATGAAGAAATGGCAAATACTTTAATAAAATAATTAGAATAGTACCTTCACTAATTTTAAAAAGAGGAATGCTGTTTTATTGTGAAAATAGAAGGTACTATTAAGAATATTCAAATCTTGGCCCTGGCTGGTGTGGCTCAGTGGATTGAGTGCTGGCCTGTGAATCAAAGGGTTGCTGGTTCTATTCCCAGTCAGGGCACATGCCTGGGTTGCAGGCCGGGTCCTCAGTAGGGGGTATTGTGAGAGGCAACCACAAACTGATGTTTCTTTCCCTCTCTTTCTCCTTCCCTGTTCCTCTCTAAAAATAAATCAATAAAAATACAGGAAATGATTATTTAAAAGAATATCCAAATTATTAGAATGACGATAACAAGTATGTTTAAAATGTGGTATTTTTTGTCCAATGCACTTAGATCAAAGATCACAGGAATCTCGGATTTCTGTGGGTCAGGAGTTCAGACAGTGTTAGCCGGGCCCTCTGTTCAGTGGCATACAAGGCTACAGTCATGGTATCAGTTAGCTCATGGTATCATGGTATCAGTTAGGTCTCATCTGAGGCTCTTCATTCAAGCTCGGGTGTCATTGACAGAATTGTTTCCCTTGAATCTGAAGAATTCATGGTGGCTTTGACTTCAAGGTCAGCAGGAAAACACATTTTCTTTTAAAGTCTTCTCTGATTGGGCCAGGCCCATTAGGATAAGCTTTTTAAAAATTATTATTATTCGCCCTGGCTGGTATAGCTCAGTGGATTGAGCGCGGGCCTGCGAACCACATGATCATGATTCAATTCCCAGTCAGGGCACATGCCTGGGTTGCAGGCCAGTTCCCAGCAGGGGACACATGAGAGGCAACCATACATTGATATTTCTCTCCCTCTCTCCATCCCTTCCTCTCTGAAGATACATAAATAAAATATTTTTTTTAATTATTATTATTCACTGAAAGTCAAACTAATCACATGACATCCTGTCATATCCATAGGTTCCATGTATATTCAAGAGAAACATAATGTGCAGAGCATGAACACCTGGGGCTAGAATCTCAGAGATCTTCCTAATGTGATAACAAATACATGTTTTCTCAATAATATGTACATCATTAATATACAACATTAATAAAAATGAGATACATATATGATTAAAACTACACACATTTTGTATTTCCATTAAACTCCTAATGTGTATAGTATTATAGTCTAGAAAAATGTTTTCACTATATAGCCTTTCCAATTTTCTTTTCTTTTGGCTGTATTTCACTTGATCCCTGATTTTTCTGCTTCAGTAGAAAGGTTTTCAAAATGGACATTCTGTACAGTTTATCATTTAGAAGCTTTAATCTATTTTATAATAAGGAAAGTATTTATTTTTTAGTACATTTTAAAAGGCGTGTTTACATTTGCAAATCTCCCAAGTGGAAAAAGAAAAATAATTATAGTATATGAAATAATTCAAATAAGTATCATATTCTTATCAAGCAAATAAGAAAACCTATTAGTGTTTCCCTGTCAATAATAATGTCCTTCATTATTAAATAATTGAAGACATTCAATCTTAACAGATCAAATTTCAACAGTGTGAGGTTTGATTACTCAGAGAGAGCTCTTTTAAGCATGTGTGGAGACTTACAGTTTTGATAACAACCATTTGTAAGAGCAAAGGAAGTGAACAAGACTGAGCAAACTGATCGTTAGCCATTTTCTTAGGGATTTTGTAGTGAGACATTGTGGGATGCCTTTTTAAATAGCACAAATGGTTATTTTTAACTTTATAACTTTTTATTTTGAAAAAATGTAGAAACATTAAAAAATACCTATGTTCCCATTATACCCTTCACCCAGATTCCCTTAATGTGAACATCTTATACACTGTAGGATAATTACCGAAATCAATACACTAATATTGGTATAATATAGTAATTATATCACAGTCTTTATTTGGATTTCCTCTGCTTTTTACTGGTGTTCTTTTTATGTTATAGGATCCATGCCAGCATCCCGCATTTCATGTAGTTTTGCTATTCTCCTCAGTCTTCTCTATTCAATGCCAATTGCTCAGTCTTTCTTTGCCTTCATGCTTTTGAGGAGGCCTGGTCAGGTATTTTGTAGGTCATTTCTTATTTTGGAGATGTCTGATTTATTTTCCTCAATACACTGAGGTTAATTTTTGGCAAGACCACAGAAGTAATGTAATCTGATGTCAAGGATGATATTGACGTGTCTGTTACTGGTGATGTTGACCTTGATCACTTGGCTAAACATTGCAATCAGGTTCCTCTACTGCAAAGTTATTGTTGTGATTTTTTACATATGATATTTCCTGGGGGAGATATTTTTAAGACTGTGCAAATAGCCTATTTCTCCTTAAACTTTCACCCACCAAATTTAGCATCTGTGTGTAGATACAGCTTGCAGGAATTACTATTATGGTGATCTATTGGCAATTTTCTATTTGCACTATTGGAAACTGAAGAAATTGAAGTTCTTTTTAAGGGAGCCCCATCCTTCCCCTTATTTATATATTTACTCAGTTGTTTATATTAGTATGGCCTTATAAATATTTATTTTGTAGATATGATCCAAAATGGTTGTTTATTTTGTTGCTGAAGTCATTCCAGCTTTGGCCACTGGGTGCTTCATCAGGTTACCTTTCTTACCATTTGGCATACCACTATTCTTTTTGAACATTTCTTTACTTCTTGGCATCACGAGATGCTGCAGGCTTATCTTATATTTTTCCTGGTCCATCCTGGAACCAACCACTTCTCCAAGCATCCAGTTTAGTTTATGTAAAATGGTTTTAGAAACCAAGATCTGGGTGCTAGATGTACTTACTGCATTTCATTTGTCATTGCTTCTTGGTGTTTTCATTGGACAGAACTAGAAAGTATATGTATGCTATTAACTCATTAAGCACCTCTTTAAGACAGAAGTGGCAGTTGAGTCCCTTGCTCCCCAAACCATGGTCCATAGAGCAGCAGCGCTGACGGACCTGCGAGTTGCTTAGAAACCCGGACAGTCCAACGCACCGGAATCTGCACGTGGTTAGGTTCAGAAGCTCTGGTCTAGATGGCAGTGTTTCTCTTGTTCTTCTCAGTTAAAAATCATTTGAGCAGTTTGTTAAAAGTTCCACTCACCAGACCACTACCCAAGAGATTCTAGTTCAGTGGGTTTTGATATTCGTATTTTTAAATAAATACTTCAAGTGATTTTTATTGCCCAGTAAGTTTAGAAAGCACTGATCTACAAGTTTTTCAGTGCAGTAATGGAAATGTCCTTAAAATCTGCAATGGCACCGTCCGCGACATAAAGCAGGTTATGTATTCTCCTATTGATTCTTAATACTTTACGTTTGGAAAGAACTTCATGTATTTCAAAGTGTTTTTGTGTCAGTTTATGTTTGAAAAGTTATCTTTCAAATACGACCATCATCACTATAGGCTTTCCTTCATAACAACTCCAGATTTATCTTCCTAAAACAAAAATGAAACCTTTTAAATCCTCTTTTCAAAAAGTTTCACAAGTGTTTCATTAGCTCTAAGACCAAAGTTCTGTCTGGCCGTATATGACCTGCCATGATTTCCCTCCAATATTTACTTTCTGTCTTCTCTCTCTATTCCACCCTCACCCCATGATTCTGTTCATTTTTGTTTTCTCTCTGTATGGGATTCTTTCCCCACTAGACATCATCTGTTCTGATAGCTTTCTGTTAACATCCAGGACCTGCTTTGAATGCTATTCTTCCAAGATGGAATCCTGGATTCCTGTAGATATCTGTAATAACTGCATTTTGGATGTTTGCTGTACTTGGCCATACTAGAGGTGTGATCAGCTTTCTTTACTCTCCCTTAGGTGTACATAGATATATGTTTTAACTTCACCCCTTCCTAGATTAATGAGGACACAGAAGGTAGAAATCAGGCCAGATGGTATCATCTCTCTCTCTCTGGGAATTAATAGCAGTTCAGTGGTTTCACTTTTGTCTTTACTATGGTTGATATTGATTAGTTTACATATTTGTTTTATAAGTGAGTAAAGATGATCATGACATATTATTTTAAAAAATCATATACCAGTTATATTTAAATAGTAACACAAGATTTTCAAGTCTCAGATGATGACTGTACCAGTACTGCTATTGGAAAACATGTGAAGTGATCTAGTTCTCCTTGTGAGTCAAAGAGAACATTCTGAAGGAAGAATACTGTATTCTACCTAATGACCTTATCTCAAACTTCAAATTGCAATGAGAACACTTGACATGACTATTATAGAAGGAAAACTATGGACCTATAAAGCATTATATTGGTATATGGAGTCTGGTGCCATTTACTGCCCAGTTACAATACTTAATAGGTATCAGCTATCTCTATCTGTATATACCTAGCCAGCTATAGGTATATTAGAGTATATAGGTATACCTATTATATATAGGTGTAATTAGCTAACTGTATTAGAGTTACTTTCCATAGCAGAACACTCCAGAAACATTGGTAAATAAAAGTAGATGAAACTGCTGGATTGAGATTAGTGCAGCCCAGTCGGATGTGTGCTTCAGTAACCTCTGGCACCTTAGAGGTGTTGGTCTTGAAATAGTCAACTCCTGTTTTATGATTTTATTTCTCACTTGAATTATGTAAGGCTCATACTGATCAGTGAGATTTAAGTTGGGAAATGTATTTTTACAGAATAAAAATTATATTTACTAATAGAAAATCATTTAAAATGTGTCATTTTAAGAAACAGTAATGACGAAGGACCCTAAGGCGCCTGCCATTCTATCTGAGTCAAATCTGCTTGTCCGCTATCAGAGCCAATGTCCTCATCTGAAATCTTCAGGAAGGACATTCTTCAACAACTGCCATGAACTACTTTATAGCCATGACTTACACATATCATATATGTATAAATAAATGAATAAACTTAATATGAATAGTTTAAGCGATTTTGTTTTCTAGGACTGGGCAGAGAGGCCATTGATCTACTTCAGTTGCTAGAAAAGTTTTATGTTATTTATTGTGCCACTTGAATAGGTGGCTCTTAAAAATATGAAACTACTTAGAAGCCAAAGCAATGATTACTATAAACCATACAACAATAAACTTCACCTTTCAATATTATTGTGAACCTGAGAGTGGTTGAATTAAGAAGATACCACTTATAATATCAAATTTATTAATATGAATTGAACCACTAATGCTAGGCTATGCAGTACATTTCATAGCAATTGTGAAATAAGAAAAATGGAATCTCAAAGCAATGTCAAAAATAGTTAGCCCTTGTTGGTGTGCCTCAGTGGATTCAGTGCTGGACTTTGAACCAAAGAGTCATCGGGTCAATTCCCAGTCAGGGCACATGCCTGGGTTGCAGGCAAGGTTCCCAGTAGGGGGAACGTGAGAAGCAACCACACACTAATGTTCTTTTTCTTTCTCCCTCTCTTCCTCTCTCTCTAAGAATAAATAAATAAAATCTTTAAAAACTAGTTAATATTTTTCTTTTTTAAATAGTCAAATAAGTTTAATTTATTTTTATTTTTATTGTTGTTTAGTTACAGTTGTCCCACCTTTTCCCCTTGTTAGTGTCCCCTGCCCCACCCCCCAATCCCCACAGTCAATCCTCATCCTGTTGTCCATGCCCATGAGTCCTCTATTCATGCGCTTTGACTTGTCACTTCCCCATCCCCATTATATTCCTCCCCTCTTCCCTCTGGTCATGGTCAATTTATTCATTATTTCCATATCTCTGGTTTGATTTTGCTCATTCATTTGTTTTGTTGATTAGGTTCCACTTATAGCTGAGATCATATGGTATTTGTCTTTCACTGCCTGGTTTATTTCACTTAGCATAATGCTCTCCAGTTCCATTCACGCTGTTGCAAGGGGTACGAGTTCCTTCTTTCTTTCTGCTGCACAGTATTCCATTGTGTAAATCAGTATGGAATCTTCTTAAAAAACTAAAGATGGAACTGCCTTTTGATCCAGTTTTTCCCTGCAGGGGTTTTACCCTAAGAATCCTGAAACACCAATTCAAAAGAACCTATGCACCCCAGTGTTCATAGCAGCACAATTTACCATAACAAAATTTTAGAAAAAATGAATATATGTCACTTTTATATGATTGGACTATATTGGTGACTAATGTTTTCTAGTCTCTTTCTTATGATATGAAGGAGCAGAGATATAAATTCAGAGCATCTTTTTTAGTACATGAACCGGAGGTCAAAGGCATGGTACTTTATTCCTGTGATGCCTTACCATCCTTATAGAATCAGAGGGGTTTATTCAAATCTCACTTGGTTGCACACAGAGAAAAAAGGGATCCTAAGAGTAAAAGATTTGTATACAGCAATGCCTGGTCAGCTTGGTATTTAAAATTTAAAGCAGACATTTTTCAAAACGTACACTTAGTTCTTATATGATTGGCTCATTTCATTTGTATGTATGTGTAACAGAGTCTCATAGGAATATTTTTATAATATCATTTCATGTGAAGAAAACTTTAAAATATGTAAATATGTTCCTTTAATTTTTTCTTCCTTTCTTTATTTTCTTTTAAGTCATGATCACAGATAAGCCAAATAGAACATTCTAGCTCTATACAAGTACAATTTAAAATTACTAAAGCCATTTACAGATACAATATTAAAACATAAAATAAAATATTTTGATTCAAGGTGAAATTTTGTTTTATAGAGAATTTTTTAGAGAGAGTATAGCGGGGAAAAGATACACCAAATAGATCATTTAAAAAATGGTGAAAAGCACATCCTAAAGGTTTTGTTGATAATTTAATAGGGCAGTGTACTTGGAGAACAGTAGATAGCCTGTCATTTAAAAGACAAGATAATCGGAGAAGGCACCCATTAACTTTTACCTTTCTAATGAACAAAAAGAGAATCTGAGTTAAAGTCAATTTATTGGAGTTACCAATGAAAAGAAACATAGGCAGTAAACATAAAACAAGATTTATAACAATGTAGCTCCATTTTGAAGCAGGGTAATTCCACATTAAACAAAGCTCATATCGCTTTCTAGTGCTGACCTCCAGCCGCTTTGTTTTCCCTGGTGAAAAGAGTTTATAAAACACTAGTCTTAGAACCGCATATATCTTTTCTTCTAAATGCATGAAAAACTATTATGCAGAATATACTTCTTCCCATTTAGTATGGTTTGAGAAGGCTAAAGCCCCAAATTATCTGTTTTGAGCAGACACTGTGACTTAAATTTTTGTGTGTGAAGTCATTCTTTCTGGATAAGAAATATTTGTTAAAATAAAAATGTTGTACCAGTCACTTATCAGCCACCAGCACATTAGCTGGATTAATTACCTAAGAGGGGTCAGGGGGGTGAGGGCTAGGACATAGCATCAGTGTGTTTTGACAGAGGAGTTACAAAAAGAGAATGGCCTCTGACCTAGAAAGTGCAGAATGAAATACAGCATCTCGATAATGAATTCTGAATATCCAGGGAGCAATAATACTGTACAGCAAACCTGGAGAAGATCACAGAAGGGGCATGGCAGGAATGTGCCCAAGGGTGTGAGGACACTGGAAAAAACTGTATTACATTTTACACTTTGGTCTTGGGTCTGCCAAATGTAAATTAGAGTTCTCTGATGCAAGCTCCAGATACCTAAAACAAGATATTTGTTGTAAGAATATGCAGTAGTTCACAGAAATAAAGCCAAAGCCAATAGGCCTTCAGAAGAGCAGAAATATGGTAACCATAGGGAACTGAGATAGCAGGGCCAGCTGCACAATTTTTAGGGCCAAGTGAAAAAGGAAAATGCAAGGCTCCTTGTTAAAAAAAATATTGGTAATTTTAAGATGGCGGTAACAGAACATTAAAGCAGTTGTAGGGCCCTTCTAAGAAGGGTGTCGGGCCAAGTCCCTGGGCTGCACAAGTGAGTGGGTGGCTCTTCAGTATAAGTCAGCAGCTATGGTCTTCTGTCCCTGTGCTGTGTTCCTCAAGATTCACGTTTTCAGGAACTAGTGTCTGTAGGCCGGGTCCAAGTCACACTACAGGGAAGAAGAGATGGGGGGACTGGTTTAGCAATCCTGGGGAAAAGGGGGGCTTTCTTGAGGGGAAGTAAAGGCTTTATTAGTAAAGAAAGGAGGACAATTTTTCATGTATTNAACATTAAAGCAGTTGTAGGGCCCTTCTAAGAAGGGTGTCAGGCCAAGTCCCTGGGCTGCACAAGTGAGTGGGTGGCTCTTCAGTATAAGTCAGCAGCTATGGTCTTCTGTCCCTGTGCTGTGTTCCTCAAGATTCACGTTTTCAGGAACCAGCGTCTGTAGGCCCGGTCCAAGTCACACGACAGGGAAGGAGAGATGGGGGGACTGGTTTAGCAATCCTGGGGAAAAGGGGGGCTTTCTTGAGGGGAAGTGAAGGCTTTATTAGTAAAGAAAGGAGGACAATTTTTCATGTATTAGGGGGGGAACAGATCTTTACATAAGAAGAAAAATGAATAACGATCCATTCTGACACTTTTATGACCAACTTTAAACCAAGGCCATGAATAGTTTATTTATAACAACGCTCCAGCAATCCTTCCTCTGGATTACAGACACTTGGCTTTAATATTCCCAAATTGTTAACTTTGATGATTTTAGGAGATTTTTTTTTAAAAAATTGTTTTCAGTTAAATTTCCCAATATAAATTATTATATTATAATTCCCTACGAAACTATTGAAGAATAAGATTTGAAAATGTTTTAGGTGGGAAAAGAAATATAAATATCATAGAAATTACTCTGTGGTAAGATTTGTGTGTATTTTTCAATCAGTATGTGTTTATGACTTCCTTAGCCTGTCTGAGTGAGCTCACTGAGGTTTTACAAGAATGCATCTCTGGAGGGAGCACAGGGTTAAAACACGGTGGACTCTGGAGCAAGATTCTTTAGTGTTTTTCTAAAAATTTTATTTATTTATCTTTAGAGGGGAAAGGAAGGAGAAAGGGAGAGAAATATCAATGTATGGTGGCCTCTCATGTGTCCCCTGCTGAGAACTGGCCTGCAACCCAGGCATGTGCCCTGACTGGGAATCGAACGTCGATCCTTTGTTTCGCAGGCCCACGCTCAATCCACTGAGCTACACCAGCGAGGGCAAGATTCTTTAGTTTTAAAGCCTAGTTTTGCTATTTGCATCCTGTTCAATTTCTAAGCCTTAGATTTCTCTTCTGTAAATTATTAATATCATAATCCACCTTAAAATATCTTAAAAGGTGACAGAATTTAGGATATAATTAAGCTTGTTAATTAAAAAAATTATTCTTTCAGCTTTCAAAAATCAGGTATAAAACAAGCTAATACTATCATTTTGGGAAGACTCATTTTAAGAATGAAACTTGATTTCTTTCTGAGGAATTTTTTCCTGTTATCCTTCCTAAAGAGTAGTTGTCTCTAGAGAGGAAAGAGCAAAATGGAGGTTTCCTTTTACCAGCTCTCCTTTGGTGTGTAAAGAAAAGGCTGGGTGTTTCTATTTTTATCCTCATCTCTGTTTCAAAGACAATTGGCTGTTGATACCAATCTGTGTTTCTGCTGCTTCCATAAAGAGAAACTATCCGATGCCACCAGCAAGCACTATTATCTGGTTTTAAATGTCAAGTACACTTCGGTATAGAAAGAAAGAAACAGAGATAAGTTAGAAGCTGAATGTATTGGAGGCAAAGATAGAGCCCAGTAATCCAAGTGTCTGGTGTCATCAAGACTGCAGTTAGAAGAAAGATTAGTCAACAGAAACCTAAAGCATTCTGCAAATTCTAATTTTATCTACCCTTGTGATTTATAGCCACATATCGTGTTTATAAGCGTGATTGTAGTATTTGTCTACCTTGTTGCTATCCTGATGAATAGTGGAAAGGTAAATCAGGTACTTTAAACTGAATCATTTAAATCAGTTCAGCTGTGATACTCTGTCTTTCTGTCACTCCTTTTAAGGCCAAGCTTCAGATTCTCCTACTAGCCTGGAGGACTTTCGAGGGGCACAGTTCCGTGGTGTGTAATTGTGTATAAACCCCATTATGTGCTTTTCGTTTACACAAATGATCTGGCCTGTTACTTATACAGAGTCCAGTGGTTCTTTTGTTCAGAGAGAGAAAAGGCGGACATGCTGTGTTTTCCTTGTCCATTACTGGTTAAGTTTATTATTTTGTACAAAGTAACTGCATTTTTGAAAATCAGTACCATTTGATGGTTCTACATCTTGAGATTGTGCCTTCCATATATAATGTTTATTACTGTAACATTTAACATAGATATTTGAAATATTAACACCTTTTTGAGGCAATTTAATGATAAGCCATTCCAACATCTTCCTAGGAAATTATTTACTGTAATATTTCACAAAGCTAGGTTCTTAGAATATTAATAAATATTTTCAGTGCTCAGTAAATATTTATTGAAATAATGAATGAATATTTGAATAAGCTTAGGAAATAGTTACCAGGATTATTCAGTTTTTATTATGCTAATACTATACCAGGAGCTCCCAAGAGATTTAAACATCGTAAGCATACTTGATCATTGACATTTTGTTAAATATAAAAAGCAATTATGTTTTTTTAGCTCCCAGAGCCACACTTGTATTTTATATCGCATGGGGCAATACGTTAGAGGACTGGGTCATCCAGTAGAGCCCTTTTATTTACCACATGCCACAGCTGCAGTTTGGACTGGCCATCTGCAGTCTGGACCTCAGCATCACAATCCACACTGAGAGACTTCTCTAGGTTTCATTAATTGAATTATAGTTCACAGTATGTTACTAATATCACAGTGGGCTATTAAATATCTTAAAAAGTGATATAGTTTAGTATATAGCTGACTGGTAATTCAAGAAAATAATAGGATTGCCAATTCATTAATCTTCAAGTGCTTTCTAATTTTTCTTAATCTTATGTTAGGCACCAAGCTGTAACTCATCCAGTACTCCTGATTCCAGCAGCCTCTTACTTTCTAGAACTAGGCTGTTGGGGAGCTCATGGGCTAGAACCTGACTTTGTACTTTTTGTTTTGTGAGAAATAGCTTCAAAATAAATGGGAGGCTATCCATTGTTTTCTATAGTAATGACTATGACGTTTTCCTCACTCAAACAATTATGTCTCCGCTACAACTTTATTTTCTAAAATAGGCCTCCCCAAGAACAAGAATCTCATATCTCAAGAGGAGTTACATTTAAACCTAGAAGCCATGAAAATTCCCTCTACACTTTGCCCTTATTCAACTATTATATGTGTATAGTCAATCTCAGTCATAGTTTCCTTTATTGTTGTTATTATTTCTGCCATTATCATTACTTCCATTGTAACTGGTATTAATTTCTTCTACTCCTAACTCACTGACCCATCATATTTTCACTACCTTGAATAGTTATGGCTTGGTAGAAATCCAAAGATAAGTCTAAAAAGTTCTCCATGGAAAATTGCGATATGCAAACATATTATTTAGAATTTTAAGGAAAAAATTTTCATGTGAAAGTTTAGCATATGTGAAATTGTCATATATTAATTCATTCTTTCAATAAATACTTTTTAATTAACAAATACTTATTGAGAGACTGTTGGGTGCTGGGCACTTGGAAATACAAAGATCACCAAAAGAGGGCAGGGTCTCTACCTACTTTGGTGTTACTGGCCTAGAGAGAATACTTAGTGTAGACTGAGGTAGTAGGAAGGATTGGCAAGGACTTCCTGGGAGAGTGAGTGCATTGATCCAAACTAACAGGATACATATATATTAGCCATAGTGTTTCAAAACTCACATATACACTGGGAAAAACTGTGACCTGTGAGCATAATATGTCTCATCTACGGTGCTGTTGTACTGTGTGATTTGTTTGTCTTGGTAAGGCTAACAAGGCAAGATTTGATACAGTGCGCTGGAGTTAGAGTCCGGAAATTCATACACTTAAAAGTCAGACGATTTTTGTATGTATGTGTAGTATCAAGATATTTGGAAATCTTTGATTTTGTGTGATAGGTAAAAATGTTACTTTTTCTAGTTAAAATTGAATATAGACCATCACCTTAAGAATGGAATCTGGGGAATTTGGTTGATAAGGGTGACTTAGGTTTTGTTAATCCTTCCAAAATTGATAAAGTTCCCTGGCTTTAAAGATTCATTCAGAGTCATAAACTCCAACTCTTTATTTTTGAAAAGTATTGTAATTTTTACAATTTCCTTGTCACTATGTATTATGCCAATAATTTTAGGTATTGCCTTTATGCCAAGTTACAGACCAAGAATTGATTTTCTGTTTGGAAACACTGCTTCCTGAATTACACACTCGTAGGTAACAGTTACCACACTCAGGTTGCCAGATGCTGAATATTTTAAAAAGGTGTGGGGCATACAGCTATCATTTAAAACTGTGCAGTTTTCTGCAGGTTATATAATATTTAGGATATCATCAATGGTGTGCATTATATCAGAATTTATATTGTAATTCACCCTAGTGACTTATATTTGGAAAACATTGCATTTTAAAAAGGCTACTTAGAAGCAAATTGAAGACATTCTACAGCTTTTTTTTTTTAGGTCCTGATATAATGCAAATTATTGGAAGGAAACATATGGTGAGATGTTTTTTTATAATTTTTTGTAAATTAATCTAAAAACCACTATGTGTGCTCCTTAAGTGGTCATAAAAAGAGAATTTTACATACAATTTTTAAAAATAATAACAGGTTCTACATATTTTATGTAATAATGAAATAGGATGTGTTTATGCTGGTAGTTTGGTCCTAAATATTCTATCAGCTTTTCTACATCATGTGGATCTAAAACAAGACATTCATATATTTGTGAATTTTTATCCTGATATGAAAGGGAAGAGGGAAGGCAACAAATAACATTGGAAGTAAAATTATTTTCAAAAATATAATTTTCATCTCTGAAAACAATGATTCTCATCTTCTATATTTTATTAAACCACAAATAAGAAACTCTTTTTTATTGTTGTTCAATTACTATTCAATTATAGTTGTCCCCATTTCCCCCCTATACCCTCCCCCACCCTACCCATCCATACCTCCCACATTTAGTTCTCCCCACTCCAGTTGTCTCTGTCTGTGGGTGATTTATACATGTTCCTTGATTTGATCCTTTCCCTTCTTTCCCCCGTTTTCTCCTTACTATTGGAAACAAGTTTACTTAAAAAAATAAAAATATTCATAAGATACAAGTTATATTCCAGCTTGAGGTCGTGTTGAATATGACAGTCTGCCTACACATTAGGGGATTGATGTTTATGTGATGAATTGCCTGGAAGACTGGAGGGAAGGATTTTAAGATTAAAAAAGTTTGATTGATATCTATTAGACACAGGAAATCCAGCCAGTCTGTGAGATTTTCTAAATTAAGAATCACTACTAATATATCAGGAGACATAAATAAGAATTTTGTTTCCATCTATATAAAATATTTTCGATGATTCTGTACCCTCAACTTTCTGTCAGTTTTGGTGCTCTAGGAAAGATAATCAGTCATACTAATTATTCAGTCATAGCATAATTAAAACATGTTGTACACTTCTCTGTACATGTGCAAACACAGGCTTGGTGTTTATGTATGTGCATGCACGTGTGACTTTTTAAACAGTGATTTGAGTCATTCTTTGATGAACTTCACTGGACTTTCACCTCCACATTGATTAATTCTAACTCTTTTTCTTAGGGAAGTGATCTTTAAACTGGATCTTAAATCAGATGTGAAAACAAAAGTAGAGATTGGAAAGGAGAAATGTGTATAATGTTAATTATATTAAGAAAAGTTATTGAATGTAGACATTATGTCATCTTTATTCTTTTAAGATTAAACGATTACTTTTAAGATCTGTGAGAGCAGCTGTGCATTCATGTAATATATATATATATTTTTTTTTCTAACCTATCAGAGAAGGAAATTATAACTTTTCTAGGGAGTTGGAGTTCTCACTATTTAATCTTATTCCCTAATTTTGTAATTAAGATTTCATTAATCCAGCTAGGGAATATAGAATAAATACATATGAGCATAATTTAAGATTTAACCCTGTTGGAAGATTGTTACTGAGAGGACAGTGAAACCCAAGCCAAGAGGCTTCCCGCCCCGCCTCAGTTCTTGTCTCTCTTGCAAGACATGAATTCAAGCAAGAGACAAACACGGATAGTGGATATGAGATAGCAAGTTTGTTTATGAAACACATAATTACAAAGCTGCAAGCAGGCACCCATAAATTTATTGGTAAGTTTGTTAATAAGTTTGTTCTATACACTTGAGCTGAGGCTACAAGTGGGCACCCAGTTAATCTAAGTATGCTGACTAGTGGGGGTCAGGGGTTATATACCTCAGCCGGCTTCCAGGTTCCCCTCTTCTCCCTGTGGGGATAATGTACAGCTACAAAGGCTTTCTTTCTCAGTTGGTAAAGGCTCTTTGTCTTAGTGAAATTGTTACAGAGGCCTCCTTTTCCAGCATAAGACCCCCCTTCTTCCCATGCAAGTCACACTTGTGATGTTCAGAGCACCCAGCAATCTCAGTAAGGTTGTTATACAGAGGCCCCTTTCTCAGTACAGTCTTGAATTTCCCCTCCTCCTGCACTATTGTGCTTGCAATGCTCGGGGCACCCAGCAATGTTCTGGCAGTCTTACCAAACTGAGCTCAGGACTGCCAAGTTAACTGGTGAGACACATCTTCCTTTTATAACAGGGTGCACTTCTTGGTGACAGCCAACTGACCTGGACTCTGTAAGGTCCTTCCCTGATGGGAAGGATGCCCTCTATGCTGCCCCCTACTCTTTCAGGGAACCCCTGACCCAAGGGTAGGTAGAATGACATCCATGTCCAGCCAGAAGTAGTTACAAGAAGATGAGACCTTCACCCATTGTCCTTTATATGAATATAAAGGGGTTGCATACCTGAAAGGGGGGACTTGTAACAGGGCACAGCCTGGGCAACCCCAAATATGTATTTGTAATAAAGTCCAGAAGTCAGGGTGTCCAGGAAATATTAAAAAATATATAGGATGTCCTCACCCCCACAAGTCTGAGCTGGGAGGGGCGGGGTGGGATACATGGAGCAGGGCCATTGAGAGCTGTTTTGCATAGCAACAGCTTTGCAGATAACCTCTAGAATGGTCATTTAACATATCTATAACCTTTAACTGGTTTCATAGATATGCTAGATAGCTGTGACCGTTCTTTGAGTCAGGGAGAAGGGAGTGACTTCCACACAGGATGCAACTGGGAGGCAGCTCCCCCTGGTTTCAGTGCCTTCGTGAGAGCTTGGAGTAAGAGGGGATGACACGACTTTGGAGTAAGGGGAGACCCACACAGCTTTGGTGAGAGAGGGAGAGCCATGCAGCTCTAGCTCTCCCTTTGCCATCCACATAGCTTAGGAAGCTGGAAAGCAAGATATAGCAGCTATGCAGAGTTCTCTCTTAGCAGTTTGGAAGAATGCAGGAGAGATGCTGTGGGAAGGAAAGGGGTGAAAGGACTCTTGCTATTGGGCTATGAGAAGGTGTCGTGTGGGTTTGGGTTAAGAAATGGAGATTGTGGCAGCAACGTAGCTGATGGTGCCGGGAACCGCAGGAGGCTGAGCACAGGTTACTGGGAAGGACTGGGGGCTACCAGAGCCATGGACTTCTATTTCTTTTCCTGAGATATGGTATCCTAGACCAGGCAGAAGAGGAAGAAGGGACTGTGTGCATTTGTGGGTATCCTAAGGGATTTGGGGAGTTTAAGGAAGACATTAAGTCATTACTCTAAGTCTGTACAACCTTTGAATAAATAATTCCTTTCCTTTTTACGAATCTCGGACATTGAGAGGAGTCATTCCCTGGTGGCAGGCAAGGTGAACCTAAAACGGGGACTCTGGGAGAAAGCAGGGGTGCATTTGGTAATAGTATTTGTTCCCTTCCACCGGTCCATTCTGTAACACTTTTGCTTCCAGCCTCCTGTATGAAGTTCTTTGTTAGATTGTAATGGTGGGTGCCCTGCCTGTATTTTCCCTCTGGCCACTCATTCCCGGTGGCTACCTAACAAGATGAATCAATACAGAGAAAAAAAAGCTGGGCCATAAGTCAGGAGATAAAAATTCTACATCTGGTGGCCATGTGACAGTTAGAAAATCAATTTAGGTTTGGTCTTCCTCTTCTGTTAAGAATGTTAAACTAGATTGACTACAATGTTTTTTCTAGTATTAAATCTGATTATTCTGTTGCTATGCGTATTACATAACTGTGCAAGCTTAAGTGGATACATTAATGAACAAGAAAGAAAAGTACTGTTCCTGTTTCTTCGGGACATGTCTCAAATATAGCCATTAAACAAACACTTAACACAGTTCATTATTATCTTACTTTTGTTTCTAGGTTTAATGTCCTTATTAGAATATACTCTTTACTAGTTATACTAATTAGATTGCTTTCAGCTTGAGTCAAAAAATATGTTATCTTCTCTGACAAGAAATCTGGAGGTAGTAAGTCTTCAGTGTTGGTTAATGCAGAGAAATGGCCTCATTAAGGAGGCAGGTGTACCGGATATTTTTCTCCTCCGTTTTCCCACAGCTGAGTCTCTTCCTATTTGCAGAGTACATCAATAATTCCAAGCCGCACACCACATTAGAGCAACATCTAAAGGAAAGACAGCTGTCTCTTTCCTATGTCTCTGTTTACCAGATATTTCCTCGAAGACCCCTTCGCCCAATTTCCTGTTAATTCTTGAAGTCATAGGAGAGCCAGCAGTTAATCAAATTAGGGAGTTTCTTATTTTTTTACTTTTTAATTTTTTAAAGATGTTATTTATTTATTTTTAGAGGGGGAAGGTGGGGAGAAAGAGAGGGAGAGAAACATTAACATGTGGTTGCCTCTTGCATGCCCCCTGCTAGGGACCTGGCCCACAACCCTGGCATGTGTCCTAGACTGGGAATTGAACTGACAACCCTTTGGTTCACAGACTGACACTCAGTCCACTGAGCCACACCAGCCAGGGCTTGTTTCTGATTTAAAGAAGCAGGAAGGAGATGTGAATGAATAGTGGGCCGGCAGCAACAATGTCTGCCATATATATTTTTTCAGAAAGTATTTATACACACACACACACACACACACACATACATACATACATATATTCTCAGAAATTATATCAGTTGTTTCTACAGTTTTTTATTTGTCTGATAAGATTAACTACCTATTTATTTATGTCCCCTTTTTCTTTTAAGACTTTGAACATGTTGATAATAATTGTTTTGAACCCCCACCTGCTAATTTTAATATATGGGTCATCTCACAGTGTCTATGAACTGCTTTTTGTTTCTGTACATGTCTGTTCACTTGAATTTTTGTCAGACATCATGGGTATCATTTTTTGAGAGTCTGAATTTTATAGTGTCCTCCTTTAGAGGAAAAATAAAGAGTGTTTTAGCAGGCAGTTAACTTACAAATTGATCAGATTGATTTTTGAAGCTTTGTTAAAGTTTGGAATGCTCTTGTCTCCCAGCACTAGGCAACTTCTTGGTCTCTGGCAGATATTCTCTGTCTGCACAGGCATAAAAACTGCAGCTTCTGTTTTTATAGACCATCACCCAGTTTCACACCCTGAGACCACCACTGTGCCAACTCATAATTATTGCTGTTTTGATTTTGTGCTTTTGCCACTTGGCAATGTTTCTGTCTTACTATCATGCACTGTAATATGTTTAAAAATAAATGAGGTTATAAGCTGTCCAGCATTTCTCTGTGTTTGGAACAGGAGATGAAGAGTAGGTCAGTGGACTGAACTCAGTCCAATGTATTCCCAGAGGTCTGCTCAAATTAATTTTTTAACTGCATCTGTGATAAATGCTACCAAGAAAGGGTTAGCATAGAAAAGAGGAACCCGTGTGTGTTTGAAGGATAGACATGCAGAGGAGGAGTCCCTGAAGAAGGGATTATTTTAAAGGGAGATCTGAAGGTGAATGAGCAACACTTTCACGCAGATGGAACTACATATGCAGAGTGCCTGAGAAAAGATGGAGCTCTGAACATTTCAGGACCTGAAAGAAGCCTAATGAAATTGGAACTCAAAAAACAAGGAGGCAGTTGTTATAAAATGAGATATGATGAGGCAGACGGGTGCTAGATGAGGAAGGACCTTGTTGGCTAGGTTAAGATATTTGGATTTTATTTTGCTTTCCCCCATATCCTCCCTTTCCTCTATCCATTAGTTCAGGTAGTGTAATATGCTCTAACATGTATATTCATATGTAAATGTAACATGTTAACAAGTTCTTACAACTGCTATGCTACTGGGCAGGGGTAGATGCTGCTTCCACCCTTTCTAAAAATACAGGTAAATATTCAATCATAAAACAATTTGAGGTACAAGGTTCTTTCCTAAAATGATACTTTTAGATAAACAACATATTTTTATAGAAAGTCTGAGAAAAACAGATAGCTTATTTATCTACAATAGGCTTTTTGTAGTTCCTTTAACAGACCCTTTTCATTATGTTATGGAATACCAGTTTATTCATACAGATTTATACCTTTGTGACTTAGAATTATTTAAGCTAAAATTGAATATATCTAAAAGAACCTGGCCCTTTCGAAAATCTGCTTAATGAAGCTTTTAGAGGCAAATGTATGTGCATGCATATTTATTATGCTGGGCAAATAGAGATTACTTTTACCTCCACTCTTTGGAAATCCAGTTCAGAAGTCATAGCCACATTATAAAGTGTAAGCTTTTGAGATCCATTATGGCCACAGATATTTCCTGTAATGAAAGGTGTCAGTGCACTAAGTACGGAGTAGCTCCTACGACAGCCAGGAGCATCAGTCCTTTGCAACTCTCATGCTCTTGTATTTCGGCCATTGTATTGGGAGGTTTTCAAATCAGTAGAATGGCACATGTGGATGGGAAAAAAATTATCGGTATTAAAAATCATAGTGCTAGTTATACCAAAATAATGAAATATGAAAGTCTCTTATTTTTCTTTCTGTTAAGGAAAACTCCTTTAAATATATATATATCATGTGTGATATATATATATATATATATATATATCATGTGTATTATATATATCATGTGTGATATATATATAATATATATATAATATATATATATATACCCATTAAACTTGTCTGTTATACTGAAAATAGAATTGCTGCAGAACCTTTGAACTAGCTGGTTGAAAATTCCTTTCACACAAAGGATAGTGAGAAAAATACAAGGCCAATTCACCATAGGAATGTAAGTTATGTGCTTTAAGAAATGCTTCAAACTCTTAAGCTTTTCAAATGGAAACTTTTCAAGAATATATTTAATGTAACGTCTTTGAGTTTGATTTTAATCTTATGAAAACTTTTGTTGTTTGGGTACTTATGGATGGAAAAAGACCCCTAAGTCTCAATATGACTTTATCTAAATGTTACAGAATTTTAAAAACTTGGCCAGCATCATAAGCAAGGAGGCAGGTGTAAATACCACGGAACGATCCTAAGGAAGATTCAGGGCATCGGAAACAGAGGGTGGACAGTGTGGAAATGAGCTCAGTGGTGACTGCATTGTCTTTGTTTTTATTTGCAGTAGTTATGATGATTAATGAACCACTGTTTCAGTCCTCAGCATCTTACTTTTTGGTTTTTTGCCAAGTTAAGGGATTGTTTTGATGTAAAGAACATTTGTTCAATTTCCTGAAACTGTAACAATTCCAAGTTGGCAGACAGAGAAAGCAAACACCTAGTTGTATTGCGCAGTGAATCCTGCTACCACAGGGACAAAAAAGGACCTGAGCCTAGCTCCACCCTCTGGGTTTGTCCCTGGCTGTCTCTGCTAGGGAAATCCCATGGCTCCACATTAGTGATTTTTCTCCTTTTCTTGTCAACTACAGGGATGGACTTTTTTTTAGGTAAATTTATCCAGAGACTCTCTGGTAATTTGGGCCCAGTAAAAGTCCATCGGTATTCTGAATATTTAACAATTGTAAACCATTGGCGTTATCCAATCAGAAACAAAGCAACCATTCACACAAAACAGGACGGCTGTGCTGGCCAGTGCCACTAGATAGCAGCCCTGTTTAACAGCCCGTTTCACTGCCTCAGCCAAATTAAGAATGGTTTGGATTCCTGTGATCTTGTAGCCAGCTATTTTTCATGGAGAAATAAAATGTTTCAAGATAAAAATCCATGTGAAAGAATATTAGTTGTTATTTTTTTGGTACCAACTACTAAGAAGTTAATAATTCTGGTGAGACGCTTGAGGTCAGTGACCTGATCCCATTAATCTCTGAGACTTCAGTGACTGTCGCAGTGCTGGACACAGCGGCACAGCGTGAACATTTTCCACCACTGTGGAAACAGGCCATCGTTTTGTCCTCTCGGAATTAAGAGTAGATCCAGAATTCTCAAATGAAAAACAAGTGGCTGATGCATTGCCGTGTATAGCCCATTGTTAAATATGTGAAAATGGGAGAGATATTTAGATTTGTAAATCTTAAATTATAATTCTCAGAATCTCAGTAAATTCCTGAACTAGCCTTGAACTTAACATTTGTATAGTTAAAGTCAAGCTTCTGAGAGCTTTGGCAGTCTTCACTGATGTTTAAATTCACGAGTAAACAAACAGTTTCCAAAGAAAAAGCAATCTAACTAAAAGGAGCTATAAAATGTTAGCTCAGTTTACTTTTTGGAGTGGTGGGGAATTTTGAACACTGGGAGGCAGCCCTGTGATATATAACAACTCACCTTACAGAAAAATTTCTGTGTACAAACAAGAGTTATAGTTATAGAATATTACAAAGGCTTATGTTACAAAGATTAATTGGAAACCTGAGAGTGACAAGGCAAAATGTTTTTTAGCTCACTACTGACATTGATAGACAACAGGGAAAATACCGCCATGGATATGCTACATTGTAATTTTTATTTATGATTTTCCTTATCAGGAACCTCTCACTGAAATTAATGAAAGACACCGATCAGGAAGCCAGGTGCTCCCACATTAGCCGCATGCCCAGCAGTCCATCTGCAGACTGGCCCCTGCAAGGCGTGGAAGAGAATGGAGGCTTAGATTCTCTGCCTTTCAGGCTGATGCTACAGGACTGCACAGCTGTCAAGACATTACTATTAAAGATGAAGAGAGTTCTGCAAGAGGTAATGGTTTTTTCTGAGATTAATGTCTTACAGTGCTAGTTGACAGTGAAGTCTGTAGGCCTGTGTAGTCCTGGGTTCTGTTACTGTTACAGGATAAACTTCCAAAAACTCAGTTCTTTTCATCAAAGCAGTAAAGAATTAGACATCAGCGAGTCTGTTAGTGTGTAAACAGGGTTTACTGGTGATCCATTCTCCTGAGAGAGAAGGGACCTAGTTAAGGTGCCTGGGGGTGGGGGCAGTGAAAGGAATAGGTTCAGGGCAAAGCAGAATAAGGGTGGCCAAAGGCCAGGGTGTCAAGTACAGGGGTGGTGATAGCCAGGGTAACAAGTGTGTACCTAGCCAGAGGCCAGGTGGCCTGAGGCCATGTGGCCAGAGAGCCAAGAGCACCAAGTCCCAGGGTCCTTTGTTCTGAGGACTTAAATAGTTGGTGGGACAAGGAGTTAGGGGGTTACATACTGATTGACAGGTAAAGGCGATTCCAGCTTTCCGTGGGGGCAAGGGGTTGCATTGACACCTCTGACACCAGAGGTGTCAATGGGCTTCTTCCTTTGGGCACTATGGTCCCCTTCTGGCCTTTCAGGCCTTGGAATCGAAGCACAGTTTCAAAGGCTTTCTTTCCCATATAGTGGAGATGATAACATAGAATCTCAAGGACTGCCCTCCTCCCATGTCAGTAGGTGTTTCCTGGGATGGTGGACCATCTGGCAGTACCACCAGACCAGGCTCGGGACTGCCGCCTCAGTGGGCGAGACAGGTCTTGCTCCTCTCTGCCTTGCCCTGCTATCTGTCCTCCCTAACGTGACTAATTAACTGCATGACAATGGACAGGGATCAGGTGTCCTTTTGGAGTTTAGCTTGTCTCATATATTAAATGAAGGATTTGGAGTTCTGCTTTGGAGGTACTCTTCAGCTCTGAAATTTTAATATTCTATGAAGGAATTGAGAAAGAATAATTGATACCAAGACTGGGAAGAACCAGGTAAAAAGAAATAGGCATTGGCTGCTATGTTTATATGCTATTGTAAAGCTAAATAGAGACATATTAAACGAACTTCACTTCAAAGATATGGAGCCTTATTTATACAATACAATAAAAGTTTAGTCATTTAGTTCCACTAGAAACGAACCCACTCGGCGGACCAGGGAACTTCGCCCGGGCGCACCTACCCCAATAAAGCTCTATACTGCCTAACTTTGTGGCTGATGGGCATTTCTTCCTGGGTGGAGCCTGAGAAAACCTTTCAGTCTCCCCATCAAACACAGTCTCCCCACAGCCTGTGTGCGTACGACGAGTGGGGTTGGAGAGTGCGTAACAGACCCTCCACCTCTACGTCCAGGAGCCGGCTGTTCTTTACATTCGAGTGTGTTACGGTTGCGTTTTTATAGCCATCCCAGTGAGTTTCTGTCAGGGACTTTTATAAAAAGTATATGCATTAGAATTCAAGACAACCATCTCAGATTTCTGACTTTCAGTTTGGTGAATTTTTGGTATATACCATGGTCGTTCATTTGATTTCTTTTTTGGATAGGGGATACTTAACAGTAGTGTGAAAAGAGCATTCAATAATATTACGGTTAACCTTACAATGATAATCACTGATCATTGCTTTTCTAACACTTTGATAGTAAGAGTCCTAGCTCCTACCACTAGAGGCCACAATGGAATCAGGAAGAGAGAAGTGATTTCAACAGACTGTTGAGGACACTCAGTCACCTGTCATTAGCCCTTTAAAGCAAAAGCTGTCAAAGATCTCTCCATCTCATACTGTTATGGAACAGACAGGGCAGGGGGGCAATCATTGCCAAAAATTGTTACAGAACAGACACACACACGGGGCCAAGGGGGGTATGATATACTATTACCGAAAGGAAACCCCACTAGGTTCATTTGTCCACTGCCTTAGGAAAGACGTCTCTCAATGCCAGAGATTTGTGAAAAGGGAAGGAAAGGTTTATTTAAAGCTATACAAACTTAAAGTAGTGACCTAATGTATTTATTAAAATATCAAGTCCTTTTGGATACCCACAGACACCCACAGTGCTTCCTTTTCCCCCCGCCCTAATCTGGGGTACTGTATCTCAGGGAAAGAAGCAGGTGTCCATGATTCAGGCTGCTGGCACCATCAGTTGTGTCACCGTTCAGGCAGGATCTCTAATTAATCCAAAGCCATGTGACACCTTCTCATTGCCTACTGGCAAGAGTTCTTTTACCCTTCTTCCAGGCAAAGTCTCTCCTGCTTCCCAGGCCATGGGGCCAAAGGGAGCACCCCAAAGCCGCATGGTCTTCTTTTAGCAAAGCTGCAGGGGTCCCCACTCTGGCCAAAACCACATGGTCCTCTTCTCTCCACCAAAGCTGTGTGGAGTGGGGGATCGCCACTCTGCCAAAGCCGAGTGGCGGTTCTCTGCTAAAGCCACGTGGTGATTCTCTCCACCCAACCTGTGGCGGTTTCCACTCTGACAAAACCATGTGGATCTCTCCTTCAATGGCTGCCAGGTCTGGGTTTAAATCCCTGAGCCAGTCTTCCTCTGCAGCCCCATTTCCGACTCCTCCCACAATTGGCTATACTTGCCAGCACTCCTGTATCCTTCCTGCTTTACTGGGCTGCCATAGGGGGTCTGGGCAAGTGTGGCCCCATGTCATGGAGCCAGTAACCTCCAAGCTCTCACGCAGGTTCTATAACTTGGGGGACCTGCCCTCAGTTACATCTTGGGGGGAAGTCACTTCCACCCCCAGGCTCAAAGCATGGCCACAGCTATTTAACATATCTATGAAACCAGCTAAAGGTTATAGATATATTAAGTGACCATGCCAGGGGTTAGCTGCAAAGCTGTTGCTGTACAAAACAGCTCTCAATGGCCCTGTTCCATTTGTCCCTTTCCCCAACTCACACCTGTGGTGGGGAAGGGGTGAGGACATCTTATATATCTTTCTAATAATTCCTGGACACCTTGAGTTCTGGACCCCATTCCAAATCCCTTTTTGGGGCCCTTTTCTTGGCTGCACCCTGTAATAATACCAGTTACAATGATTGGGTGGTCTTTTTTGTCTGGAATATATGCAGAGATGGGCAGCAGTGGTGTGCTTATACTTGGTCCCTGAATTTCAGGAATGGTAAGAGCTGGCAGTTAAGCACAGGCATAGAAAATTACATACACTCTTAATGAAACAAATTATATTTTTAAAAGTGTAATCAGAACTCAAACCTCATTTTCTATTTATTTTATTATATTTAACTATTAACTACATATATATATGAGCTTATTTGTATCTATTGGGTGTGTATATGGAAATTCTATATAATAGCTACTGTGCATATTGCCCAACTGTAGATTCACTTGGGCCATTTTGGTGCCTTAAAATCAGCCGCATGGGAGTATTATGCCACAGAAATTGGCAAACTCTATAAATTAGGGCATTTAATTTTTGGTGAGCCTTTTGTTAAATATTTACCAACACACCACTGTCTGATGACTACACTGTTTCTACCCTGACACCATAAGCCTCTTCTTGCACTGGTGGAATCTCCCTGGCCTTTGGCTTAACATGCAGTCTGACTCTCTCTGAACAGGGCAAACTTAACAATAGCTGCTATATTAAAAGATCATCAACAAACCAACAAACAACTGCCAGCAAGGATGTAAAGAAAGTGGAACTGATATGTACTGTTGGTGGGAGTGCAGACTGGTGCGGCCACTGTGGAAAGCAGTATGGAGATAGCTCAAAAAGTAAAAATGGATCTGGCTTTTGACCCAGCAATCCCACTTCTGGGAATATATATGAAGAAATCCAAAACACTAATTTGGAAGAACATAAGCACCCCTATGTTCATTGCAGCATTATTTACAGTCTCCAAGGTAGGAAAGCAGCCCAAGCGTCCATCAGTAGATGAGTGGCTAAAACAACTATGGGACATTTACACAGTGGGATACTACTCAGCTGTAAAAAAAAAGTTTTATTCTTTGTGACAGAATGGGTGGACCTGGAGAACATAATGCTCAGTGAAATAAGCCAGTCAGAGAAAGACAAATGTGATTTCACACATACTGCAATCTAATGAACAAACTGAACTAATGAGGAACAGAGAGACGGACTCATACATAAAGAGCAGGATGACAGCTAAGGGGGGAGGGAGGGGGGGAGGGATTGCATAGAAAAGGAAGAAGGACTCAGGGGCCTGGACAGCAGTGTGGTGATTGTGGCAGGAGGGGGTATAAGGGGACTAAATGGTAATGGCAAAAATACAGTAAAATAAGGTATTAATTGTAAAGTTGGTAACATTAAACTATTCAACTTTCTACATCTTTCTTTAGTCTAGATTTTAATTTAAAAAAAAATACAAATAAAGGGAAGTAGAGGAACTCCCAGGAAGAGCCAGGAGGCTTTTTTAGGGCACTCAATTCACTATCAAGTCAATATTCAGAATGTATTGAGGTTGTTTTTATACTTATGTGTTTTTTACGTACCTGCTTTCTTCATGAAAAGGTATTTGAAGAAACTGAAGAGAATTGATTTTTAAAGCTGACATGTGTACAATGAGCAATAATCACAGTTGTTTGTTAAGCCTATCCCGAGAGCAGGGAGTCTTAAATTTTTATGGTCAACAAGAAAAGCAGTATTATGGTTAATATAGACAAGTGTTCTAGTTATAAGAGGTTCATACTGGATGCCTTTAAATAAAATGGTTTACTGAAATATTATTTAAACCAGGAATTTTCAGTGGTACAGTGGTATAATGGTAAAATGGTATTTTCACTTCATTGCTATGTTTGAGTTGAATACCAACAATTAACTTTAGTTTAAAATATCATTTTAATATAGAACAGTAATGTTTATTCCTATTTTATGAACTTATTTTTATGATGCATAGTAGTCTGATTTTAATATACATATTATTTTTTAACTGCAGAAGAACCCAGTGTCATGCTAGAATATGCTCAAAATTTTTCCTAATGGTGTTCAGTTGACATCTAGGATTTTAATTTTAAAATGGATCAAGTGTGAATAATCTGAATGAAATACCACACTCTAATGTTGCCCCCTTTTTTTTGAAAATCAGTTGCTGTTATTAAAATGCACATATGTATTCCCAGCAACCCCAGACATCATAAGTTAAACATCAACTCCTTACATTAAAAAAAAATTGACTTAGGTCCCTTAGAAATTACACTGTCACTTTATTCTTTAATATTACTGATAGAAGAATTGACTACAGCAAAGGTGATTTTTTCTCTCTTGTTAATGTTTTAAAATGATTCTGTAGGGGAAAAGGGGATGGACTCATATGAACAGGTATAAAGGACACATGGACAATAACTAAGGTGGGGGGTGGAAATGGGAGGGAGGTGGGGAGCACTGAGGGGGCAGGGCTGGGAATATAAGACAGAAAACTACTTGAACAAGAATTAAATAAAATAAAATTTAAAAAAAGAAAAAATATTTAGAGTCCCCCTGTGTAAAGAAGGAAGATAAACAGTAATTTCAATATTTCTTCAATAATAGCAATGCCAAATCTTACATAGATTACAATTGTGAGATTTTATATATGTATAATGAAATACATATTAATACATATGTAAGTTTATAATTTTGATGTTATTATAATTTAAGTATCATGTCAAATTATGTGAAATATTTATAAATATATACTTAAAGAAATTATCTCAGCTAATATGCCATCCCCAAATTATACAGAAGGTAATTGAAAAGCAAAATTAAATAAAAAAAAAACCATGATTCTGTTATCTATATAAAAGAGGATGTTAAATATCTTCAGGGATAGTTTCTACTGTAATGTTTCCTTTTATTTTGTTCTGTTCTTTTACAGAGGTGTCAAACTCATTTTAACCTGGGGGGCCACATCAGCCTCAGGGTTGCCTTCAAAGGGCCAATGTAATTTGGGACTGTGTAAATGTAACTACTCCTTAACTAGGGGCAAGGAGCTCCGGCTGCCTCCTGTAGAAACAAGGTGGAGGGCCGGATGTGGCCCCTGGAGCCTTGTGTTTGCCACCTGTGATTTAAAGCCTGAGAATAATTCTTCTTGGTTTTTAGTTCCTCCCTCTGTATTCTCCTTTGGACCCCCCTACTCACTCTTTCTTTTTGTGTAAATTTAGCACATGTTTACAGCCGAATAGTTTTCTCCTCATTTATTCTGGTAAACATTGACATCCAAAAGCCTCTTTTAATTTTGTATCCTCTCTCATTTTAAGGCCAACTACAAAGTTTTTCTGTAGATATAATTCACTTAGATTCTTTTAAGTTTTCCTGTGAACCTTAGTAGGAATTCACTCCATCAGACAAAAGCCCCATGGCACACTCACAAATCTCTTTAAGATAAGTCCTTCTTTAACTTGAAATAGCTGATAGACAATACTTTACGATTTTATAATTTTAATTGTTGGTTGGTAGGAATTGTGAGACATACCCTAAATAAAACCTTCAACTACAGTTACCTTTTGAGGACAACCTAGGTGCTCTGCAGCACTGAATAGATTCAGTGCTTTATTATGCAGACCAAGTTAGAGCGCTGTTGTGAATTCTTACAAATTGTTGTTAGTGCTTAATTTCTCCACCCCCCATTTTTAGAATAATGTAAGTTAAAACAAGTAACATACCACTGTCATCATACACAGCAATGGACCCCATTGTGTGTTCCCTGGTCTTAGATTTACTGAGAATGGGTGGGTTTCTGGATAAGAATATTCTGCCTACACAAGGGCTGGCTCTTTGTGAGGGGGTGAAACTATTCTGCAAAATAGATATGAAGGGGAGGTTAGTATAATTCCATGACTCCTTTGCTGTGTGAGCAGTCTTAACGTTCAACAGTTCTCTGGGAGGGTTGGAGAAGTTAGAGAAAAATTCTTCCCTAACCCCAGCCCCACCTCACTCTCAGGGTCCCAATGCAGGCAGTGTACCAGAATGGTGAAAATCACAGATGTTTGGGATCATCGAGATTTACAAACAACTCTCACTTCTGCCACTGACTAGCTGGCACAAGTTCATTAAGGTTTTTGAGTCTCTATTTCATCATAAGCAACATTACTAACTATCTCATCGGGTTATTTGGATAGTTAACCAATAAAGTATATGTAACGAGTTACCACAGTGGGAGCGTGGGGTAGGTACTCATGAGCATGAGTTGCTGCAGTGATCTTGTTTGTGTGATTATTACTGTGTTTCAGTAGGTGGACAACATTTGAAATTTCTTAAACACTTGGAAATATACCAGTAAATTTTCTTTAATAGGACAGTCTTATGTTTATTGAACAATTCAGTATTAATCATTGTTAATAAGAGCTATACTGGCTGGAACTAAAAGTAGAAGTGTTGTTGCTATTTATGCTTTTCTGACCTTTCAGTTGTGGCAGCATATTTGGCCTGACAATTTCTGGCAAAAGAGTTATTGCATGTCAATTAAATTTCCTGTTTACAGTCACTATATAAGCAGGATTTTTTTCCAAGTGAAAAATCATGGGGACCATGGTGGTAGCAGTTAAGAGAGAGAGAACGGAAAAATGTGTGACATGTTTTGGAAGTGATGTCAGCAGTACTTGCTAGTGAATTGGAAACTGGGTGACAGAAAGAAAAAAAAATGATTGCCAAGAGGTACTGTTTGTGTAATGGGCAGATGTCATTGTCATTTTTGGAGCCTGGGAAGACTAGAAAAGGAGCAAGGCTGGAAGGAAACAAATGTTCTGTTTTGGCCAGATTGAGGTTGGGATGCTTATTTAAAACACTTATTTGAAGCATACATGTCAAGTAGAAATTTGAATTCATGTGTCTGCAAACCCAGAGATATCAGGGTTGAGTGTTCATGATTAAATAGATTTGATTTAAAGCTATGGGAGAGACAGCTCATATCTAAAACCAGGGTGAGGTACTCCAGTGTTCCAGGACCAGGTAATCAAGAACCAGACTGTCCCATAAGACAGGAAGATCACTGAGAGTGAAGGGTTAAGAAGCTGTGAGAAAACATTGCTTCAAGAAAGCCAACTTAAGTGGGGAGGTAAGCATGGTAAGAAAAGATAAGCAGCCATACACTGGTCAATTCCAAATCATGTTACCAAATCAGGTTTTATGAATTTCAATACCTAACATAACCTAGTCAGTGTTAATTTATAAACCAAAGCCTAAAATGGAAATAGTAACCATTTCCAGCTGGTACCCAGTCAGCACATTAATTCATTTGTTTACAAGGCATTGATGTATGGATTTTAAGGGTGTGAAAATGAATAATACATGTCTTGAAAGAATTTTTAAAATATCTTTTCAGATAAAATATGTTTTAGTTTTGTAAAGAGATGGTAGGTTAATTAACAATGATAACCAAAAGTTCATTTTATGTAAGAGCAATAAATTAATACACATAATAAAATAGTACCCTCCACAGTGAAGTATTATGGTTCTTTTAAAAAAGTATGATTTATGTTACTGATATTGTAAAGGCATTCTAGCGTAGTGGTCATGATATAGTAGTCTATACTAGAACAAACCACTCAAATTTGGATTTTAGCTTTCACTAGGCACATGTGACTTTGGGCAAGGTGCTCATTCTCTCCATGACAATCTGGTCTTTTCCATAAATGGAATAACTAGGTAAGTACATGTTCAGAAGTACTAGATATTAGTAAGGCTTTCCAAATCGTACACTAAATTACTCTCTCAGCAGGGGATAGTATATTTAATACAGTACCTCATGTTTATACATGAGTATAAATGTGAGTACCTCACATTTTCTACAATGAGTATTTTGTTTTCCTCTGTATCTCTCTGACTGTGAAAGTTGGAGAAATATTTGGCTACTTCTTTGCTGTCAGTTTTTGTTCTGATGTTTATCTGATGTGGAAATAAAAGTGGAGTGGGACCACTGTGAGAAAGTATGTGCCTGTCAGTCAGAGAATTCCTTCCTGGTTAAGTATATTCATGTTAGCTGCTAGTCATGTGTATTATTTTAATGTTTATAGAAATAAAAAACCCTGCAACCCACAGTATTAACAGTAAGTGCCACTCTTATTGTACCTGAATACTGTGGTTATTTGTGTTGTAATCATATTCAGTGATTAGTCAAATAACCAGTAAGTGGTTTTGCTATGGATGCCTAACTTTCAATGTTCTTCATGAATCCAGCATTAATGTTTCTGTTTAATACAATTCACGTACCGTTGTGCAATTATGTGAGCTAAAGTTGGCATTGAGAATTTCAGGCTGCAGCAAAGCAGATATACAGCAGATGGCACCCTACAGTGTCTCCAGGGGGTGCTTAGAGAGTTAGCCCTTCTGTCAGGGGAGGGAGGGACAGAGCAGAAAGCCACTGAGCAAATGGTATGTGGAAAGCCTGCCGTTGCCTTCCTAGGAGATGCATTTTGATGGGAATATGTTTTGTTTCTGTTTGAAAATCAAAATCAAAGCAATATTTAACTACAGTGAAACTACAGCTGGTTTTAATTACTGAGTGTATAAAGGATGGTGGTAAGGATTTAGAAAATGTAATGCAACTGCTCAAGAGTGACACGTGTTTACAGATGAGGACAAGGGCTTCAGGGCCTGGTGACTCATTACAGTGGATTCAGGGCAGTTGTTCCTTAACGGTTTCATTTGGACCTGGATGAAAATGAAAACTTGACAAAGCTATTAACTTGATTTTAGCATAAGTTTACTAGTAGAAACACAGGTATTTACTACTTCAAATATACTTTTAAATAGATTGTTTTGTTATTGTTTTTTAAAGTGAAACTAGACTATACACAGAGGACTCATTACTAATAAAAACAAAATTACTCAATTTGTATTTACAACACATGAGAAACTGAATAGACTATAAGTGACCCTTGAAAAATGCTGGGGTTAGGGGTGCTGACGCCATGCAGTCTAAAATTCACACATAACTTTTGACTCCCCCAAAACTTAACTTTTGTCTTCCCTTATTGTCCATGGGGATTTATTCTGAGATAAAATATGATTACCAAAATCTGTGCATGCTCCAGTCCCTTATATAAACTAGCAAAAGCACGCAGTGTGCCTTTCTGCACTCTCAGCCTCCCAACCATGGGTGAAAAATACTGTTTTTGATCTGCAGTTGATTGAACCTGCGGATGTGAAACCTGGAAACAGAGGGTTGACTGTCTATTTCCTGAGAAAAATCTACACATTCATCTATGTATAACAACTCAACCAAATTTTACTAAGAAAACAGCTTTATGATGTAAACATATGAGCATAGCTGGACTCCCATAAAACTTTATGTAGAAAACAAGCAGCAGGCCAGATGTGGTTTTTGTTCTATGCCTCTTAACATTACTTGAGAGAGGTGATTAAAGTATCATGGGAAGACACTGCATTTAAGAGTGTTAGTTCTGAAAGCTAGAATATGCAATCTAAATCCCACCTCTTTACTTAGTAGCTGAATGACCCTGGCCAAGTTAAGCTCAGGGATACTAACTAATACTAATTGGTTACTTAGGTTTTTTGAGAACATTAAGTGTGTAGGTATGCTTAAAATGCATGAAACAGTGTTAGACTCACAGCAATAGGGAATATGTATTAGTTATTACTATTACCACAAAGTCTGAGGACCACTAGTGAAATAAATATCATGGATTTGCCATTAGGCAAAAACCTAAATTCAAATCTTAGATACATAACAATTTAGGAATATTATTTTATTCATGTTTATTCAATTTCCTTTATGAATATTAGGTTTCCTCACATATAATAAGAGGATGACCATTCTTATACATTTTCTCATGAAGATTATATTTAAATTGCATTTGGCAAGGGAAAGTTCTAAATAAATGTTAGCTCCTTCCTCTCCCTTATTTCTGAAATAAAAGTCTATTTTAAAATGATTTTCTTGCAAGGAATTCCATGTTATTGAAATAATTTTCTTAGCTTCTGTTTGCATCCAACATACAAACACTATTAGTATTTCTACATCTTCCCCCAAACAATTTAGCTTTCCCTCAAGGTGGCACTTTTTAAAAACATTATTTTAATAATGTAATCTAAAACAAAATTTAATTATTATCCACTATTACCTTAATTATATTATGATATTTATTTCTTATTTAGGGCTTTGTAAATATGGCTCACAGTTGGCACATTGCTTTGTTTCCTTTAACTCCTGAGTATCTGCCATGGACATGTGGTTATAGCTAAGCTGTGGTCTAACTCGGTATGTATGGAAAGTTCTGTTCAAATATGCCTCTGTTGTGTTTGAAACCTGTGGCTGATTCTTCAATATGTTAGAGCTTCTTCATTTATTACACATTATTGGAAAAAAAGATTTAATGACTTCAGAAATGTCCTTGATTGGGGATAGGTCAAATTTAACCACCATTGGAGAGATAATTGCAGCTTGTAAATGTTCTTGAATTGTTTCTTCTGGACATTTCTCTTTATTTAATTGATATCTAAGACTATTCATATTCCTGGCAAATTACTTGGTATCTACTAAAGCTATATATATTTTTTCCCTTCAAGAAACCCTCAGAAAAGAAAACGATTTTTTTTACTAATAAATAGTTGACCCCAGAAAAGCACTTACTATAGGCCAAGAAACTGCTGGAATTGATTTTGGGAGCAAAAACCCTACAGATAACATCTACCTCTCTATCCATATAACATATATAGAAATTTATTGTTGAAAAATAGTCACGCAATATAGAAATTAAAATGTATATTTGAGAATATTGCTATATTAGAGAATGGAAAAGACACTAAGATGCCAGGTGTATGTGTGTGTTCCTGTGCATGTGTGTGCATGTGCACAGGTTCCAGTATGGGTTGGGGGTTGTTGAGTGTACGTATTTATGTGTGTTTGGTTGGGAAGCAGCATTGGAAAGGCTCTTAAAAATAGGTCCAAAAAAGCAAACACCCTGTGTGCATACTAGTCATCTGTTTGTTTGCTTCCTCCTTGTGAGATTAAATCCGGCCCTGTTAAAGATCCATACAACCTTTCCAAAAATAACAGGATGCTCCTAGAAGGTACACCAGGGCGTATCTCTGTATTCACAATCTACTTCTGAGTTCCGGTCTTACCTGCTTTTCTTCACTAGATTCACTTAACTGACTATTCCTGTAGGCTTTTGGCTCTGATTTTCCCCTTTGTTTTCTGTGCACAGACCAGGAATAGATTACCTTTCAGTGACCCAAATCTCTGTCTTTTTGTCTAACCCTAGGATATTTCATATCTTTTTACTACCTTAAGGGAATTCTTGGTTTGCCTGGCCAAACAGAGCAGGAGTGATCTGGACTCCACCTTAAATCTCATAGTGTGTCTGCTCACTCAGGACTTATAAATTCCTAAGAATCTCCACCTCCTCCCCAACCCCACCACACTCATCTTGTTATTTAAATCACAGCCCAATGTAAATGTTTTTTTTCCTCTGATATTTTTCCGTCAACCCATCAGACGTCCATGGTCTTTCAGCTCAGCCTGCCTCCCCCTGAAACTGATCTCCTGTTCATGGGAGAATAAGCAAGCATTTAGCTTTAATTAAGAGAACATATCTTACTATAATAAGAGTCACTTTCCCTGATTATAGACTTCTCTGAGGCTTTACTAACAGTGCAGAAAGTGAATCAAGTGGACTGCCTGCCACAGGCACCATGGCACTTTATTACTGAGTGAGAGATGGACAGGGGTGGCAACTCCCCTGCTGTCTGTCTTCAAGGAATAATAACCCTCTTGATTCTGTACTTTTCCCCCCTTCAGATATAGGTATGTGATCATGGCAATTGCTTTTTTTTATCCTCACCTGAGGATAGGCTCACTGACTCTAGAGAGAAGGGAAGGGAGAGAGAAAGAGGGAGAGAAGTGTCCATGTGAGTGAGAAACATCAATTGGTTGCCTCTCATATGTACCCCAACCAGGGTCCGAAGCCCCAACCTAGGCATGTGCCCTGACCGCGAATCAAACCCATGACCTTTCAGTTTACAGAACAATGCTTCAGCTAACTGAGCCACACCAACCAGGGCCCATGTGGGTCATTTTTAGCAGGGCCTTGGGAACACCAAGAACTCTTGATCACTTTAGCCACTGTTACTATTTCATACTATTTAGAAATATTTCTATATTCTGCCCTAAAAATTAAAACAAAACATTGGGACACAAAGTGACATAGCTTCTGCCCTCCAAAAGTATGCTGTGTATTTTTAAGCTAGGTAATATGAATGAAATGGAGTGAATATTCAGTAATGATAAATCACTGTGAAAAATGAGATCCATTTTTGGCAATGTTTAAAATAGTATTAGTATCCCAAATTGTATCTAAAATATATCTTTAAAAGTAAAAATGGCTCTGGCTGATGTAACTCGGTGGGTTGAGTCCTGGCCTGCTAATCAAAGAGTCCCTAGTTCAAGTCTCAGTCTAGGGCACATGCCTGGGTTTCGGGCCAGGTCCCTAGTAGGGGGTGCATAAGAGGCAACCACACATTGCTGTTTCTCTCTCTCTCTTTCTCCCTCCTTTATTGTCTCTAAAAATAAATAAATAAAATATTAAAATAAAATAAAAGTAAAATTGATGGTAGGATGGGGGATAGGTAAATAACAAGGAAAATCCAGATATAGTTTATTTTATACTTGGTTAGGACAAGTTCAAATGTACTTACATCATTAACTTAAGACTTTAGGAAGCAGCCCTGGCTGCTGTAGCTCAGTGGATTGAGCATGGGCCTCTGAAGCAAAGGGTCGGTGGTTCTATTCCCAGGCAGGGCACATGCCTGGGTTGCAGGCCAGTTCCCAGCAGGGGACTCACAAGAGGCAACCATACATTGATCTTCTCTCCCTCTCTCCTTCCCTTCCCCTCTAAAGATAAATAAATTAAATAAAAAAAAAAGAGTGTGGAGTGGGTCAGTGTCAGTATGTGTTTGGGAAAAGGGGGATCTGAAAGTTATATCAAAATAAAAATGAAGATCTTAATGACTGATTTTGGAGGATTGAGGAGAAAACATGTCAAAGACTATTCTCATGTTATAAACTTGGGAAGAATAGCACTGCCCGACATTAAGGGAGAGATTCAAAATTCTATTTCTAGAGACAAAAATATGATTTAATTTACGTTGGGTTTGAGGTAGTGGTGGCTTATCCAAGTGGCTAATGCATATGAATGCATTATGAATGCATTCATAATGACTTATGAATGAGTCATAAATATAGAAGAGGCTAGAATAAAAAGTCATGCCTCAAGTTACATGTTTATGAATTTATTTGCTCAGATATACTCAAATGTTGATGTGATTCATTATCCTTTTGTGATTCATGAAAAGGGCAATGATAGGGAAAATTAAGAGACAAGAGAAGAAACAAGTGGGTCTGAAGGGGGGAAGAGAGGTAAGGTATATGAAGAAGCAGAGTTATTTAAAAATCAGCCAACTCATATAGTGCTTACAATGTGCTCACATTGTTGTAAGCCATTTACACATATTATCTCATCTAATCCTCCTGACATCCTATGATAATAGTGTTCTTATTATCACCCATATTTCCCTTCACTCGTAGGTAGGGATATTCAGATTCAGAGTCCTTAGGTGTTTTAAAGCTAGCATCTTAAATGGCAAGAACTTTAGACTCATACTCTTAACCACTATATTATTCCACTTCTTAAAAAAAATACAGATTTGGTGGAAATAAAGGGTCAAAGAGTGGGAAAAGGGGGAAATATTCTTAAAAAAAGGAAAGGTTGTCACAGATTTTCCATGAAATAAGGAGACTAGTGTGTTAGATTAGATTAAAAATGAAGTCCTTTATTTAGAAAAAGAGCATGTTAAGATGATGACAACATAGCTTTGGTTTTATACTCTTAAAATTTTGATGAAAATTTTTCAGACAAGTCAATCCTTTAAGAAGACAAATTTTGAAATGAAAGAAGGGAGGATAAAATTGGTGAATGAAAGAAAGCGCTGTGTCTTTGGCCCAGCCCTGTCATATGCTGATTTCTTTTCTTAAATACATAACCCTCTTCACATGCAGCCTGTTCATGATTGGTGCTTCTTAGTATTAATATTCCCTTCTCAAAACATTTCCTTCTTATTTCCACCATTATTTTCCACCACCAAAGCTTAAAACTCAGCCCCACTTTGGCACAGCTTTCTTCTTAGCCAGTGTTACTAAATCCTATTCTTTTCCGAAATTCCTTTCTTCCTACTTCATAATTTACTCTCCATTTTTATAATCAATGCTTTTGTTCAAATTTTCAGTGCTTTACGTATGTGAAATATCACAGTAGACTCATAACTAGAAGCTGTGTTGCAGCGTGTTTAAGAGGCGTAGCTGTGACGTCACACGGACTTGGGATCAAATCCCATCTCTGGCATCTGCGTACTAGTTGCATTTGGAGAAGTTATTTAATGCCTCCCAGTTTGTTTCCTCCTCTGTAGAATGAAGAATTAAAGTAAACAATGTGAGAAAATAAATAAGTACTTCATAGTAAAATGAATGAGTGAGAGAGAGATGCGAAAAGACTAGTAAGTCGTACTTCAGAGTAAAAAAAATGAGGATAATTATTATCTTTTTCCTTTCTTTTTTCCAATCCAGTCTTATTTATTTCATCGTGCTATTTTTCTTCAAAAGCCAGTAAACCCTTTTTCATAGAAAATGAAGTCCAGCTCCTCATTCTTTATCCTAAGCTCTTTGTAATATGGTTGTTCAGCCTTATTTCCCAATTAGTGTCTGCCTGCTCTGCGCTGGTCACTGTGCCCTTTTCGTTATTCTCTAGATATGCAGAGAATAACACCTGAAGAATAACACCTTATTTTACACCTGAAGCCTTGACCTGCGTTTGTCCTCCTACTGACCTGTGTAAATTCTTAACCTTAAACTTGACCTCTTTAATCAGTCTTTCTTGATGTTCTTATTGTCTCTTACATGCATTTAATCATTCACATCCCTGCATTATAATTTAGTTGTTTTAAGGTCAGTGCATGTGTTCTCAGCTAGAAACCACATTTTTTTTCATCTGTATTTGCTAGAGCACCTAGCACAATGATAGGTAAAGGCGGGCTGAATAAATGTTCTTCAATCCATGAAGAAAATTTGTCAATATTACAGAGAAGGGAAATAACTTTGTTAAAATAAATGTCAAATTTATTTTTTAAATAACTAACTATAGGTTGTTATGGAGTACTTGATTACTATAAAATTTAATCCTGATTTCTCAGTTTTTCAAGATAAAAAAATTGATTCATTTCTGAATTTTTAAAGGTTTGTTTTAGCAGTCTCAATAAAAAAGAAAGAAGAATGAAAGTGTTACAATCTTAATAAGCATGAAAAAAGTAAATTGACACATAAATGTACATAGATCAGATATTAAAATATTTAATTTTTATAATTACTTCAGACATTATCAAATCAACAGCAAAACCAACACCCATAGAAGAACCTGTTATGCCAAATAACCTAAATGTGTTATACTTAGTGACAAACCCATGTTGATTGAACTTGGAAGATAAAGATTATATCTCCCTCTAGGGCGGAGGAGAAATTCGTTTTGACCAGAGTCATAAATATAACGTCTCCTTCTAGGACAATATTTGGGCAGTTTGTGAGCACCACATTTGAAAGATTGGGATTTTTTAAGTTTAGGTTCTTTAGCCGTGACAGAGGTTGTATGCCACCGCCCCCAGGTTGCTCCACATGGTCCCCAGTGGAATTTAGGGGGTTGGGCGGACAAGTAGAGGTAAAGGAAACATTAAGCTCAGACAGCCTGCTGTATCCTCAGTAATAAAGTGCCCGTGTGCCTGACCCCCGAGTCTCAAGCCTTCTGCTAGTGAAACTGTTGTGTGCTAATTTATAGTTATTGAGTAAAATGTCAGACCTTTCACGTCTTTTCAACTTCCATGGCCAGATTTTCTTCTTTAGAAGTAATTTACAAATAAATTAAAATTATAAATTTATAAGTAAATGTAATTTCTAAGTAAGTTTAGAATTATAATTTTCATATTTCAGGATGATAGGATATAATAACATAATGTACCCATGTGCTAATACGAGAATTAAAACTTTCTATGTCTGTGGTATCCTTTATGAGAATGCTTCCATGTGACTGTAGAAGTGGTATTGAATGAGTTCATTTATCGCATTCATCCATACTTTTTCTGCTGAAATTATTACTTTTGAGATAATTAGTGATCTGTTTGCATACATTACAAGTCTTTCAATTGCCATATATTACTTATTAGACAACCTTTTGTTTATGTAACATAGATTTCTTCAGGAATTCTAATTCATGTGTCTAAAAAATAATCTTGCTTCGATTTTCCAGTTAGAACTGTGCAGTTTTGAATGCTTGTTTTTATATTTAATGAGAACAGATTTACTCTTAAAAGCAAATTGCAGTCATAGATATTGAATACATTTTTATAAAAAGTGTATGTTTGTATATTTTTATTTGTTTGTATACCTTTTTCTATGTCTTATCTGTTTGTGAAAGCATCACGCATGAGGTTACCTAAGAAGGAATAGGGAACTAGATGGAGACAGCTGACTTTTCCTTTGAACACATCTGGGCTCACATTATTTTATCTTGTAATGAGAATTTATTGTTTTTTATCCTAGAAAGGCAAACCAGTAAAGTAGTTTAATGAAACAAAAATGTGGACTTTCAGCCAGGATGGGAGCATAGGTAGATAGACTGTGCCTCCTTGCACAACCAAAAGGACAACAACACATTAAAAAAAACACACACAACCCAAAATTGCCAGAAAAATTGAACTGTTTGGAAGACCAATAACCAAGGAGTTAAAAGAAGAAACATTCACCCAGACTTGTAGGAGGAGTGGAGACAGGAAGCTGGGGTGGAGATGACTTGCAGCAAGGTGGTGGCTGGAGATCCGGGCTGTCCCACATTCACATACAGATAAACTGGAAGGAACAACTGGGAAGTGAGACAGACTGTGCAATACAGGGTTCCAGTGAGGGGGAAATAAAGCCTCAAAACCTCTGGCTGTAAACAATCTGTGGGGTTGTTGGGGCAACAATAGGACAAACCCCTAGCCTCAGAAGAGAGTTCATTAGAGAGACCCACAGGATACTAGAATGTACAAAATCCCACCACCTGGAATCAGCACCAGAAGGGTCCAGTGTGCTTTTGGGTAGTGGGGGAAGTGACTGAAAGCCAGGGGTGAGTTGAGCAAATGACATTGTTTCTTGTCTGATCGCTCCCCAACATACAGCATCACAAGAGCTGTGAAGTGAGTTGCCCTGTCCTGGTAAATCCCTAAGGGTCCACCTGTTACAATATAACAGCTGCACAGAGTCAACAACAACAACAAAAAAGATGGCCCAGAGACCTCTGGCCAAGATGGATATGTAAGAAGATACACTGTGCCTCCTTGCACAACCAAAAGAAAGACGGCAACAATTTACAAACAAAAAACAACCAGAACTGACAGAAAATTGAACTGTATGGAAGTCCAACAACCAAGGAGTTAAAGGAGAAACACCCATTCAGACCAGTAGGAGAGGCAGAGACCAGCGGCTGGTCAGAGAGGACTCACGGTAAAGTGGCGGTGGAGGACTACGGCAGGCAGGGCTGCAGCTGGCCAGCAAGGCAGCAGCTGGTGGACCCAATAACGTGATGGCTGGTGGAGTGGGCCGTCCCACATTCATGTACAGATAAACCAGGAGGAACAGCTGGGGAGTGAGACAGAGCACGCAACCCAGGGTCCCAGTGCAAGGAAATAAAGCCTCACACCTCTGATTGAAAACACCAGTTGGGGGTTGAGGTGGCAGCGGGAGAAACTCCCAGCCTCACAGGAGAGTTTGTTGAAGAGACCCACAGGGTCCTAGAATGTACACAAACCTACCCACCTGCGAATCAGCACCAGAAGGGCCCAATTTGCTTGTGGGAAGCTGAGGAAGTGACTAAAAGCCGGCCAAGAGCAGAGCAAGAACCATTGTTCCCTCTCAGACCCCTTTTCCACCTAGTGTCACAAAGCACTGATGTGGTTTCCCCAGCCAGGTGAATACCTAAGGCTCCTTCCCTTATACTTAGCAGGCATGCTGAGACAAAAAAAACAACAACAACAAAAAAACTGGCCCAAATGATAGAACAGATCAAAGCTCCAGAAAAAAATGCAACTAAGTGACAAAGAGATAGCCAACCTATCAGATGCACAGTTCAAAGCACTCATAATCAGGATGCTCACAGAAAAGGTTAAGTATGGTCCCAAAATAGAGGAAGAAGTTGAAGGTTATACAAAGTGAAATAAAGGAAAATGTACAGGGAACCAAAAGGAGGGGAAGGAAACCAAAACTGAAATAAATGATTTGCATCAGAAAGAAGAAATAAACATTCAACCAGAACAGAATGAAGAAATAAGAATTCAAAAAAAATGTGCAGAGGCTTAGGAACCTCCAGGACAACTTTAAACATTCCAACATCTGAATCATAGGAGTGCCAGGAGGGGGAGAGGAAGTGCAAGAAATTGAAAACTTAGTTGAACAAGCAATGAAGAATAACTTCCCCAATCTGGCAAAGGAAATATACTTCCAGGAAGTCTAGGAAGCTCCGAGAGTCCCAAAGAAGTTGGACCCAAAGAGGAACACACCAAGGTACATCATAATTACATTGCCCATGATGAAAGATAAGGAGAAAATCTTAGAAGCAACAAGACAAAAGGACACAGTTACCTACAAAGTAGTGCCCATAAAACCATGAGCTGATTTCTTGAGAGAAACCTTTCAGGCAAGAAGTGGCTGGAAAGAAGTATTCAAAGTTATGAAAAGCAAGGACCTACATCCCAGATTACTCTATTCAGCAAAGCTATTATTTAAGATAGAAGAGCAGATAAAGTGTTTCCCAGATAAGGTGAAGTTAAAGGAGTTCATCATCACCAAGTCTTTATTATATGAAACATTAAAGGGACTTAGTTAAGAAAAGTAAGATCAAAACTATGAACAGTAAAATGACAAGAAACTCACAATTGAATCTAATAAAGAAATAAATAGGTAAATAAAATAAGCAAACAACTAGAACAGGAACTAAATCACAGAAATGGAGATCTCATGGAGGGTTATCAGTGGGGAGATAGAGGGAGAATAATGGAGGGAAAGGTATAGGAAATAAGAAGAAATGGTAGCTACAAAATAGAAGGGGAGGTTAAGAATAATATAGGAAATAGAGAAGCTAAAAAACTTGTATGTATGACCCACGGACATGAACTAAGGGTGGAGGGGAATGCTGGTGGAAGGGGAGGTGCACAGCAAAGAGGAATAAAAGTGAGAAAAAAATGGGACCACTCTAATAGCATAATCAAGAAAATACACTTAAAAATAAAAAAAAACAAAATGTATACAGTGTTACAATTTTATATTTATTTGAAAATATGTAATTCTTTTTTTAAAGATTTTATTTATTTATCTTTTAGAGGGAAGGTAAAGGAGAGAGGGAGAGAAATATCAAGTATGGTTGCCTCTGTGTGTCCCCTTCTGGGACCTGGCCTGCAAACCAGGCATGTGCCCTGACTGGGAGTCGAACCAGTGGCCCTTTGGTTTGCAGGCCCACGCCCAATCCACTGAGCTACATCAGCCAGGGTGAAAATATGTAATTCTTTGCAAAGGTGTTAGTCATCTTACATCATGAATGACTGTGGGACCTCTCAACTTTTATTTGTGTTATGGTATAAAATCAAAGTCAGATTATGTTAAGTCATTTGGATAGTTTAATAATATTTAATTATTTTCCAGGGTTACTATTAACAGTAGTTTATCTAATAGAATAAAAGTATGTTTGGTCATTTTTCATAAGCTATATTATTAAAAGGGAGTCCTTATTTGAAATTACTTAATTATTTCAATTCTTACATTATTTTTATATTTTATATCTCATTTTATATGCCATATTCTAATTATGATATTTTTGTTTTTCTTAAAGTGTCTATATATTAAACATATTTATGAATATTTAAATATTAGATGTATCAATAATTAACATCTGTTTTACATTTTAAATATTGTTTCTAAATGCATTGCATTTTTAAAAATGCACTGCTATGTATTTGGGTAGCATTGGGAGTTTTGAAAAATGTGCATACACTTTTTTAACAGAAATTAGCTTTCTAGACAATGTTTTCCTATTTTTTATTCATTTATAGCCATTTATTTAGCCTTTAATAGATACCTAACCTTGTCTCATTTCCTTGAGATACATTAGTTTTCTTTTTAATTGAGATTCATTTATTTATTTTTAGAGATAGGGGAAGGGAAGGAGAAAGAGAGGCAGAGAAACATCAATGTGCGTTTGCCTCTTGTGCACTCCCTACTGGGGACCTGGCCTGTAACCCAGCATGTGCCCTGACTGGGAATCAAAACAGCGATCCTTTGATTCGAAGGCCCATTCTCAATCCACTGAGCTACACCAGTCGGGGCGAGATACATTCATTTTCTTATATCATTTTTAGGTGTCCCAGTTTTCCCCCTTTGCCCTCGTCCCCCTAATCTTCCCCCCTCTCCTGCTCCCACAGTCAGTCCCCACACTGTTGTCCATGTTCATGGGTCATTCATACATGTTCTTTGTCTAGGCCCTTCTCCTTCTTTCCACCATTATCTGCTTCCCCTCTCCCCTCTGGTCGTTTCTAAGTGAAGGAGTCACATGCAACTTAAAATTCTTTGGGAATCTATTACAGCACAAAATTAAGAAGTATAAGATTGTATGGTGCTCTTTCCAGGAAAAACAAATAAGAGGGAGAGATTTAGAAGAGATGTTGAGTTGGTCAAATTACAGATTTTTTACTGATGGTACAGGTGGAGAGGAGGAAGATAAGTACAATTTAGACTGATTGTCTTCAAAAATTTTAATTATTTTCAGTGGGTTCAGAAATCAGTGCCATCATTTAAAATGAAATCTTGTCAAATGGTAACTTTGGATATTTAAATTTGGGCTACTCTGCAATTGTTTATATTTGAAAATAAGTGTTAGGTTTTATGCACTCTGTTCTGTGCCTATAGATGACATTAGTATCACCATAGAAAAAAAGTGTGTTTGATGTCTGGCCTGGTGATTTGAGAGTATAACCTTCACATTTTTTGTAAAACTAAAACAAGTTTTAGTTTTGTGTTTCTCATATCATACCTAGCCGGTTCAATAAAGAATAAAACGATTCTCTGTTTACCTTAGTTATGGGTAGCGAATTATGACAGAGTTTTAGAATAGTGTACTTGAATCAGCTGCTCTTTGACTACAGAGTCATGGCCCGATGAGGTGAAAGATTCATTTTACGGACACATTTCCACAGCATTATTTTGTGGTGTTCTCTATAGCAGGACAGTCACAGTCTAGTGTTCTCCTGGCTTTTTGATTATTTTTGTTGGTTGGTGAAAGAGAACTTTGGAAAGTTTTTACTCTTTTGTTTCACATTAAAACAAAATATTTTATTTTTTAACATTCAGATTCTTTGTACTATAAATAACATTTCTCTCTTTTTCTACTATTTGGAGCTCTTTTATGAAACTCTGAAGATGAGTATGATCAAATCTTGAAATTCTGATCTAATCTGGTCTGACAAATCTTTCTGTAAAAATTCAGTGTGTTCTCAGGTTGGTCCTGGTGATGTAGGTAGGCTGTTTCTTTAGTTTTCAGTTAAAAGTTTAGCGTGTTCTAGTTTGGGCAGTGTAGTAGAGCTGCCAGAGTATAGCTTGGATAAACATGCGTGTAGGTATTTATTTGGAATTTAATTGATAAAGAGAACGATAGGATTATAAACATTTGGTCCAAACAGAGTCATTATTAATTTTATATTACCTGGCAACCTTAAACATTTTTTAAAAAATATACCTTAAATCCATGAAAATGAAAGATATAGAAGAGTAAACATCCACAGAATGCACATGACAAGATATTGTAAGAGATTATATGTAGTTTTAATATACTTAGCCTTTTTCTTTTATTAACATTCTGCCTCCCCAAGTCTAGAAGAGCTTGCTTTAATTTCTTTTATTCTTCATTACCTTTAATTGCTTTGAACACATCTTTACTACACCTATCTTCCTAATGAGATAAAGAGATATTCAATTATTTGACATATTGGAATTCAAAATGTTTATTTTAATAGTTTTTAAAAGTGTTGTTCAACAAAATAGGTTTTTAAAAACCCTTTGATTGTTTAAATGCTCCCAGCAATTCCCAAGTATGTCTCCGGCATTTTTTTTTTGCATATCCTATACATTTCTGAGGGAGATGTGATAAAACCTTCACCTAAGAATATGAAACTTTAATTTCTCATTTTTGGTCAACTTCTGTTTTGTATATTTTGAAACAATATTATTGAATAAATTGACCCTTTTATATTTATGATAATATGGATTATAATTATTATAATATATTTATTTTCATCTGTACTAAATTTGTATTAAGACTATTTGGTCTAATACTAGCTTCTGTTGGTTAGTATTTGCTGGTATGTATCTTTCATTCTTTTAGTTTGAATAATTCTGTATTCTTATATTTTACATGTATCTCTAGTAAATAGAATATAGTTGTCTTTTTTCCTTAAACTTCAGATTTAGAAAGCTTCATCTTTTAATAGGAGTCTGTACTTTTGTTTGCTTTTAATTAACTACTGAGATATTTGAACTAAAATATATTATCTTAATATTTGTTTTTCTATTTGTCCCACTTGTTCTATGCTTCCTTTGGTAGTCCTTTGGATGAATTATGTTTTTAATTATTCCATATTCTCTTTTGTTAGTTTGTCTTATATGTATATGTATATATGTATGTCTATCTATCTATCTATATAGATAGATAGACACACATATGTGATTACAATATACAGTATGTCTTTAAACTCAGAAAAGCCTAATTTAAATGAATACTTATACAATTTTCTGTGTAATGCTAGATATTAAAAACACTTTTAGTATTTTAATTTTATTTATTTCTGCCATATTTTAGTCATGGATTTTAATTCTACAGATATATACCCATCGTACATTGCCACGTCTCCAATATTTGTTAATAGGTGTGCAGATATTTACTATTTCCTTTGAACATTAAACACCCCCCACCTCTGGGCTCCTATCTGAGATCATTGTTCGAATTCCTGAAGAACTGTCTAAGTATTTGGTCCAGTCAGGGCGTGCTGGTGATAAATTCCTTTTGTTTCTTTCATTCTCTTTTCTTCTAAAATGCCTATTTCAATTTATTTAAGCATATTTTAAATGGATATAGACTGATATATTTGCAGTTATTTTTTATTTTTAGCATTTTTCTGGTTTTTATTCTTGTGAATTTATTATTATTACTTTTAGACACTAATGTGTCTTTTCTCTGGCAGCTTTTAACCTTTCTTTTCATTTGGCTTTTAGTAACTTTATATACTTTTATATGGAATGTTTATTTTTTTTCTTTTTCTTTTCTTGTGGTTCAGACCTGTGACTAGATTTGAAACAATCTGATCCAATGCATCTTCCCATATTGCTTCTTTTGTCTTTCTCTTATTTTCTTCTAGGATTCCAATTACATATATGTTGTTGCTTCATCATATACCATAGGCTTCTTATCCTTTTAATCTGTATTTCTATGGTTTATTCTCTCCAAATTTTATTCCAATATTTCATCTCAATCCAGTCAGGAATTAGAGTGAATCTAGGACAGTTATGAGTCGTGGGAATTTAGTGGGGTTACAAATGGAAGGAAAGCCAGAGGTCTGCCCCTGACCTCCCCATGGGAGATCTGAATTCCAATGTAGTCCTCTTAACCCAATCTCTCTGCTGATAACTCTGCTTAAGATCTCTCATTGTCAGCCACTGCTTTCTGCTCAGTTTTTCAGGTTTTTACGTATAGATTGGCAAACGACTCTGAAAGGACAAACTCTACTTCTTCTACTACCTACTGCTACCACAGTCAAAGCATCTGGCGCCAGATGCGTGAGGGTTTCCCCAGACCGATGGATTATCCAGTTCCCTGCTGAGATGCCAACTGAGTATTCTACAACTTGATTCAACTCAGTTCTGACAAAATCTACCTGGAGTTAAATCAGATCTCATAATTTAGGGGGGGGGGGCTCAATCCTGTAAAACTGCCCCCATTTCAGATACTAACCTCAAATACAGATCGTTACATGTGCTTCTGGCCAACTGGCTATAAATTAGAGTTTCCCCATACCTCCTTTTTGCGTTTGATAATGAACCAGAATGGCTCAGAGGGCCCAGGAAAACAGTTTACTTCCTATATTATTGATTTATCACATAAGGACGTGACTCAGGAATAGCCAGACAAAAGCGATGCAGAGGGCAAGGTGTGGAGGAAGGGACATGGCATTTCCACGTCCTCTGCAGCTGGGCCACCCTGCCAACACCTCCGTGTGTTCATCCACCTAGAAGCTCTCCAAATCCCTTTGCCTAGGACTTACAGAGAGGCTTCATTAAATAGGCATTAATGATCAAGTCGTTGGCCATTGGTGATTAAGTCAAGCTCTAGTCCCTCTCCCCTCCCTAGAGGTTAGGGGACTGGGATGAATGCTCTGACCATCTAATCACATGGTTGGATTCCCTTGCAAGCAGCCCTTACCCAGGAGCCAGAGGTCACCAGCCATTTCATTAGCATACAAAACCCCTTAGCACTTAGGGGATTCCAAGGGTTTCAGGAGCTATATGCCAGGAAGCCCTTGGCAGTAACTGAATATAAAGGTGTCACAAATTCTTAGCATAAAAGTAGCACCAAATGTCACATTTATTTCTCTGGCTTCTGTTTTCTTGTAAAAATCCTGAGGTTTCAGGTCTTTGACATTTCAAACCTGCATTAGTAGGCTTGTGGAGTCTCTGAACATATTTGGTTTTTGGTGAGACTGTTCTAGTTTTTCTTAGTAAAAGCAATGGTCAGTGCAAGAGCTAAAGAACTATGGCCTATGTGCCAAATATATCTTGCCACTGGATTTTATAACTGAATTTTTATGATACACACTACCATATTATGTGTGTATCATGCACACTTTTTTGCCCTAATATTTTAGATAAAAATAAGGATGCCCATTATACATGTGCATGATGGTTGTATACCATGATATGTGATATTACATGAGTATAATAATGGGTGCATAGTGCACATTAAAAGGTGGGTTTGCATTATACACAGCAAAATATGGCATTTTCTTACTACTGTCAGTGGCCGCTTTCCTGCTCCAAAGGCAGACTTAGGGCAGAATGGTGTAGTCATGACAGAGTGTATATCCTGCAAAGCCTGACATTCACTATCTTGCACTTTTCAGAAAGAAAAAAAAAGCCAACTTCTACTCTTACCCACCACTACCAGCTAAAAAAGAACTAAAATTATTATACAATCTAATAATTTCTTCTGTATCCATTGAGAGAATTGTCCCATTGTTTTGGCTTATCATCTTTGTAAAATGCATTTAAAATATAATTATGTATATTTTTCATATTTAACAAAAAGTCTAATGACGGTTTCCAGTTTTATTGTCCAAATTCCATTATATGGTATTTGTTAAATCCTGAAGCTATTTTTGCATTATTTGAGCACTTTTAAAATAGAATACTCGCCCTGGCTGGTGTAGCTCAGTGGATTGAGCACGGGCCTGTGAAGCAAGGGGTCGCTGGTTCGATTCCCAGTGAGGGCACATGCCTGGGTTGTGGGCCAGGTCCCCAGTAGGAGACACATGAGAGTCAACCACACATTGATGTTTCTCTCCCACTTTTTCTCCTTCCTTTCCCCTCTCTCTAAAAAAAAAAAATAAATATTTAAAAAGTAAAATAAAATAGAATACTCTAGGAAATACTTCAGAAATGAAAGAAGTGCCAGTAGACAAATACATCTTATCTTGAAGCTATACTACTTATTTATATAAGCCAAACAAAACTAAATGTGTGTACTGAACTTTCAGCTGTTTAAGTCACTGGATCATGAACACAGGTATGTGGCTGGTTTGCCACTATAGAAACCCTCAGTTGAGTGCTGCACAAGTTATTATTGTCCAGCCACTAGTGTTTCTCTTTCTGAAATTTGAAATAATATCCTTTGAATTAGCAACAGGTTATTTCTACTATCAACCATATTTATGCAATTAATTCTGTGTAACTCCTCCCAGGAATAATTGAAGAAAAGATAAGGCAACTCAGATCAAAGCTGTGCATTTAAAGAGTCAATTAACATTTAAATATATTTATAGTGAATATTATTTTAGGAAGCCTAGTACCACTGAGTCTGATTCTGCAGGGCACTTTCTGAATTAGTAATATCAGAGTGTATTACACAGTCTTAAGTAATTAGAGACCAAATGGCCATATTAAAGAGATCTAAGTGTATGTGTTACATATTCACACATATGATGTTTGCTTTCTTATCTATTTATGTAGTTTGAAGACATAGCAAAAGGTTGTATGTATAATCTTTCTATCTTGAGTCTGCCTTTCAGAATAGCAGAAGATGATAGGCTTTTTCGAGTCTCGAAGTGGCTTTGCCATCTCAGGCTGCCTCCAGGGAACAGTGAAGACCTACTCCTGAATTACTGTTGTAATGGGACTGATCTCCCATAAAGAATTTCGGGGAGATCATTCACTGATGCTGCTACTTTGTTAGCACAACCCTCTGGAGAAGCCAACAGGCAGGGAAAGGACGTACTCACCCTTGTGCCCAGTTACGAGTTCCAGTTCTGGGTGGGACTTTCTCAATGAGAATCTCAGTTCTACCACTTAAAAAGTGGAGAACCCAGAGCAAGTGCCTTTTCTTTCTCTCTGTGGGTAAGAACTGTACGTTCTTTGTAAAATTAAAACTAAATGAAATCATACATGCGTAGCACATTATAGTCATTCAAAAAGAGTTGTGATTTTTCTTCATTATTGTCACCAACACCAGCATGTCAGTACTTCCAACTGTTTGTTCTAGGCTCAAAGTTATGATTAGTAAAACATTATTGTTTTAACTGTATGATTTATATAGCTAGCCATATTTTTAACCAACACTGTAGCGTGAACTTTGTTATCTAACTAGCCTTCTTTTTATAGTCATTACATTTTTATCATATAGCATTTGAACTTTTAAAAATTGCCTATCTAAATGTGTTTGTAAGCAAAATATATAAGTTTAACTGTGTATTTCTGCTGTTCTGATTTTTAATGAAAGGTCAAAAAAGTATTTTTGGTACACATAAAACATAATATGTTTCACTGTATATAAATTTTACCCCAAAATAACAAATATTGATCATTAGGTAATAATATGCACTCTAAAGTATTTAATAGCTTATACTGATATCTAAAATTTACTTTGAAATGCACCAGAAAAAAGATGGATTGATGACTTAGAAAGAGGGAGGGGTAGATGAATATATATGTATAGTACATATATATTCATCTATTTATATACATATGAATTTATGTATATAATACATATATGTATTCAACTATTTATATATATGAATCTATTCACCAATTTATATATATATGAATTTATGTGTGATGCAGAACATATAACAGAACTTTAATAGTTTTGTAGAATTAGGGATAAATTTGTTTATGTATTCCTTATATAATTCTAAAATTTCAGCCGTAAAGGAGAAATAATAAAAACTTCCGAGGGTGTTAAAGAAAACATGCCATAGGAACGTACCAAAGTTATATATGACATTCTTTAAGTTGTGTCTTAGCTAATAATGATATAGTCAAATGTCATACAAGCCACATAAAACATAAAATCATATGCCAATTTGTTAGCCCCATTAAAATAGAAAAAAGAACTATATTAACTAATATTTTTATTTGTATTTTAGAGTTCAGATAAAAGAGATTGCTTGTAATTTCTAACCTCTTTCTACATGGATTTTAAATTGCTTTTATAGCAGAGTCACTAAGCTTTGAGCCAGAGTAGAAGTGGTGTCTCCAGTTAGTTGTGCTGTGTGAACAGGCTGCCATGCAGCTCGCCTCTTGTGCAGTGTAGACTTTTAAGGGGCTTTGCCATCGCAGGCAGCCTCCAGTCTTTCATAAGAAAAATAGTGTATTAATAAGTTCCTTGAGGTTTTAAAATCAAGGTAAATAATATAAATGTATATAAAGCACTTGACCCTTAGCTAATTTGCAATAAAGGTACTAGATATTATTGTTGCTACTTTCTGGAATAAATAAATCCAATGCTTCTCATGGTAATTAAAATAAAGGAAGTAGCATGTATGTGCTTCTAAAGTCTGATATACTACATCTTTTAAAATTACTCATATTACTTAAATAGAGTGAGTAGCACATTTATTCCTGTATTATGTCTTCCCTCACCTTCAAACAAATTGTAACTTACCAGATGTCAAGAATGAGTGCTTCCAATTTTAGACACAAAAATGTTAATGTTATTTTCCAGTTGTTGGAAAGCAAAAAGGAAGTCTAACAGTGTAAGTTAGCTGTGTACAACTGCCATTTGAAAGGCAGGTATAGGTTTTCCAGTTCAGGAATTAATAACAAAAATAAAAACTCTACTTACCCTCTAAGGGTTTTATTTTATGTACAAAACTACTTAGGGGCATTTATTTTTTAGATTAAATTTTAAGAGTCAAATGATTGATTTCAAAATAGTGATGCTATGAATATAATAGAAGTGTGAGATGAATACAATATTGTTTATGTACTGCATTATTTACTAATGAAATAACATGATGATTTCTCATTTTAATACAGATTTCTAGCTAGATGGCAAACAATTCAAAATGAGAGTTAATGTAATGATATAATTTTGTGATTAGTTTAGTCATAAGTTATATTTTAACTTGGGAATGTGTTCACATGGCCTAAACATGGCATAAATTTATACTATATATAAATGGAAAAGGGAATTTTTTTGTTAAAGGCATTAAAGCAGTTTTGTTATGAAGAGAGTTTATTAGCACCATATTTTTGTACCTTTATATACTATTATTGGTTTACATTAATAATCATAATAACAATGCATTAATCTCATTAATGTATACACTTGGGTGATCAGTGTGTGTCTATTTAAAAAGCTGCCTGAGAAACATTTTTGGCTTAAAGTAATATGCTCTTATTGAATGTCAGTGCTGTGGCAGAGTAGATCTTTGCCAAGATTATTAATTAAAAACAACTCTTTTTTTTAAAGATTTTATTTATTTATTTATTTTTAGAGGGGAAGGAGAGAGGGAGAGAAACATCAATGTATGGTTGCCTTTTTGTGCATCCCCTGCTGGTAGTTAGCCTGCAAGGAACCGGTTTGCAACCCAGGCATGTGCCCTGACTGGGAATCGAACCGCGATCGTCTGGTTCGCAGGCCCGCGCTCAATCCACTGAGCTATGCCAGCCAGGGCTTAATTAAAAACAACTCTTGACAAATTTGTGTCTGTGATCAGTGATCTATTTTTGTGTTTCTCTTATCTTTTTATTGTTATTGTCCAATATAACTTAACCAAATGCCTACTAAGTTGAAGTACTATGTTAGGTGGTGGGTCTACTCTGGCTATGATCAGTACTATGGCTACTAAAAATATAGCATGGAAGGAAACATTAAACAAGGACAGGTGTCAGGCATGTTGTGTATTTTCTGGGCTTTGGGGCTCATAGTGATAATCCAGAGGTTGGGGGGCCTCAGGAAGGAAACACACTGATACTTGAGGAATGAGGGAAAGTAGCAAAGTGTTTAGAAAGCAGTAGTATATCCGTTTCCTATTGCTGTGGTAACAAATTACCACAAACTCAGCAGCTTAAAATAACACAAATTTATTGTCACACGGTTCTGTAGTTCAGAATCTGGGGTGGAAAGTTTGTGCAGTTTTTCTTGTCCGGGTCTCACAAGGCAAAAATCAAGGCATCAGCAGTCTGGGCTCTTATCTGGTGGTTCTAAGGGTGAGGAGGTTGCGGGGCGGGGGAATCATTCCCAAGTTTACTCGGGTTGGTGGCAGAATTCATTTCCTATGGCTGTCGGGCTGGGGTTTCCCCTTCCTTGCTGGCTGTTGGTCAGGAGGTCCCTTCAGCAACTCCGATCCTCCTACTTTTCTGTCCTGGTGCTCCTTCCAACAGTTTATGGAGTGCCTCTCACTCCCCTTTCTGCCACATCTTACTGAATACCCTTTTCTGCCTTCCTGTGGGAAAAACTTTGCTCTTCAGAGAGCTTGTGATTACATTCGGCCTGCCATTCAGTATAATCTCTCTATGTTAAAGTCAACTAATTAGTAATTTTAATTAGTTTGGCAAAGTCCCTTTTGCCATATGATGTAATACATGCACAGTCTTGACACTGTGGGCATAGATTATGGGTAGGGGCATCTCATTGCAGAGGGAGAGATCAAGCCACTTAGTGACTAAGTTGTTGTTTGGATTGTATGTTTGAACACAGAAGTCAACCAAATGATGACAGGATTGTGGTAGAAAAACTGAAGTTAATTACAAAAGTCTTCAGTGCATGAAGGGAGATTGGCACTGGATAAATGCAGGGAGGGGTAGAGGGAGACTTGAGCCTCACAGATTGGAGGAGTGCTGCCAGCTGGGGAGGGGTGGTAATCAGGAAGCTGCTTGGAGGGCCCGGTCGAGTGCTGAAGAAAGAAGTGCCTCCAAACGAGAGAACTCCGGAGAACCAGGTGTTGGGAGGGGGCGAGATTGCTGACAGGCCAAATGCTCAGCTGAGTGCTCTCCCAGTGTATGAGGGTGAGGAGTTTATTTGTAGTGGGACAGGCTTTCTAGGGATAAAGTAGAAAATTTGGGAGAAAGAAGAACAATGAGGAGAATGGATCAAGAAAGAGAACAGAGATTACCTCATGGGGATGGGAGCATTAAGGAGAGATGACAGAATGCTGGGATGAAGGCAAAGTGAATTCAGTTGATAACAAGTTGGCCAGGCAAATAAGAAATCTAACAATCTCTTGCAAGTTGATGTGTTTCTTTCAGTAGTGATTAAATGCAAAGGCAGTCAGTAGTTGAAGACCGCGTGGTCTTCAGTGGTGGGTGGGAGAGTTGGTACTGACCGGTGTTAGGGACTGTGAGGTCTAGAGCGTGCATGGTCTAAGTCAGCCATTCCTTTCCCTCATTTTGTGTTGTGGCTTATGACAGACTATCCACCATAATAATTAGGAACACAGACCATGTTCCTAATTATTAGGATACAAATAATTATTCCTAATTTTTATGGATGCAAATTTGTGTCCACTGTGGCACCAAGTGCAAGAGGTCCAGTATTGGCTCTGGAACCGTGAACAAGTTACTTAGCGTCTCTGTGCCTCAGATTCCTTATCTGCGAAGTGGAAACGATGACACTGGTGACTATTCCATTGGGAAGTTATGAAGATTGAATGAGTGCCTGTCCCCTTGTAAGCACTCCTCACCATTCGTTGTTGTTATTTAATGGTCATTCCCACATTTTTCACCTACTTGTATGAGATTTAAAGATTACACAACACGTGCAACAAAACAAAACAGGTTTCCAGACTGGAGATCTTTGCTAAACTCAATAATTTCATGTATGGCAGTTAGTTCAACTGTGCTGCCTAAAAAAGAAAAAAAAATTAACCTCAGACAGGTATGTATTATTTCTTGTGTGTCCTGGTGAATCTGTACCAATATAGTGGATGGGCAGATAAGTTACAGTTTAAGTAATTTTCATAGATCCAAAGGTGCCACTTGGATCTATGAAAAAAGTAAAATTGACTGATGGATTATTTTTTTAACAAAAAGAGCCATGGTTTTCTAGAAGTAATACTCTTGAGAAATGTGTTTGTCATGAAAACCAGAGGGGGTCGAATGATTTTCTAGGTATAGTAGTCACAATAAATGTCTACTGTCACCGGTCAGGAAGCAGAAGAAATATAATGCATGTCTGTTATTGGAAAACTGTCCATCTCGGTTCTAGCTCTCTCCTCTAAGCGCCATTCCACCGGGAATCACCCTCAAACAACTCAATTTGCAGCAACGTGTAAAGTTTTCAAGATAAAGAGCCTTCTAAAATGCTGGCCTTTTGCCATTTAGGATTGGTTTAGACTAGACAGTTGACAATTTGAAATCTCTTAAATGCTTATTTTTATGCTTTGTGAGTTGAATATGCCACAGAATGTATACTAACTTATTATTTTACAATGAAAATATTCTAAGCGCATCAGTGTTAGATGCTGAATCTTATTTTTTTTGTTAAAAGATTTTATTTATTTATCTTTATAGTTAAAGTTATTTATCTTTATAGTTAAGAGGGGAAGGGAAGGAGAGAGGGAGAGAAATATCAATGTATGGTTGCCTCTCTTGTGTCCCCTGCTGGGAACTGGCCTGCTACACAGGCCTGTGCCTTGACTGGGAATCGAACTGTGATTCTCTGGTTCACAGGCCCGCACTCAATCCACTGAGCTACACCAGCCAGGGCCTTATTTTTTTTTCTTAAAGAAGGATTTCACAAGGAAGCAAAAAATCAGTTACAGGAAATGTGAGATGAAATGTGTTTTCAAATACACCTTGATTAAAATAGTTAAATTCACCAAATTAAAAACTTTTTGAAGAATATTGCTTTCCTCTATTAAGTATTTGATAATTATGATTTTGGTAATTTTGCTTTTAGAGCAATATTTTTTATCCATAACTATAAAATTAATGCCATTTCTAGTATATTTTGATTGGACTGCTTTTTAAAATTAGTGTGTACAGGCACTTTGCTAACCATTTTTAGGAAGCCTAAAAATTATTCAATTTAGCTGCTAAATTAAGTGTGCTCATTAACCAAGGGCATGATTCATGTCCACACGTGACTGTTGTCAGAGATACGGTATAGTAAGGGCCCAGGGAAAGGCAAAGCAGAATGGAATATAAGAAGGGGAGGTTACCAGAAGTTCACCAATCAAAACTGCCTCTATGTATTTCAGATAGACAATAGAAGCAGTAAGTGGAAACATAGGGTACGGGATGTATAAGAAAATCACATTATTGTAAACTCTAATCAGGCGTATTTTCTATAAATGCATATGTACAAATACAAACTATTAGGGGGGAGCACTTAAGAGTGTATACTAGTATTTTGTTGCCAGCGTGTTCTCAAGAGAAAGGAGTGAGGAAAGTAAGAGAGGGCAGGAGAAGTCTCTAAGCAAGAATGTGGCGTCTGCTGGAAGCTAGATTCATTCCTATCCCATGGGGGCGGGAGGAGGCTCTGCAGCATAACTTTTACCAGGTAGTTGGTCCCACCTGGGGGCAAAGTCTCAGGGGCAGTGGTTGCACACATCGATATTTATGTACAGTGAGTTATGTGCTAAAATAATGTCTGTATTCAACTATTACAGAAAGACAGAGAAGGGCTCACCTATTACCACTTGCTATTTTCATTTTTGAAGTGCATTGAGAAAAAAATAAGTCATGGATATGGTTATTTAGACTTAAAATTTTGAGCCTAACTTCTCTGAAAAATTCAACCGTATGGAATACCTTACTCTTATAAAACTCTTGCCCACATACTTATTATGCCTATGGCACGTGTAGTAACATCTCATTATCCAGTTGCCAATTATCTCCAAAATTAAATTGATTGAAGCACAATGTGGATCACAGCAGTTGTTTGAAAACGATAAATGAACTCCTGAGAATCACAGAAAAGGGCACACCGTACCATGCTGGTGGAAGTGTATGCACCTATGTTGGGAATATAAAAACAAAATCTTTTCTCAACCCAGACATCCTCTCCACAAAGGTAAAAAGGGAAAGGAAACACTGGTGTTATTGAATAAGCATTAAAACCAGAATGTGAGGTAAGTCACTGAGAGGTTGCCAGGCAGAAACCACACCCCTTGGTAGAGCCAGGCACACATAACCCGTTGTATGCAGAGTTCTAAAATACAACTGAGCCTCATTTAATTGTGCTTCCCTTCATTTCACTTTAGGGGTAAGTTGTGCTTTTTACAAATTGAAGGGCTGTGACAAGCCTGCATCAAGCAAGGCTCTCGGTGCCATTTTCCCAGTAGCATTTGCCCACTTCATGCGCCTGGCACATTTTGGTAATTCTCTCAGCATTTCAAAATGTCTCATTGTTATTATATATTTTTTAATTTATTTAATTATTTTTCAAGTACAGTTTTCTGTGTATTACTCCCATCCCATCCCACCCCCCTCCCCTTTCCACCCTTCTTAGTTGTTGTCCATGTATCTTTTATATTTGTTCCCCTAAATCCCTCCCTTATTTCCCCTGAAATTCCCTCCTCCCCTCTCCCCTCTGGTCACTGTCCCTCTGTTCTCTATTTCAGTGTCTTTGGTTATATTTTGCTTGCTTGTTTGTTTTGTTGTTTAGCTTCCTGTTAAAGGTGCGATCATATGGTATTTGTCCTTCAATACCTGGCTTATTTCACTCAGCATAATGCTTTCCAGTTCCATCCACAATGTTGCAAAAGGGTAGGAGCTCCTTCTTTCTCTCTGCTGCATAGAATTCCATTGTGTATATGTACCATAGTTTTTTGATCCATTCATTTACTGTATTTTTATGGTGATATGTGATCAGTTATCTTCAGCATTGCTTACTGTTGTAGTTGTTTTGGGGAGCCAGGAACTGTGTTCATAAAAAACAATAAACTTTATTGATAAAGATTGTGTGTTCCAACTGCTCCATCAATCAGCTATTGTCTCTCTCCTTCTGTCTTGATCTTTCCTGTTCCCTGAGACACGACAATGCTGAAATTAGGCCAATTAATAAACCTACAGTGGCCTGTAAGTGTTTAAAATCAAAGCCAGAGGTGATTAAGCTTAGTGGGAAAGATGTCAAAAATCAAGTTGGCTGAAAGCTGGGCCTCTTGGGCCAAACGGCCGAGTTGTGAACATGAAGGAAAAATTCCCATGGGAAAATAATAGTGCTACTCTAGTGAGCAGATGAAGGTGAGAGGTGAAACAGCCTTTTTGCTGATATGGAAGATGTTTTAGTGGTCTGGATAGGAGATGAAACCAGCTATAACATTCCCTTGAGCCAAAGTCTAGTCTTGAGCAAAGCCCTAACTCTCCTCAGTTCTATGAAGTCTGAGGGAAAGGAAGCTAGCAGAGGCTGGTCAGAGGTGCAAGGAAAGAAGCCATCTACATTACATAAGAAATGCAAGACAAGGCAGCTAGTGCTGATAAAAAAGATGCAACAAGTTACCTAGAGGATCTAGGAAGGATGATTAGTGAGGCTGCTACACTAAACAAGATTTCAATGTAGACAAAACAGCCTTATGTGGGAAGAAGATGTCACCTAGGACTTTCATAGCTAGAGAGAAGTCAATGCCTGACTTCAATTGTTCAGAGAACAGGTTGACAGAGTCTAATACAGCCAATGACTTTTAAACTGAAGCCACGGTGCTTTTCCCATTCCAAAAGTCCTAGGGCCCTTCAGAATTATACTGCATCTACTCTGCCTGTCAATGCAGCAACAAAGCCTGCATGACAGTGCATCTGTTTAAAACATGCTTTACTGAGTGTTTGAAGCCCACTATAGAGACCTCAAAAAGCTACTCCTCTCAAACATTACTGCTCTTTGACAATGTACAGTAAGATTTCGGTTGTTTTAATGGCTGCTAGACACAACATTTAATCTGTAGCCAATGTATTAAGGAGTCATTTTGACTTTCAAGTCTTATTACTTAAGAAATATTTTTTGTAAGGCTATAGTTGCCACAGGTAGTGATTCCTCTGTTGGATATGGGCAAAGTAAATTGGAAACCTTCTGGAAAGGATTCAATGTTCTAAATGCTATTAAGAACATTCATAGTTATTAGGAAGAGTGCAAAATACCAACATTAACAGAAAATTGGGAAAAGTTGATTCCAACTCGTATGCATGACTTCCAGGGGTTCAAGTCTTCAGTGGAAGAAGGGATGGCAGATGTGATAGAAACAGCACGAGAATAAAAGTTAGAGGCGGAGCCTGAAGATGGGACCATGTGGTACAATCTTTTGTTAAAACTTTAACAGACAATGAGTTGCTTCTTATGAATGAGTGAGGAAAGTGGTTTCTTGAGATGGAATGTACTCCTGGTAAAGATACTGAAGAAACTGTTGAAATGACATTAAAGGTTTAGAATATTCAACTTAGTTGATAAGGCAGTGGCAGGGTTTGAGATGATTGACTTCAGTGTTGGAAGAGGAACCACTGTAGCTAATATGCTATCAAGCAGCATCACAAACTGCAGGAAAAAATGTTCATGAAAGAAACAATCAAGGTGGCAGAGTTCATTGTATTATTTTTTATTAAAATGTTTATTTACTTATTTATTTATTTTATACAGAGGGGAGGGGAGGGAAAAAGAGGGAATGAAACATCAATGTGAGGTTGGCTCTTGCACGCCCCCTACTGGGGACCTGGCCCACAACTCAGGCATGTGCCCTGATTGGAAATCGAACTGGTGACCCTTTGGTTCTCAGGCTGGTGCTCAATCTACTGAGCCGCATGAGCCAATACCATTGTTGTCTTATTTTAAAAAACTGCCACAGCCACCCTGGCTTTCAGCAGCCACAACCCTACTCAGTCAGCAGTTACCAACATCAAGGCCAGACTTTCCACCAGCAAAAGGTTTACAACTCACTGGAGGCTTGGATGATGGTAACACTTTTAACAACAAAGCATTTTTTAATTAATGAATGAACATTTTTAGATATAATGCTATTACACACTTAATAGACCACAGTGTAGTGTAAACATAACTATTATATGCACTGGGAAACTGAGTAATTTGTGTGACTCACTTCATTGCAATAATTGCTTTATTTAAGTGGTCTGGAACTAAATATCTCTAAGGTAGGCTTGTAAACAATAGCTCAAGTAGAGAACATTTGACAGCATTTAGAATTTGATTGGACTTGGGGTGGGTAGATCATGTTGGAGATTACATACATGTACGTAATGCATCCTAAATTTTCCTGGAAATTGGAGTGACCATCTGTATTAATTGATTGGTTTTATGCAGGAGAGAAACAAACTTCTTTGATCGTTGTAACAGAAGAACATTTGCAGGTTGGAACAAGGTTCCCAGAAAGTTGGACAACTACCCTTACAGAACCAGGGGGGTAGGGATGCTATTTCCCTTGCTGTTTACATTTCAAAGATATGACTCCCAATTTTCTGAAAAAAATGTCTCTGTGTTTAAAAGCTGACAAAAGATGCATGTGTATTTCAAAGAGAGGAAAAAGTATTTGTAATTACAAGTTTTCTAATCTAAGACAATTCTGGGGCGGGAAGCCTCTTCTATTATTTTCAACAGTGAGAATTAAGCCTCTTAATGTTAATTTGTATTTCTCAGTGCACTACTCATACCAGAGCTTCTTAAGCCTTAAGGGAAGCGTGTAGTCTTATTTCTGACATAGTCACATAGTTTTAAATTCCACAGCAGATTGTACATTACCTGGGATGCAGCTTCTTTTTGGAGACAGACATGCTGACTGCAGGTTTATTAAGGGACAGCTGTCAAGTCTGACAGTAAGTGAAGAGATAATACTTATAAAAAGCAGAGAAGTACAAAAAGGTAGAAACAAGGGAGAGAGTAGGAAGAAGGAAGCAGTGAGGAGCCTTTGCTAGTGTGAAGAAAGGTCTTGCCCCACGTGAGAATCCCTGAGGGCATGATTTTATTACCTTTAAGGATATACCTATCTCTGATCAGTAAATTGTTTAATACTTTTAGTGCACAGACAGTCTCAAGGTTGCTTTGAGGTCAGGTTCCTGATATCTTGAATGATGCACTTTGATCGTCTCCTCCTTTCCTCACAGCCTGTAAAAATATATGCAATTTTTCTTTGAGTGGTTTTTGGGTTTAATAACTATTAGGGATTGTGCACAAATTATTTTGTATGTGAGTCACTCTCAGAAGACATCAAGGAAACCTGACTCTAGATGAAAGCAAAGAGCAATTGCCTTATTGCAATTGTAAACAAAATGCTTTGTCTTACGTTATTAGGGCTGTTTTTCAGTGGGTGGTTCAGTGAGTGAAGCGTATGCTTACTGTATAGATGCACAGCCTCTGAAACTAGACTGCTTGGGTTCAAATCCAACCTCTGCCGTGTTCTATCTATTTGACCTTGAACAAGTTATTTCATCCTCTTGTATCACAGTTTCTTCATTTTAAAATAGTGTTTACTACAGATGATTATGATGAAGATGACTAAATAAATGAGTTTTCACAGAGAGAGAGAGGCTGTGAAAACAAATTAACAAGTGTAAACACTTTTTATGAACTAGTACTCTTAATACAATCAGCGCTTTGTTGAAGGAAGACAAAAAGAGAAAGATAATATTTCTTAAAAGAACTTCTAACCAAGATTCATGTGTTTTTTTAAATCACAGGTTGATGGCGTGTTCTCTAAAACTGCAAGAAAAAATGTTTATTTTTATATTTTCAGTAAATGTTTCTTATATAGCTAATTGTAGCTGAATTTACTTTGTGGATTCACAAAATATTTGTTTGAGATTATATATATATATATATATATTTTAAAGATTTTATTTATTTATTTATCTCTAGAGGGGAAGGAGAGAGGGAGAGAAACATCAATGTATGGTTGCCTTTTGTGCATCCCCTGCTGGGAGTTGGCCTGCAGGGAACCCACCTGCAACCCAGGCATGTGCCCTGACTGGGAATCGAACCGCGATCCTCTGGTTCTCAGGCCCGTGCTCAATCCACTGAGCTACACCAGCCAGGGCTTGTTTGAGATTATATTGTTTTTAATTTAATTATATTGAACTCAATTTCATTATTTCAAATGTTAGTATATAACAGGTCAATTTTTTGCCTTTGCTGACATGTTTTGATATTAATGATATATTTAATTACTTTTGGGTTAATATACATAATCCATATCATGCTAATGGGTGTGTTTATATTCTGTCACACTTGGTTGCACATGTTTATTTGTAGATCGAATTAACAAGTGAGACTTGCACAGACTTAACAGAACTCAGGAATATAATAATGTTAGAAATTTTCTTTTGCTATTGCAGTCTTGAGAAATAAAGGAAAGGGAATAAATGTCAAAATACTTAGAGTTTGCAAGTGTTGTCTAAAGAAAGCAAAAATAACCCTCTACTTGTCCACTATTGCTGACACTAGACTGAATGAATATAAATTATTACTGCATTTATGTTTTACTGAGTTGCCTGTGTTAAAAGCTGCTAAACATGTGTGAAGCACAATTTTTCCCCTCCGAGTCCACACATAGGTGTCAGGTAGCCTGAGGGAATTGCATTGTGACTCTGACTCGGTGAACTTGGGGGCAGTAGGTCATCTCAGAGATTACATACATGTAATATGCATGTGTGTGATATATATTATGTTTTCAGTTTTCATATGCACACATCTACACATAAATAAGTGCTTAGAATGGGTTTAGAAGCAAATCTACTTTACACTTTAAGTTTTAGTAACTGTTTATATTGATTTCATTATAAATTGTGCCAACACTAAAATTAAAATTAAAATTAATCATTTGTTTAATTAGCTCCTTCAGTTATTTAGAAAAATACCCTTTTTGTAGAATGACAACAGGTACTTTTCACCAGGTACATGCCTTCTTCTTTTCCCGTTATCTTAACATGATAGAGAATTGTTTCTCCAAGAGATCTGTCTTAGGGTGGGCTAGGTTATGTATCAATATGAGATTATTATAAAATCTCAGTGGTTTAACATAATAGAATTTACTTCTTGCTTGTGCTATATACTAGTTATGTAGCCAAAGCTTTGTCCCATAAAGTCATTCAGGTTTGCAGACTCTCCTGTAGCTGCCTCTCCTTGGTCAATGCAGCAAGAGGGAGCGTATGGTGAGCTCGTGATTGTTCTCAGCTTTATCCCAGGACAAACAAATCTTTTCCAGCTTCTGGTTCTGTAGCCAGAACTAGTCCCAAAGCTCCAATGCACCAAGGGTAATAGGTAGAAACAGAAGAGGTGGTTACTGTGAGCACTAGGAATGTCTACTGGCATTGAGAGCTCATTTTGCCTTGAATAACGTGAGAGGTTATGTAAATTCTAGAACTCTGTGAATACATTAATGTTACTGTATACATCCTTTTTATTAATTACTAAATAGCTTTACATTTTGAATTAATTTTAATTATTAAATTTTGGAAGTATTCTTATTATTATACATTTATAGTAAATTATAATATTTTCAGATTATTTTGGCTATCCAATTATAATAAGTGACTATATTGCCTGATGTCAGTCATATTACTTGTAGTTAATCCAAATTCTCCCCATTTTCTACACATATATCACAAAACATGGATTGGTTTTCCCTCATCTGTAAGTCATTTAAAATTCTAATTTATTAAAAATATGCCTAATTGCTAAATATCTCATTATGAAAAATTTACAGGGTAAGTTGACAATTTGTGCAAAGGAAATGGTTTTAAAATAAATAAGCTCTAATTAAATTGCCTTTGAAGCAACATTTTTTGTTTACAAATATGTGCATTTGAAAATATTCTCTGCTGAAATGTTTAATTATGCTTTTATTGTAAATAAAATAACATACACATTGGAACAATGGGAAGAAGCATGTCCCAAAAGTACAGAATTTGAGGTTTGACTAAAACTAATAAAAGTACACCTCAAGTAAGAAATTAAGGATGTTATATGTTTGGTAATCATATGAAATTGTGTTGTGAGGGATGTTTCTTTGACTGAAAGAATGAATGGAGCAAACTAAATGCTCTCTTCTTTCCGTCTCTTCCTCTCACATATTTCTAAGCCCTCAGCGGTTGATGGCAATCCCACCAAAGGGCTTTCTCAGGCCTCCCACCTGCCGTGTTTCATTTTCTGTCTAGACAGTGCTCTGAGTGTGACCGACTTGGTGACTGTTTTGAAATAATAGCTTCACATCATCTTCTAAAAGTTAAAATAAAGTCTTATAACATTGTCAAAAATATAAAAATAGTGATTATAGTTATAATTCTGTGTAACAAAGGACTACGTCTATGTTGATTCACTTTATTTTGGCATGAAATCAGTTTCTTCAAGGAAATGTGTTATATCGGGAAAGAAGGTTTGAAATATATTTCCTTTAACCTCATTGAGCTTTCATTTTCTTGTTTCCAAAGTCAGATTATTATACATATCTATCTGTTTAGAGGATCAAATAGTACAATATAACCAGTTCAGTACATACCATGTTAACCCCACTTAAGAAAAATAACACATCCTACCCATTGTTTTTGTCCTTACTGTTTAAGCCTTGTATTTGGTCAGGTTTTTAAATTCTTAGAGCCAGAAGGAATTCGTAAAGTCTTGTGGTTTCTTGACACTTTAAAAAAAATTATGTTTCACTATTATTTTTGATTAATGTATGTTTTCTTATTTAGAATTTTAAAGTCAAGAAAAGTAGAAAACAATAAAATGAGCTGTACTAAAGTTTTTCATCAACATTATTGTTTTTATAGAAAATAATAAGTAGTTACGGTTACAGTTTAAATCTGGACCCAATTCCATCTTCTGATAATACTCTGTAGCAGGGCTGTCCAACGTTGGCATCTCTGGGTCACACTGGAAGAAGAGTTGCTTTGGGGCCACACATTAAATACATTGCGACACATAATCACAAAAAAATCTCATAATGTTTTAAGTAAATTTACAATGTTGTGCTGGGCGCATTCATAGCTAGCCTGAGCCTCACGTGTGGCTCTCGGCCCACGAGCTGCAGGTTGGACACCCCTGCGTATGGAGTAGATTGCGAGTCACAGAAAATCTCAGTTCTAGCCTTTTCAAACAAGATCCATAAATGATAGTCTGAGGTAGAATGAGCTCCAGGCGCAGAACACTCAGTGGTTAGTCATCTCTTCCGCTGTCCAGGTACTTTCCAGAATTCTTCCTTGGTGAAAGCATAACTACAGGCTAGCAGATGGCAACAGCGTTTTTAGGCCACACCCCCAGACACAGCCACAGCCTAATTAGAAGATTAGTCTGCAACTTTCTCTGTTTCAACGAGACTGTGGAAACTATCCCCCAGACACTGCAGTAGATTTATCAGAATTATCCAGTACCTATGAAAATACTGGAAGGAAGAATATAATTATTACTCATTTAGGAATATAATGAATATTAGGGTGTCAATCAAAGCTATCACTATAGGCCATATTTTTAGCTAGCCACCATGTAAGAACACATTCTTCCCATAGCACTTTCAAAACTGTCCACACCTATCTGAAACATATTCATACCTCACCAGAAATAAGGCAACACAAATATTTTTACAGTTACTAAGGAAAGTTCAAGTTCAGAATATCTGTTCAAAGTGTAATTCTTTCTATCAAGTTAGAATGTAACTGTTTATAGTTCAGTGAAAGAAAAGTATTTTTACTCTCTGCCCAAGGCTGACTTCTGATAGCAGAGAACAGGAAACACTACTGCTATAAAAACTCTCCTTCAAAAAAAGGGAAAACAAAGCACAGTGGTCCTGGTTCATAGCATGTTTCATATACAGTGGGTAGTATCCGTTCTAGCAGGTAACCACATTTTTTTTTTTGTTCTGCAAGTCTGGCAGCTCTCTGTTCCAGGGTGGAGAGCGGTGTTCACAGCTTCCGTGTGCACAGCTACCATGGGCGTCTGGGAGGTGGGCATGTGGAAGGAAGCCTGACCTTGGCCCTCTACAGCTTTCACAGCTCCCTTCCTGTGGAGTTGGCATGGTGAGCTGAAGTTTGGTCTGATTACAGAAAAATACTCTTGGTGAGGCCTCAAGTCACTTAGGAAATACAATTCCCTTAAAAATGTAGCTGTCCTTCGAACTCATTTGCTTTCAAGCTCCTGCTAACCTAGCCAGAGAGCAGGCTCCACAAGTCCTTTTTCCTGGGAAATCCCGTCTCATCCACGGGCCAGTCTGTCTTTCGCCTTCCTCAGTCCTACAGTCATCTCTCTTTAAAGTCCCCTGCCATCAGGAAAATCAGAACAGTCTGATGTGGGGAGACACACACATAACTTGTCCTTTCCATCTACATTTTAAAGATAAGATCGTTCCCTTTATGTGGTTAACTCTAGGCGTTTGCTAGAAGTCTGGGGTTACAGCATGTCCTTTTGCTCGGATCAAACATTGTGCTCAGTGTCCATCCTCCCTGTCTCTTTTTGCATTGCCCACCGCTTGGAGGACAGAGTTTGGCTTTCCAAATGCCCCAAATGATCGCATTATTGGAATCAAAATAAGTTTGCATTATAGCCCACTGTCATGAAAGCCTCTTTAAGCAGAATTGTATTTTATTTTTTCTCTACTTTTCAAAGCATCAACTTCAACCAAAGCATCACCTCTCTTGAAGGACTTAGCAGCATTGCAAGATGTAGTCAAAACACCAACATTCTAAAGATTTTCTCCAAATAAGCAAACATTTAGCCAAATGCTTCAAACTTATGCAGGAAAGACTACTAAGCAGGAAGCGCTGAAGAGTAGAGGAACTCATCCTTTCTCTGCTTTATGTCCTAATTTTTGCAAGTTCAACATTTTAGAGTTTGTTGCTTGAGACAACTCATTTCTGGTGACAGATTTGGCGACAGAATGCTTGTGTCAGCAAGTAACTGCAAACATCAGTGATAGAAAGGAAATTATGCCCCGTGACTGGATGCTTCAGTGCAGGTTCCCATGTGCCACATTGCAGGGCTTAACCTTACTGTAATTTTCTTGGCCTATGCCTTTCTCTGGGACTGGTAACAAAATAGCTTCAGCTCTTTCAGAAAAGGTACTAATAATGACTAGAAAAGAAGGGAGTAATTTCTCCCTGGATCTCTTAGAGCTGAGTAAAATTTTCACAGAAATACTTCAAAATTCTTCTCATAATGTCTAAAGTTCTTGAGAACATCAAAGGTCACCACCAATGAGAAGTGATTTCTTCATAACATAAGGAAATACTTGTCTGGGATTTTAGAAAGCAAGAGACAGAAATATTTTTCAGGAATACCTGGGTTCTGACACTGATTTAACACTCCCCAGTTATCCCTAGCCTCACTCACCTTCCGTAAGGTGGCCTGTTGGAGCCGAGTTTTGTTCCAAAACCGGGAAAGCTTTACAGTCACAAGTATTTCAAGTATGTAAGCATAGACTGTGAATATAGTTTTTTCTGAGATGGTAATATAAACCCAAATGGTAAATGGCAGAGGTGTAGTCAATACTAATCTGTGTTCTCAACTCTGCGTGGAGGCCACCTGCAGGCCATGTGTTGAAGACATCTGTGAAACTCAGTAGGGCACCAGTTAGAGGTCAGGGACATCACCCAAGACATGCGTTGTGTTTTCCCAGTACCTTTTCCATTGCTCCAGATGTTCCATATTCTTTGCTAAATAACTTTTCATTTTTATTTTTGTTATTTACTATTAGCATTTTTTTTTTACTTTCTGGGTAGACCTCATTCTTTTTTAAGGTCAAAATATCTAAAAAATATTTACTTTAAACTTAATCTTTATTCTATTGTTTCCATTACCATTTAGTCCCATTATAACCCTCTCTACCCAGTAATCACCACACTGTTTTGAATGCCCGTGAGTTCGTTTTCCCTTTTGCTCAATTCCTCCATCTCCTCACCATTCCCCACCACTGTCATCCTGCTCTCCATCTATGAGTCTGTCCCCCTTTTCCCTGTTAGTTCAATTTGTTCATTAGATTCCACATATGAGTGAAATCATGTGGTATTTGTCTTTTTCTGACTGGCTTATTTCATTTAGCACAATGTTTTCCAGGTCCATCCCATGCTGTTGCAAAGGGTAAAATTTTCTTTTCTGTGGCCAAGTAGTATCGCATTATGTAAATGTCCCATAGCTGTTTTATCCATTTGTCTACCGGTATCTTGGTGGTTGTAAATAAGGCTGCAGTAAACATTAGGGTGCTTATGTTCTTTCAAATTTGTGTTTTTCGTTTCTCTGTATAGATTTCCAGAAGTGGGATTGATGGGTCAAAAGACAGATCAATTTTTAATTTTTTGAGGTATCTCACTACTGCTTTCCACAGTGGCTAAATTAACTAAATAAAATAAAAATAACTAAAAGGGTTTTTTAATTTAGTAATTAATTATCTATCATTTTACAATTTACCTTCAAAATAGATATGAAAAATACCAGACACATTTATTGAGCTCTTATGATCATTAAAAATTTGATTTAATGAAGTATTTTTCATGTGCAAATTCTATAACTTTGAACGCTAAATTACATGAAACATTAAACAATTTTGTGTATTTTTTTTGATTCAGTGAATTCCATGACAGTTTTGCTAACATCTGTTCAATAGCTGGTCTGTGTAATGTGCCTTAACTTATAATTTTGTCTTTGTTATGTTACTAAGTGTTTTTGTTAAATATGTTAATCACATGCTGATTATTTCTAACTTCAAATGAATGTCTGCATCTACTTTAATCCTGGAACACATTTATATGACTTCCTGATTGTGTTCCATCGATGCATTATAATATGAAAATGATACATGGTCAAATATGTTTGGAGATCCCTGGATTAAAAGGAATGAATTAGGAAGAAGAATTGCTAGAGGTATAATGATGGCAGTGATGTGAAGGGGCACTTGGCAAAGTGGCAGTGTTCAGGCTGCCAACCTGTATAACAAAGCACAGGAGGGTAATTGATGTTTATCATGCTCCTAAACCATAAATTAGAATACACTCTGGTTCAGTATACTCACATTAATAAAGCGGTGTTTATATAACAGATTTTAAAATAATGTTTATCTAACAGAATTTTTGAAATAATTTTGACATTGAAATGACGTTTGACATTTGACATATAGAATGTAAAATGCCTCATTCCACAATGGTATTAGTTGAGTAATTTTGTAATTTTTTTTTAAGATTTTATTTTTTTACTATTAGAAAGAGGGTAAGGGAGGGAGAAAAAGAAGGAGAGAAACATCACTGTCTGGTTGCCTTTTGTTCACCCCCTACTGGGGACCTGGCCTGCAACCCGTGCAGCATGTGCCCTGACTGGGAATTGAACCAGTGACCCTTTGGTTTGCAGGTCGGCAATCAATCCACTGAGCTACACCAGCCAGGGCTATTTGTTAATTTCGAAGTATCACTTCTACTTTATAAATGACCATGATTTATTGACCATTTCAATTAGCTAACATAGTTAGAATAGCACAATGCTGTAAACACATTAAATTAGCTAATGTAGGTTCTTCAATAAATATGTCTGGACTTTAACACTATGGATCACAAATTACAATAGATTTTCTTTCAGTCTTTTATCACTGAACAACATACAACAGTATCATCAAATACAACAGTATCAATGGCTTACAGTTTAAAAATATATTTTATTTTGCTTATTCCTGATTTAAATGTAATAGATTACCTATTAACTCTCAAAGTTACTCTCCAAGTTACTTCTAATTTTTTCTTACTTATGTGCATATTCTTGATTCTTTCTCAAGATTTTTATCTCTTCATTTCTGAGAAGAAATTAAAGAAACTAATACTATCCCAAAATATTCCTACAGTTTTATAATGACAGGGTCAGTAGACCTCAGTAGAGTAGGTCTTCTAGGAATGAGGTTAATGCTGAACTTGGTCTCATTAAATCTTACTCTACTAACAGGGCCCAAGTCTTCAGATTCTGTCTTTTGAGACAACTGACCTTTAGTGAGTACTTACTGTGTGGTAATTACTGCTCTAAGGCAAGAGCATTATATGTATAAATATATTTAATCTTTATAGGCCTCATGAGATAAAAATAATAAGAACAAATGTTAAATTATATTCATTTATATTTCTGAGATATGAAAGAAGTTTGTAATAATGTTTATAATATTCATTTCCCCAAATTGATATGTTGCCATTTACTCTTTGCCAGCTACAAGTCAGAGTTGGATTTCCTAGGCTATAAAGAAGAGTAACTGTAAAACTCAATATATATTTCATTCAGGGAAGGAAATATGTTAAGAGGAAGAGATCAGTCAAGGGAATTTTCACTGAAGTGACAAGGAGGAGAAGACTGTAAACAAATGACAAAAAGGGGGTGGTCTTGATGACTTTGGAAACATGACTTATTAATAATTCACTGTTCAGGTGATAATCAGATGTAAGACTTGGTTTTTGTCAAATGTTGCAACTAATTCTTGTATAACCTCTGGAAAACTCACTGGGCTTCAGTTTCCTGTAAAGTAAGATTTGGGACCTAAATTATTTATAAGTTCTCTAATTTTTGTGATGCTACCAAAGATACATCAAAGCCAATTAATTCCCTAAGGATCTAGTGCATGTCTTCCACAGAATTAGCTACTGTGGGGAGTTAACATTTTCTTTACTAGGAAAGCAGGAAGGAAGGAAGGAAAGGAGTGAGGAGACGAGGGATGGGAGAAGGGAGAAGAGTTCCTATCCTTCAGTTTATAATTTAACAAGGGCAGGCATGTTAAAAAACTGAAAAATTCTTCCATGACAATGAAAGTGCCATGGCAGTTTAGAAATTTATGTTCTCCCTAAAACTTTTAATCAGGGCAAACCACCTCCAAGAGAGTGGTGGCTATTGTTGTAATGTAAAGACCAGGAGTCAGATCAACAAATCCCCATATTGCAGTATTATTCTAGTTGACTAGAAATAGCAGTAATTATGAGAATCTATCTCAATGAGGGATTTTGCTAAGCTAACTACTTTTCATATTCTAGTAGTACTCAATCCTATTGTACCAAAGTTGGAGCCTTCCCATTTTAGTGATTAAGTGGACAACTTATTTCTTTTCCTGGTAGAAACATTTCACACATGTTAGGAAGTTCTTCATGAATCTTTGTGAAAACTATAGACCTTGAGGGAATAGTCATTTGATGTTTGGTAGACAGCTAATTCATTTAGTCTGTGGCATGATGGTAACTTTCCCTGCTGAGCTGAGAGAAAAGGACAATAGGAAGTAGGAAGGAAAGTTCCAGTACAGTTCTTTCAGGTTCATACTAGCTTTCAGTCCCAGTGGAATGTTTTGTTCGGAAGACAAACCTAATGTCTCAAACTGTTCTATTCTTTTGGGGCATGAAAAATAGCTTCATGTTTGTTTTGGTTTTGTTTCCTCAAGAAAATTTCCAGAGCTGGGACTAACTCTCAAAATCTTTTTTCAGTCTAACAAAGAGGCAGAGTGCTTATTAAATGTGGAATCCCCTGCCAAGTGCTCCCTTCAGTATAAAAAGTTCCATTAAGCCAGTAGATTGGGCATTTTCTCAGCACTTGATGTGTATGTGCGTTTAAAATTATGAAACCAATTTAAACGCTGAGTTCTTAAAACACTGGCCACAAACCTAAAATTTATAGAGAAGAAAAGATGTTTGGAAATTACAAAAATAATTAACTGTGCTATCAAATCTGAATGCCAATGATGACTATTTATTAACATGTACTTATTTTTTTGGTCATTGTTGCCTTCTTTTGTTTTCAGAGGGCATGTAGAGAAAAGGCCTGGATTGGAAATCCAAAAATGTTGGGGTTTTTTTGTTTGTTTGTTTTGTTTTTTGGCCAATGTAGAATTTTTGATCCCTATATACTTTGGCAACCATTATGGGACTAAAAGTTGTATAATTAAAAAAGAAATTATTTCAGTGTCTTTGGTTACATTTTGCTTACTTGTTTGTTTTGTTGTTTAGATTCCTGTTAAAGGTGATATCATATGGTATTTGTCTTTCACTGCCTGGTTTATTTCGCTCAGCATAATGCTTTCCAGTTCCATCCATGATGTTGCAAAGGGTAGGAGCTCCTTCTTCCTTTCTGCAGCATAGAATTCCATTGTGTAAATGTACCATAGTTTTTTAGAACGTGCTGACAGGGTCCAGAGGGGAGAGGGGAGAGAATCACAGGGGAAAAGGGGAAGGACTCACATGAACAAGTATAAAGGACACATGGACAATAACTAAGGTGGGGGGCAGAGATGGGAGGGAGGTGGGGAGCACTGGGAGGGGGCAGGGCTGGGAATACAAGAAAGAAAACTGTACTTGAACAAGAGTTAAATTAAAAAAAATAAAAATAAATAAAGTAATTACCAACAAGAAGGGAGCTGTTTGTTTTCTTAAAGCTTTTTATTTTGCCCTTCATTTTGTGCATTCTTGTTTTTTATTAGTTGATTGTTGTAATGAAATGTTGGAATGCCTTTCTCATTTTTTTGTGTGTGTATATTGAATAGTGACTTTGTCTGTGGTGCCCATGGGGATCACATTTAACATCCTAGAGTTATAACACAACAGTTTGAATTTATACCAACTTAACTCCAATAAATTACAATAATGGATTAAAAAAAAGAAATTAAAATGTTAAATTTAAGGACACAGTGCTTTGAACAAATGCCTTAAAAATGTGAAACTGAGAAGTGCATCAATTCTTAATAGAAGATCTAGCTAAATGAGGAATTTTATGACTTGTGAGACTAAGGAATTTTTTTAGTGGATTTAGTACAATAAGGAATTGTAGGGAATTAACTTATAAACTAAATCATTCTCCTATAGATATTAGGTAATAATATTTCACTTTTATTGCACAATCTATAAGATACTATGTAAAAGTTCTAAAACTTGCAGCTGAAATGGATTAGTTTACTATTATTAATTTATTTCCTCTTATTAGCTTACTCTCTGAGTAGACATTATTATTTGAAGTATCAGACAGTGTTAGATCTAGAAAGAGATAAGGAGTGGAATTAAACCTCTTATTTCCACAGGAGGAAAGTGTAAAGGCCAAGCAGTGTGGTTGTCCGGGCTCACGTGAGATTTGCTCTGGTCCCATAAGCTCATTTTGGTGAATCTCAACAGCATATGAATCTGAGAAGGGAAAATACTCTCTCTACATTAGTACATTCTGTTCTATTTCATTTACTGATTATATTTAACCAAATATCTGTATTTGTATGTCCTGGTAATGATATTTATAATTTTTCAAGGGATTTTCTTCATATCATTATATAACAATTTTATATTTATGGAGTACAAGCCCTGGTATTATATCATTGTAGTATTAAGATTGATTATTTAGAAAAAATTATCAGACAAAATATAAGAAACCAAGGAAAGTAAATGGATTTATCAATATTAGTTAAATTCATTCAATTATGAATTTTTAAATTAATATAAATGATGTACTTTCTGTAAATAATTACTCTTTTTAATAATTTATTGATTACTTCTCTCTAACTTGTATCTTTTTTTTTTTTAAAGATTTTATTTACTTATTTATTTTTAGAGGGGAAGGAACAAGGGAGAGAAACACCAATGTATGGTTGCCTTTTGTGCGTCCCCTGCTGGTAGTTAGCCTGCAAGGAACCGGCGCGCAACCCAGGCATGTGCCCTGACTGGGAATCGAACCGCGATCGTCTGGTTTGCAGGCTCGCGCTCAATCCACTGAGCTATGCCAGCCAGGGCCTCTAACTTGTATCTTATATTTAACTATCTAGTTTATAGGTAGTGAACATTGAGGTGGATTAGCATTGTGCTGATTTTATTTTTTATTTCATGTTAATTTTTAAAAAATGCAGTACAGTCAGGGTGGACAATGTCTGCAGATAATGTGCACTGAGTTTTGTGGCCAAGTTTACTTACATTTGTTCATATTAATGGTTTTTCTCCTGCCAAGCAGTTCCAAATTCAACAATTATTCACACAAATGACTCATTGTATTTTTTATATATTTATCAATTTGGATAACAAGATGTATCTTCTAACAAGCTGGGTCTTTCACTGTGGATAAAGTTAATTGAGAAACTACTAATTTTTCTAAAACTACTGAAGTCCTGTTAAACTAGACTTCCCAAAACAAAAGCTTTCAAAGGTAGTTTAACCACTTTTTTTTTTAAAGTAATCAATTAAATTTATAATAATAAACTGTGGAATAAACCCCAATTGAATAGTGTTGGTAGTTTCTATGGTACAAAAGTGAAAATCACATGAAAGTGTCAAGGTGGCTCACATTTTTAGCAAACAGACACATACACAAATAATTTCAGTGCAGCGTGAGAATAGCTAGAAACGAGCGCTTAGCGCTGTAGGTGTGTCAGCTCTGGTTCTGTTAGTTTTACCTCTTTCACTCCTCCCAGTCGTCCTCTAAGAGTGAGTTTTATTGTCATGTCCATTTTAAGAATAGGAATGCTGCCTAAAGAGTATATGTAACTGCCGAAAGTCACATGATTAATCATTTACTAAACTGAGATTAAAACTGACCAGCCTGAATCTCCCTAGAAAAAAAGAGGTGTAATACATGGGCTAGAATTGTAGCAGAGAACTACTGCTGAATTACAGTTTCAGAAATAAATAAAAATATACTGCATAAGGAATACATGGTGATAGAAGAGGAAATTGAGGGACTGAGGGAGTGGGAAAAATGAAAGAACTTTCTGGAATAAGAGAAGAATTTTTTTAAGGGCAAAAAGCTAAGAGACCAAAGGACATGTGAGGTAAATAATAACAGGTCCTTACTCGCACAGCCATGTTTCTCAGAGTGAAACTACAGATCATCCGACGAAAGAATACACTGATTCCCAGACACTAATATTGTTCTACTGAGTCAGAATCTTTGTGGTGGGATCCAAATGAGCATTCTTTTAAAATTATATTGTATTGATTATGCTATTACAGTTGTTCCATTTTCCCCCTTTGCCCCCTTCCACCTTGCACCCTCCACTCCCTCAGGCAATCCCCACAACCTTGTTCACGTCCATGGGTCGTGCATAGGTTCTTTGGCTACTCCATTTCCTATACTGTACTTTACATCCCCATGGCTATTCTGTAACTACCTATTTGTACTTCTAAATCCCCTCGCCCATCCCCCACAAGCCCCTCCCATCTGGCAACCATCAAAACAGCTAGCTCTCCGTATTCATTATTACATCTCTGTTCTTGTTGCTTAATTTGTTTTTTAGATTCAGCTGTTGATAAGTATTTATTACCATTTAATTGTTCATAGTTTTTTTTTCCTTAAATAAGTCCCTTTAACATTTCATTTTGTAATGGTTTGGTGATGGTGAACCTCTTTAGTTTTTTCTTGTCTGGGAAGCTCTTTATCTCCCTTCAACTCTAAATGATAGCTTTGCTGGGTAGAGCAATCTTGACTGTAAGTCCTTGCTTTTTATGACTTTGAATATTTCTTGCATTTTAATAGAGCTTTAATAGAGGATGTCAGGTGATTCAGTGCTCTGCCTCATTTCTAGGATCCTGTATAGGATTGTAAAGTTTAGGATAAGAAGTGTCAGAAGGTAGATAAGGAACAGAATTCTATAAAGCTTTTAAATTTTTCTTTCTGATTAGGTCATTCAACACAATAATAAACAGTATTTGAAAATATAATCTAAATATTGACATAGATTAAAAGCTCAGGAGGAAAATAAATAATTCAACAGATAAGTGAAACAAAATTATTTGTTATATATTCTATATTAATTATCTTCTAAAGTAATCAGTAAGGAAATATGGATTCTCACCTATTCTTTTATTAAGATACAACTCTCCCCACCCCATCATTCTATTCCATTTATTTGCTACTTATACAAATATTTACTTTTTCAGGAAGTCTTTCAAAAGACATGAGCAAATTCAACATTCATTCATTTATTCACTTGACCTAGTAATTTTCCATCCTGGTGGCAAGTAACGATGATGGAAGGAAGTTTTTATAAAAGGAGAACTTTTGATTTACAGTTCTTTGTTCCAGTGTCTGTTACATGAAAGTATTTTTACTCTTTACTCTGGGGAATACATATGTAAGATAAGTATACTTCCCACTGGGAGCTTGAAATACAGTATGTATAAAAATATAATAAGTCAAAATATTATAAGAGCCCAAAAGAGGTACAGGTAATGCACTGCAGGAGCTCAGAGAATTGCATTGTTGCTTGCTGTTGACGGCATTGGGGATGTTTTCAGGAAAGATAGGCAGTTGAACTTAGTTGTAAATGGTGGATCAGGTTTTGACATTAAGGTTATTGAAAAAGGCATTTCCAAATTTTGTGATGGAGAAGTGACTGGAAGGAAGTAAAGTTGAGTAAGAGGAATTATGGTGAAAGGGGTCGCTGGAAACAGCTAACATTTTGTCTTGGGAATTGGACTCAGTTAGTAAATGTGAAGAAATAAAAAGAGAAATTTATTCTCATTTTTTCCTATTTTTAAATTTTTTTTAATTTTAATTGTTTTTCAAGTACAATTTTCTGACTATTACTCCCATCCCAGGCCACCCACACAGCCCTCCCCCCTCCCATTCTCACCCCCCCCCCGTAGTTTTTGTCCATGTGTCTTTTATAGTTGTTCCTGTAAACCCTTCCCCTTTTCCCCTGAAATTCCCTCCCCTCTCCCCTCTGGACACTGTCAACCTGTTCTCTGTCTCAGTGTCTTTGCTTATATTTTGCTTGTTTGTTTGTTTAGCTTCCTGTTAAAGGTGAGATCATATGGTTGGTATTTGTCTTTCACCACCTGGCTTATTTCACTCAGCATAATGCTGTCCAGTTCCATCCATGCTGTTGCAAAGGGCAGTAGGAGCTCCTTCTTTCTTTTTGCTGCATAGAATTCCATTGTGTAAATGTACCATAGTTTTTGGATCCATTCATTTACTGATGGGCACCTCGGTTGCTTCCAGCACTTGGCTATTGTGATTTGTGTTGCTATGAACATTGGGATGCATAGGTTCTTTTGATTGGTGGTTCAGGGTTCTTAGGGTATAATCCTAGCAGTGGAATTGCTGGGTTTGAGAGACCTGAATGCCTGCCTAAAGAGTGTGGAATTCATTTATGTCCCTAAGTGAAATAATGAAATCTTTTAGCAAAGAAGAGGCATGAAGAACCATGTTTCAGAAAGATCTGTCTGACGTTGGGGTGTGGGAAAGGATTGGAGCTAGGGGAACTGAGTACAGAAAAGGGTTATAATATTTTGAATCAGGTCTTTATTTCCATGTAGAGAGGGAAACTTGAAAAATGATAAGAGTTTTCAGTACAAACTCTTATTTAGAAATTGACCTTCCCCGTGCATTTTGTGATTATTTTTTCTGTAAAGTGAAGAAATAAAAATTAAATTAAATCTTCTTCTGCTTCTCCTCAAGATCTTGTGTAAGTAATTGTATGTAGTGACTGTCTGGATTGAATGTATCCAGTGGTATACAGGTAAGTGGTTAAAAATAAGCTCTCCAAATTAAACAAAATAAAATGAAACAAACAAAAAAAACCCCTGATTTGTAATTTGCCAATTTCTGTGCTATACATAATAATCATCCCATGGCTATATTTAAACTGTTAATGTGATGTAGCTGAACGTGAATTTCAGAAGCTTGGGGTGGAGAACTTCTCTACTGATTAGGACTGACTGTTCTGGGCCCCTCAAATTAACTGACAATAGACAGATTAGCAGAAGAAAAGTTTACTCTGCATGCAGAGCTTTGCAGTAGTGAGTAACTCCCTGAATAACCAGACATAAAGGCCTGTAACCAAAAGGGGCTGGGCAGTTTGGGGCTTCAGTGGGAAAGTCTGTTGGGAAGGTTCTGTCGGGCTTTTCCTGGACTCACACTTCTGGTGCTAAGGAATCAGCCGTGGCGGTGCATTTGAGAGGTTGTGCTTCAGTTTAGATAATATTGCTTTCTGTGGCTGCTGATTGTCCAGAAGCATTCAGTTATACACACACACACACACACACACACACACACACACTTTGGTGAGCTGTTTAAGCAATGAACACAATCAGCCCTGAGCCTGGCCAGGTAGCTACTGGACACCAGTATATGTATCCCACCTCAGAATTGCCTTTTTCATGTAGTGACTTAAATTATTTAAAACAAAAGTCAAGCAAACAAGAAAATCAAAACTAAACTTGCCCTTAACAGCTGTAATTTTGGCATAGTAAGAGGAGGGATGACGCCATTATTAATCTGTTAGGATTGGGCAGATTTTGGAAAATACTACAAAGTATCTTGATAATTTGAGGGAGTTTGAGCAAATGTAGTGTGTAAGAAGAGGTAAACTGTAAGTTACCCTCATAAAGATTGGAGTATATATTAGAGTAAAACTAAATTTAGACAATTGGTATAAAATTGAAGTTAATGCTTTCTATTCATACTGCTCATTCCCTCATTTGGTTTTATTTGTTGTACATTGTTTAATGTGATTGTAGATATATTTACTACAGGAAGGTGCTAAACTTCCGTCTTTGGTAGGGCTTTTGAAAAAAATTTTAGGTAAAATATGTTTAGTTTCCAAGTCACAGCTAAGGGGTGGCTGTTTTCTTGAGCATTCCCCTCACGTCACGGGGCCAGGAGAAGAAACGGCCCTTCTTGCTCCCCCTCATTTTCTGACTGCTCCCTTTCTGCCCCTTGAGTACCTTTGGCTTGAAGCTCATGTCATTCTTCTAAGTGGGTTTTCAGCTTCCACATTTGCCCTCCTCTAGTCTCTTTTTAACCTAGCCCTTGCCACATAGTTTTCTCTTTAAGTGAGTTACGAAATCTAGCTCACCTGTAAGGGAAGGATATTACACCGGCGTACAAATGGAAAAAGCATTAGAGACCATTCTAGAAGCCACCCGCCTCAGGCAACATACCCAGTTTTATGCACTAGGACCTACGCTCAGAATTTAAAGCCTCTGTAGCAGACCCACAATTCACCTGTCATTTAGTTTGATAGCTGTGGACATTGTCCTATCCACCAACACTTAAGAAGTCCATGAATGGAAAGATATCCTTCCTTCCAGTTCAATACTATAGCAGCCAAATCTGCTAGTGAAAAGCTGCTCTGTGTAGTTGAAAGTCAACCAGCAGCCTGCAACTCGCAAGGCCCTGGCATCTGTGACTTGGCGGAGACTACGCCCGGCCTTTGTCTTTCTGAGGCTACTGAGACCCAGAGGCTTTGCTGAGGCCCATTCCTCCTACAGAGCACCACTTAAGACTCAGAAGAATGTAAAAATAGCTTCCTGCCTATGGGAGAAGTCTCCAGAAGCAGCAGACAGCCTTCCAGGTTAAACTCAGGATCTGAAGTTTAAACCTCTTACTCAGACCTTGGCAGTGAAAAGCCAACTGAATAGCTGTTAAAAAGAGCACACGTTCTCTGCATGTGATAATCTTGATAGCAAAAGAAAGGGCTGAGCTGAGCCAAGCACACCAAATTCATCCACGCCAAACTTACCAGCAAACAAGGGATCTCTCTCTGCTAGACAGAGGAACGGAGAACGTAACACCAGCAGAACTCCTGCTACGTGAAACCCCAGGAACAGGAAACAAGTGTTCTCATCAAACCTCAACATTTTACAAGTATTTTATTTGCTTTATAATTTTGTATTTTTAATATGCAGAAAATGCAACATAGTCATATAGGTCACTCTTTGACTTAATGATTTATTTAGGTTTATATTTAGAGAAATCCTCCCCATTCTATGATAATTGAAATATGCTTACCTACAATTTCAAGTGTTTCTTTTAGGTTTTTATATTTAGCACCCTCATCAGTTAAGAATTTATTTGAGTGAAATTTAAGGATATATTTTTCTCTAATAACTAACTAACTGGTAAATCACAGACTACTAAATAGCATATTTCTTTTTACCTATTGAAGTTACAGTGAATTGACAGCTCTGAAACTTCTCAAGTGGGAGTAAAGAACAGTGCATTACCCTTCCAGGAAAATTTATTAGTATATGTGAAGTCAGCTAATTGTATATATATTTCATAACTAAGGCATTATAATTACTTAAATGTATTAAAAGAAACAATCACAAATATGTTTTAAAAACATTATCAAAGCATTTATTGTAAAGAAAAATTGGCAATATAAAAATGTCTAAAGTTAAGGGCTTGAGAAGATGAATAAACCTATACTTATATGATGGGATTGTATGTATTCATTATGAATCCCATCAAAGGAAAATATGTGATGTGAGAAAAATCCTGAAAATATAGTTTAAGATAAAATTTATGATAGATAATGTACATTAATTCCAATCAATTACATTGAACAGAATAACACTGGAAAAAAGTGTACAGATATTTTATCAGTAATTAGCCTTTAATATGTGGATTTTTATTTATCTATCCATCCATCCTTTTATTTTTTTTGTACTTTCCATAGTTGCTTGACTCTCTTAATGAAGTTAAAATAATTAGAGGAAGGAATGGTTTTTATTAAGCATATATCTTCACAGAATCTGGTTTGTGGCAGGTTCTCAATACAGTCTCTTAAATGTTATAAAATGAGATTATAATTTGAACTTGTTCAAAGTAGCAGAACATACTGTGAAGATTCAAGAAAATAAACAGACAGAAGGATAATGGAGATTTAAGTCATAGACTGAAACATAAAATGATTCAGTAGCATTTGTTTTGGATACAACTTCAGAAAGTGGGAATCAGAGACAGAATTTTTGCCTTGGAAGAAATAGTGGGCTAAAAAAAATCTGCCTTATAATATCTACATAACTTGGAGGAAGGATATAGAAACTTTAAGGTTCAAATATCACAAAATCCCAGAATTTGGATGCAAGAGTAGAAACTAAAGTTTTCTAAAATTGAAGCAAACCAAAGGAAAGTAAAATTAATATGCTCAGTCATTGTTGAGATGGCCAATAAGACCATAAACGAAAGCAGATGACAGCCAGTGCCTAGGGGGAGGTGAGGGGGCGGAGGAATGAAGCCAAAAGGAAAAGGGACTCATGGACATGGATAACAGTGCTGATCGCTGGCAGGAGGGGAGTTAAGGGGACTAAATGGTAATGGAACAAACACAATAAAGATTAAATCAAAATACTGTTAATAAGATTAGTAATTTCTCTTCTTAAGAATGCTGTAGTGTGCCTGTCATGAAGTAATTGTGCTTTTCGTAGTTGATTTTTAAATTCATCTAAATATGTGAATATGATAATATTAATTTTGTCACCGTGGTGAATCTATAGCACTGTTCAAAGAAAAAAGTGCTTGATTCTAAATGATTTGTATTTCTTTATACATTTACCATTGCTTGACGAGAGCAGCCAGTTACTTTTTCTAACTTTATGGTGGTTCTTTGCACCAAAAGGAGAGAATTTAAATAGATTGCCACCCTGAGTTCTTATGACAAGTTTAGTTTTCATTATTAGTTACTATGCCGACCCATCTCTGAAAAAATATAGTCTTCTATCCATTTAGTTATTCTGAATCATTGTGCAAAAGCACTCATCCCTCTGAGAAATTATGTAATTTAATTTCTGAAACTGTCAAAGTAAGAATCAATTTCTGATTTCTCCTGTGGGATTCACCCCAAATGAATGAGTTGGTTTGTTTCATTGCAGTAGCCCAACGATTCAGGCTATGGTGGGGTTTGGCCACAGCTTTGCTTTAGCTTTGATTTAATGACAAAACAGAAAAGAAATGAGATTAGTAATTGGAATTGATCACAAAATCAAAATAGAGCAAAGAGCAAACCTAACTGCACACTGACCCAGGGATATTGTTTCAACTGGCTTAGATTATTGAAATCATACAAAAAAATCCTGAAAAGACATCATTTTTAAAACCTCTGTGATCTTAGGAAGGTAAACTTCAACCCGAGCTTTTGTTTATCTTGTGGATCTGTGCCAAAGGCATTTTGAAGTAGAGAATACACGAGGCTTGGGAAAATATTTTCTCTTAAGCCATAGGTGGGTGTATAAATAAAATTTCCATGCAGGACAATTTGATAAAAGCACTCAAAATTACAATTTAATATATCTTCAGCCCAGTAGTTCCAACTCTAAAATATTGTCTTATAGATAAACATGTGTATAATGTAAGATTATTTATTTCAGCTCTGTTTGTAGGAGCTAAGAATGGAACTGCAACACAGGTTAACTATATTATGACTCAGGCATAAAATGGGATACTATAAAACAATATAGAAGAATGAAGAAACTCATTATATGTAAATACATGGTAATTTGATATCTGCTGCTCTGTCTTTCCAGTATCTAATCTATTTTACCACTAACAAAATTTGAATTTTCCTTTAGGGGAATGATTTCTCCTAAACTCTCAGCCCATTTGTGTCGAGTGGTGCTGACCCAACGTCCTTGAATAGGCGTGAGCATGCAGCCAAGTCCCGGACGCCCTTTCCTATTGGACGCAAAAAGGCACAAGAGCGAGATCATTTACATGAAGTTCAAATAGGGGAACTGCGTGTGTGTTATCTTTGATATACAAAAGGAAGGGACAAATTATTATATATGTATATATCTGTGTATGTGTTTCTATTATATATGAGTTCATATAACATCTATGGAAAGTCATACAATAAATTGATAAAATTAGAGGCCTTCATATGTCTGGGGACTAGGAATAGAAGGGAAATGTTTTCCTTGAAAAAATTTGAGTGTGTTAGCTAGTCAAAATTAAATTTTAAAATATATACTAAGTTACACAATATATATTATATATTATATAATATATAATACAATCATATAAACTTGTGAAATGTTATATAATACATTTTTATAAATGTTATGAAACATAACATTTTATTATGTTATAATAAAATGTTAATGTGAAATGTTATATATTTTTATAAATGTTATAAAATATATATATTCTATAAACATAACATGCATAATATATAATATATACACTTATATATTTTATGTATGTTATATAAGATATTTATTATATAATATTGTGAAAAATATATAATATATACTAAATTGTGAAAAATATACATTCTTATAATCAGGTATCTTTTGACCAAATCATGGAGTTCCAAATGCAGAAATATATAACAGAGTCTCCCCAGATTTTAAAAATAAGTGTGTAAATTATTTTGTTATTATAAATATTGGTAACATCGCAGCTTAGAATAGAGTAGTATTCTGGCTCTCTACTCTGCTTGTGTCAAGCAATTCCAAATTTTAGATTCTATAACTTGTAATTTCCCAACTATAGGCTTATCTCTGTATCAGAGAATGCTTAAATCTCAGGCACATTGTTTTGTAAAAATTATTTGATCATATAGAGCTCAATTTCCAGGATGTCAAATACACACTTAGGACTCAAATGTTTTTCTCTCCATTTCTTGAATTGGCTCTGTGTTGGTTTCTTCCTAGGAATGGTCCATGTACTTATTGGTTACATCTGGCCAATCAGATAAAAACATATTCTTTGACCTTAGCAACATTAGCTGCATGGGAGCATCTCTTTCTCTTTCTCAAAATTCCAACACAGTTCTCATAGTTGAACTTCATGTAAATGATCTGGCTCCAGTGCCTTTTTGCATCCAATGGAAAGGGGATCCAGGACTTGGCTGCATGCTCACACCTATTCAAGGGTGTTGGGTCGGCACTACTCAACACAAATGGATTGAGAGTTTGGGAGAAATCATTTCCCAAAGTGAAATTCAAGTTTTGTTAGTGGTAAGATGAGTTAGATACTGGAAAGGCAAAGTAGCAGATACCAACTATAAGAACCTATAAATAAATATGTTACTCCCAATTTTCGTTTAGGGAAAACAACTGATAAAAGGTGTGACATAAACCAGTAAGGTTGTTGAGTTTGACCGGTACAAAGAACTCATCCTGATTTAGATACTGAACTCAGTTTGTTGTCACTCCAATTTTACTTTACTGCCAAAACAATGAACAAGGAAGCATGAAACATAGACCAGTTAAGGAATGGGATGAGTGAAATCAGCTTCCCCATAGCTAACAGGTTTCTCACGGGGGTGTGCTGACATTGAGTGGTTAGCATTCTGGATTACAGGAGCCTGGGGTTTTCAGCTCCTTGTCTTCTGTAAGATATACCTGATGAAGAACACAGATTCTGCTCAACAGCCCACCCACTAATACCTAGGCAATGTCTTCTGGTACCATGATTAGATGTTCTGAATTCCCTTTCTCACTGATTCCTTGGGACAATTGTGTCTCAGAAGTGGGATGAATCATGAGAAAACATATAAGGACATGGAGGCCTAATGTATATTCAGAATTATTGAATGGCTGAATGAATAAATGAGTAAGTTTTTACAAAAAATTGACACATCTGAAAGAAACATTTTCAAGAAAAGTAGCCCATTTAACTATAGAAATTTAATTATCCTAAGTACTTTATCAGTAGTAACACCATTGACTATTAAAACAACAAATATTATTAACATGTAGTATATTTTTACATAATTTTAGAACTATAAGAATTCATGTTCAAATTAGAGTGAATGCATTTAGATGACCATTTTATTACACCTTAGAAAATTACTTTATAAAATTTACCCTAATGTTTAAAAAATTAAAATATTTTATTTACACTCAGATCTCTTTATGTACTCAACAGATGTGAGCTCAATTGATCATGTTTCACTTCAAGAAATCCTTATAAATAAACTTTAATCCCATAGGGCAGATCCATTAATTATGCTTTCAGGGGAAGTATAATGAATGGATCTGTACTGTAGAATTATGGCATTCAGTTAATATTAATGATGGAAACTCACTTTACCAAGCACCTTAAGAGTACCCAAATAAACACCATTTTATATGGCTGAAGCTTTCTTCATTTTCCCAAGTGGAACATAAAGGCATGCAAAAAAAGAAATTAGCATCAGCTTTTCCATGAGATCTTCATAGAAGATTAAAAATTCTTTGGTAGAGAGGCTATGTACCCCAATAAAATGGTCTGTCAAAGTTTATTTTGTGGAAGTTACAAAAGCCCTGATGAGCCCTGGCTGGTGTAGCTCAGTGGATTGAGCGCGGGCCTGCGAACCACACGATCGCGGTTCGATTCCCAGTCAGGGCACATGCCTGGGTTGCAGGCCAGTTCCCGGCAGGGGACTCATGAGAGGCAACCATACATTGATATTTCTCTTCTTCTCCCCTTCCCTTCCTCTCTAAAGATAAGTAAATAAAATTTTAAAAAAAAAAGCCCTGATGAAAGCCAGGTATTATAATCCTAAAAAAACCCTGGTGATATTGCTATGAACCGTATTTTATTTATTTATTTTTATTTAACTTTTTTTCAAGTACAGTTTTCTTTCTTGTATTCCCAGCCCTGCCCCTCCCCCAGTGCTCCCCAGCCCCCCCCCCATCTCCGCCCCCTGTCTTAGTTATTGTCCATGTGTCCTTCATACTTATTCATGTGAGTCCATCCCCTTTTACTCTGTGCTTCTCTCCCCTCTACCCTCTGGACCCTGTCAGCACGTTCTGTATTTCAGTGTCTTTGGTTACATTTTGCTTGCTTGTTTGTTTTGTTGTTTACATTCCTGTTAAAGGTGGTATCATATGGTATTTGTCTTTCACTGCCTAGCTTATTTCGCTCAGCATAATGCTTTCCAGTTCCATCCATGATGTTGCAAAGGGTAGGAGCTCCTTCTTCCTTTCTGCAGCATAAAAATAACCTTTTTATAATATTTAAAATAGTTTCAGATTCATAGAACAGTTGCTGAGGTAATACAGGGAACTCTTGTACACCCCTCATCCAGCTTCCTCGTCATGACCATCCTACCTTAGCAGAGGAAATTTGTCACAACTAAGGACCAGTATTGGTACATGGGTATTAACTAAGCTCAGCAACTTATTTTGATGTCACCAGTCCCCCCTGTGTCCTTTTTGCTATTCCCGGATTTTATCCAAGATTACACATTTTATTTAGTCGCCATTTCACCTTAGAAATATAATCTCTCATACTTTTCAGATTTCCCATGTTTTTGATGAATTTGGCTTTGGTCAATTTTTTTGGCAAAAACATTCTAGTTTAGTTTGTCCAGTATTTTTCTCATGATTAGACTGAGTTAATTGATTTTTGATAGGAAGACCACAGGAGGGAGTTACCTTTCCCATCACAGTGTATCGTGCTATCTAAATGATCATTTGATTGTGGTGGTGTTGGCCAGATTTCTCCACAGTGAAGTTACCTCTCCCTGCTTCCCATACACTGCTCTTTGGAAATAGGCCAATAAACACAGCCTAGGGATGGGGGTAGGATATGAAGTCCCATTTTCTGAAGAGGGGGAGTGCCTACATAAGTTATGTGGAATGCTCTGTAAGAGAGATTCGTCTCTTCTTCCCAATTATTTATTTATTTTGTCATTTATTTATGTATGGATTCATGACTTTTTTGTTTTATACTTTCAGTGTACTTTGATACTGTGTTAGTTATTTTGTTGCTCAAAGTGTTTCATCTTTGGCAGTTGAGAACTCTTTCAAATTTGCTCCTTTGTCTCGTTGGCATGTTTTATCCTTTTATCTTTTGAGCACTTCCTCATTTCCTGGCACAGCAAGATGCTTCAGGATAGGATGAATCTCAGAATCATTTTCCTGAGTGAAAGAAGCTGGACCTAAAATAACTTGTACATTTCTGTTTATGTGAAGTGAATGGAAGGCAAAACTAACTTATAGTGATACAGCATATCAGCGTTGCCTGTTGGATAAGGGAACATTGTGGAATGATGAATACCACTGGCTTGTGTATACCTCATATATAATATATATATTGAGTGTCTTGATTCATGTAGTTACCATTGTTTCTGTACTAAACAGTCAGAAGTAATCTCACATTAATGGATATTTTTAAAGTGTCCAGTATTGTATACATCAATGAATAAAAGTGAAAATAAGGTTTGAGTAGAGAGACTAAGCATTTGTGGAAGTTGCAGCACCCTCCTTTGAGTGTGTTCTTTTGTTGGAACTGAAGTCAGCCAGACTTGTCGACTTGTTTCCTTATCTTCATCAGGGTTAATTCTTACTTTTGCTTTAATCTTTACTGCAAAATCTCTTGTATTTATGTGCATCTCCATCTGGAAAATAAGCTGAAAACGTATGTGTGAATTATGTTCAATGTTGTTTTGCTTATCCACGTAAATAGAAAATTCCTCTGAGAAACTAAGCTAAGTATATAGTAAAATAAATTGCGTTGCTACCTACTATTAAAATTCTTTTCTTGCTTTAAGGAAAAAATAATGACAAACTTCTTTTTTCAAGCCATCCTCTTATTTAAGAAGTTTTAAGTGACTACATTTTCAAAGGAGTAGAAGAACAGCATTAGTAGGTTTTCGATAATGCTATTATATTTGTGTAGACCTTTTGTCCTTAAAACGATCATTTAGCAGAATATAGTAAAAAAAGGTAATGAAATGTCAGGTTCTATGAATATGGAAATCTTAGTAACTTAATATTTCATTTTATAATGGTGTAGTAATAGCAGACATACTTTTCATAATGAATAAAATGGGGTACAATAATTCAAATCTCCATAAAATAAAGAAAAACTATTAATTCCTGTTTGAAAAATCAGTTTGAAAGACACGGAAATAGCAACAGGTGAATCGTTACAGATATAGCATTATTTTAAAAGAAAATGTAAAATATGCAGTAAAAAATGTAATACTAAATAGTACCTTAACACAAAAGATGATCATTGTATTTAATAGAATGTATTTGCAGTTTACAGGGTGATAATTTGACTAATATCTCAGATAACTACTTATTTCCAAGTGATTCACTATGTAATAATAATTTGAATTTTTCTACATCCATATTTTATTTATTTTTAAATTTTAATACTAAGGATTCTATTCTCAATTAGGAGTAATAAAATGACTCCAAAAGTGTTGCTTCATCCCGGTCTGTCTCCCTTGCAGAGTGCAGATATGAGCCCCGCCAGCAGCACGGCTTCCCTTCCCGTCAGTCCGCTTGCGGAAGAGCCCTTGCCTTTCAAGGTAAAAGATACAGACAAAATCAATTGTTTATAATATTTCAGGATAGTAAATATTAGCAAAATAGTTAACAAATGTGGTAAAAGAGAGCTTTTGTGCGTAGGTGACATAGGGAACTGCCTTAATCTGTAATAATTCTGTATCAAATGTTAAAATACTTGCTTTGTTTTATTGTCATTCTAGTTGCTAAATAAAGGTAAAAAGGTTTGGAATAGAAATTCATACTTTATGGAATACTTTGTTTGCTTGGCATGTAAAATATAGTGATTTCACTGTAATAGTTTGATGTCACATGAATTTGAGGTTTCAAATTTTTTATTGATATGAAATTTAAGCAATGGACTTAAAATGAATGTTCAGCCCTCATTAGCTGGCTGAAAATTTATTGATGACTCTACATCATAATTATCTAATCTTTACAAAATAATAATCAAACTTAAGAATTGAAATATAAAACTGTTCCTCTAAAACATTTTATTTTTAAAGTATTTAACTAAATATGCAAATTAAGTGGCATGATTAGTAGAATTCTTCAGTTTGGGAGTCTTTACACATTACAAATATATGGTCATGTTTTTGTTTTCTTGTTTGAGATTAGACTTTTCCCTTCGGGCCAGAGCTTGTAGACTGGCTGCTTTCTATCTGTTCCAGGGATATTTGGGTTTCATTAGAACTATTATAAACAGAGGTGCTCTTTAGGGTCATGAGGATATAAAGAAGAACTTGGAAAGTTGGGATGATGCACTTAGTGCAAGAATTTACATCTAGTTTGCTTTAAAGACAGGGAAATGTACACTTTGGGGTTCTTTATGCCTTTAATGATTTTTGTAATTACTATAAAATTATTATTGTTTTTTTTCTTCTTCTTGTATGAAGACTATGTCTGAACTGAACTTTACGCTGCTTACACCTAGTACAGTGGCTGGTGTGAATATTTGCTGTGTTGTTAAAGTGAATATGATAGAAGGCTATTAATTCATGTGTATCTTAGTTTTTAATTCTGCATACTTTCTTGCTTAATGATAATGATAATTATTAAATGCTTATTTTATATCATAAAATTGTGAAATACTGAATAGTATTCTAATGATATTATTTATTAAGAGATATGTCTTTATCTACAACAAAAGGAGAAATATTAAAGCTTAGTGTTACTTAGTGTTTCAAAGTTTAATGTTACTTATTTTCATCTTACGGTGTATGGAACAAAATTTACAGATGTTTTAATTGGATTCTAAAAACATCGGAAGCCATGTTCTCTTTTTAATATATTGACAATGCCTACACTTTTTGAAACTTAATGTATTTTTTAACAGAGGTAAAATAAAAGGTGAGACATAGTCTAATATGAGCTGACATAAAGCTAATTTAAACATAACTATTTTAATTAGTTTCTCCTGTTGGTTCTAAGAGATCAATAATGTTCCTGTATTAATGTGTGCAAGGGATTTTCTCATCTAAAACTTCCAAGTGCTTGTAATATATAATATTGGCTTTTGATAGCCAATATAGTTATAGCACCTCTCAATTTGCTGCTTTGTGAAAGGAATGATATTTATATTTTTCCAAAAAATTTTATCATATCTAAAAATATCTGATTGGTATTTAAAATTAAAGTTCAAAATTACAAGATAAAACTCCTGCCTTTGCTTCTTTAATTTTTGTATTATAAATTGTTATGTAAATGGTAATTGAATATTTATTTATTTTTATGAAAATGCAACATATATAGCAACTTTTTTGAGATACAGCTTAGCACTATAGGGAATAATAATTGTAAAAATATGTTGAAAACTAACTCATAAAAGACAAAGATTTTCTTATAACCATAGCATGAAAAATCCTGATATTATCATTTATTTGCATCTAAAACTCTGTTTAAAATTGTATGTGACTAAAATATTTTTTTTTCATTCCCCCTGAATAGGGCATAGTCTTTCAAATTAATATAAAACTGACCCTTGGCTTCCTTTTCTAGGACAGTGATGCCAGCGTCACGCTCTGTAACCATCTGTTCTAATAAGGCTGCTGAAAGTTGAACTTTGATGGTTGATTAAGGAAATTGATTTTTCTTTTCTCTTGAGATATAATTAAGTTACTAAAAGAAATGTATTCCATTCTTTTCCTTGATCTCTTTTGTAAGTACTCATGCAACAGTTAGTTGGAGGAAAACATCTTGTTTTGGTTCAAGTGTTTTTCAAAATGAGTACATTTCTTTAATTATCATCTATAGAATATCATTCAGATTAAACTGATTTTAACCATAATATTTCATATAAGATATATATATATATATATATCCTAATAATTACTAATTACCTTCCCACTAATATATCGATCTTTATTCTTGACCTGGATGTTAGATGAGAAATTGGCAGTCAATAGGCCAATAGTACCACAGTAGGATCTATGCAATTAAATGGGGAAGAAAATCAGGTAGTGTCCTGGAGAGAATCTCCCAAAGAGAGGTAGGTGAAGCAAGACAATTCAATCTTGTTTGGGATCAAATGCTTCTGTTCCACAATAAGGCAGTATTTTTCAACACTATGAACACTCTTCAAGTTAATTTTTAAACAAAACAATATCTCCACTGAAAGATAGTTCAGGCCCCATATATTTACTTATCTGTTTTCTCCACAGAGCATTTAACCTCCTATTAAACTTCTTAAGCTTTCACCTACCATTTAGAACCTATTGCTGTAGTGTTTTGTATCACTTAGCTAATATTTCAAAAATGAGGATGTTTTCTACAGATATCTGTCCAGTCCTAAGCAATTGCTCAGAACTGTGTGCCCTTTCAGATAGAACTGAGTGACCAAAAGTAAGTAGGGCTGGGCACGTTAATGCCACTGTACCACAGTTATCAGCACACCCTGTTATGCTCATGTTGGGCCACAGAAGCTGTTGAGTTTATCCTCTCAGAGAAGAAGATATATAATGCATGAGTTTCTGCATTTACTGCAAGTAATAATCTCACAGGTTTCCTAGTCACACTCTTGATACTCTTGAAGTTTTTAGGATTCCAATTTCATATATTTGTGCAGACTGTTGTTAGGGACATACTTTTAGAGACAGAAGGCAAATGTATAACCTCTATTTTTTCAAGATTATATTTACTTAGAGAGAGGGGAAAGGAAGGAGAAGAGGGAGAGAAACATCAATGTCCAAGAGAAACATTGATCAGTTGCCTCTTGCATGCACCCCAACCAGACACCCCGCCTGCAACCCAGGCATGTGCCCTGACTGGGAATCGAACGGGTGACCTTTTACTTTGCAGGACTACACTCAGTCAACTGAGCCACTCCCATCAGGGCTAACCTCTTTTTTTAAATACAATATTTAGCATTACCTAATCTCTATACACAACTGGTCTGTCATATGCCGCTACATCATTATGGAAGGGCCAAGGGATAGCTAATTTTGCCTGGGTGGGAATGATGCATTATCAAATAAACATAATAGAATAATAACAGTTCACAACATTTATTTAAGGCTTTGATTTGAAAAAAAGAGAGAGTACAACTGCTTCACTGTTAATTATAATTTTTATGTTTTTCTGTAAAATAACAATGAACCAAGTTTACATTGTTAAATTTGGTGTCTCTACTTTACTGTATTCTACATTGTCTCTCTGTCATTCCCCTTGATTTAGCTTAACAGTCTAATTGCCTGCCTCCTTGCTCCCCATACTAGGCTCAGTCAGACATTCCATACCAAAGATGCCTTGGGGCCAACTTTTACTCTTCTTCGGTACCATTGCTCTATTAACTTGTTTGTGTATTGACAGTTCCAGTCCATCCCTGGAACTAGCACTCTTGAAGCCAAACCTGGCTCATCCTTCCCGACCCCTCTGTAACCATGCATGTTATTTTGGCCGTGTTCTTTTTGCCAGCCACTTTTATCACGTATTTTCAAATTTATTTATATCCCAGTGAAACATGGCTGCTAGATTTGGTTCTTTTTTCTTCAAAAATCATCTTTTCTCTCATTAGATATATTTTAAAAAAATGTATTTTTCTCCCTTACCCTTTTATCCTTGTCCTGTGAGAAATTCAACAGGATAGAAACACAGGTAACTCTATTTCTCTTTAGACTCTGCTTCAAAAGTATACAAAGGCAATCGAAGTATATTTTCTATTCACCAATCTTCAAAGTCTAAAAGTAAACAAAAATAACTCATTATTTTTCTTGGCCCATTCATTGACTGCTGCTTCTCTGTGATATTTGAATTCCTCGACTGTCTAATGAGTTTGTGTATCTAGTGCTGAAGATACCCAACGGAGCCACCCGACCGGAGGTCTAGCCTCCTTCCCAGAAGCGGCCCCAGAGTGGCGCTGGGCTCTCACTGGGTCTCCTCGTGCAATCTGAAGTTCTCTTGGCTACTTTCCCTCATCCCCAGAAACCATCATTTAGTCTAGACTAGAAAAACTCTCACTCCTCAAAGCTTTTTCAGATATTATCCCTCTCTTTTTTAATTAGCCAGGGTGTGGAAAAATCATCTCAATGTACTTTTTAGAAATAGAATTAAGAAAATGAATTGTCTGAAGTGTCTAAAGATTCTTCTGTCCTGACACAAATCTTACTTTAAGAAGCACAGAGTCACCTGTTTAAGCTAGGGACAGGAGGTGGAAACAGAGAAATAATAATGTGTCAAAAAATACATTCTGTCATGCAACATTGGAATGTTAGGGGGAGAAATGATGGTAACTCCACTTGACTTAGTAACACACATTGTTTGCTCTCAATGATATGAAATATTTATTATATAGAAAAAAACAGAAAATGTACAACAATAAACCATAATACTTTAAACCATAATACTTTAATACTTTAATGCCCTTTAAAGGATTATGAGGTTAAATAAGTTAAGGAATAGAAATGCTTAGAGTAGAGTACAATATATAGTATGCAGTATATGTGTTAACTATAATTTTTTTAGAAAGAGATACTTCTATGTTTAAGATGAGAAAGTTCTAGATGTTGTAAATAACATGAAGCAGAAATATTTTCACTCAACCCCTCATCCTTTATTTCCAAATGTAAGACCAGAACTGCACTTTAAACATCAATTCTTTACTTTGGTGAAAAGTAGTGTTTAATATTCATTCCTGGAAGCCATGCTACTTGTTGTATACACTTGAGTATTCAGATAAGCTCATATATCTGATTCTTCTTATAAAATATAATTAATGGGAAAGTTCACTAATTGTGAGGGAGAAGTAAACATAGTAAGTTTGCCTTAAGGGAAAAGCAGTAAATATAGTAAAATTTTCCTGGAAAAAAGAGAAATAGGCCATTGTTTCTGTAACCATACGGACACATAGTATCTTATCAGAAGTATAGCGTGGTACACTTTTCCCCAAGCCTCCTGCTGCAAGTTAACCTGATAACCTCCTAAATGTGAGATCTACTGAAGGAACATCATTTAGTCATATTAGGTGCTGGGAAAAGCCGCACTGTGAACAGAGCAGTGTTGATAGTTTTCTCTTTAGGTGCTAAGACATCAGTTTAGTTTGTCTGACAACATAATGGGAAGGAGCACACTTGGAGGCGCCAGGAGGGAGGAGTCAGGCAGTGAGTGGCAGGGCCTCCACATCCTCTGCTGCATATTCTGCATAGATTTAGACTTTCTGTGTGTTTTTTATTGTATTTTTCATGAATTTAGTGGTCTCTCTTATTATTAAAAACATTTTTATGTCACAGAAAGGTCCCCAACTGTTCTATTTTGGACTTCTAGCCATTTTTTAACTAGGCTATTTGTTAATAAACCAATTCATTGAATACCTACCATGTGTGTGATAATATTCTAGATACTGGTGCTTCAGCTTAAATGGCACAGACTAAATTCCTGCTTTCTTGGTGTTTGGGTTCTAGTGAAGAGAAAAAGGCAGCAAATACACAAACATACAACATGTCAGGTAGGAATAATAAATATTATAATGAAAAATGAAACAGGATTTAGAGAACAGAAATTAACTGAAGTGTGCTGCTGTTTCAAAAAGGATGGTCGGAGATGGCCACTCAGATCGGGGGATAGTTTAGGAGAGAGCATAATAAAGAAAGGGAAAAAGTCACACATCTGTCTGTGCAAAGAGGCTTGAGAGCAAGAAGTGAGAAACCTATAAGCAAGAGACCACTGGTCCTTTTTATGATAGTCAAGAGTGTCATTTTGGCTGCAGCAGAGAAAATGGAGGGTGAGGCAAGTAGTAAGAGAGAAGGTCAGAAAAACAGATGATCAAGGGCCTTGTAGACCATCAGAAAGACTCAGGATCTTACTTTGTAAGAGATAGGAAACCATGCAAGTGTTTTGGAGAAAAGAATGACATAATCAGACTTACAAAAAACTCTGACTTCTCTGACATCTGTGTAGGCACAAGCAGACATGGTAGGAGAAGTTGTGGGTCCTGTAGGTGAGAGATTTTGGAGGCTTGAACTGGAGTAGTAAAAATGGAAAGGTAAACATTGGCAGGATTTTGGACACACCTGAATGTGAGTCCACATAATTTATTCATGGATTGTATGAGTGATATCAAAAATAACAGCAATATCAAAGATTATTCCTAATTCTAACATTCTCTATATTTTCCTATTTTTACCTTTTTTGCTATCTTTCTAATGTTTCAGATAAAGAGATATTGGGATGTAGAAATTAAAGAAGTCCTATTTTTTTGTTGGTTTGGTTTAATTTTTTTAGTAGTAGGGAGGCAGAGGAACTGAATTTGAGGTGGCAGATGTCAGTTTTACTGGAGCTAACAAGGAATACAGATTTGGTCATCTGTTTTCTCTCTCAGATAACTGAAGAATACAAATAAAGCTAGATTTAACTTATAATTTTATGTTGATTTATATGAATAATAATTATGAGATTGAAACATGATTCTTTAGTGCTTAGTGGAAAAAATAAGCAGGCAGAAAAAAATTCTCCAAGGGATAGCTGATGAATTTGGAATATAAAATCATACCATGGTTTTATATTTAAAGGATTGATTTATGATATGATAATAACTATAAGTATGAAATGCCATCATTATGTTTCTCTAAGTAGGAATGAATTTTAAGAGGGATCTATTATCTATAAATGCATATTTAAATCAATTATTTTGATGACTTAAATAAAAATATTTCTGTTATTCATTGCTGTGTAATAAACCATTTTAAAACTTGCCAGCCTAAAACAATAACTTCTTATTGTTGTTTATGATTCTTTAGGTTGACTAAGTGTATTTGGACAGTTCTTAGTTGAGGATTACAAGTGGGTGCAGTAAGATGCAGACTGAGTATGCCCTTATCTGAAGGAGCAAGTAGAGTAGACATCCAAGAGGATTCTTGTGGACTAGCTTAAGGTTTTTCACAGTGCAGTGGTTTTAGATTAGTTAGAATTGTTACATGGCCTCTGGCATTACCCAGAGATAATGTTCCAAGAGAAAAGAAAATGGAAGTGACCAGGCCAATCATGGATGAGACACAGAAGCAGACAGCTTCCCCTCCACATTCTTCTATGTTGGTTAAGCTGTTACATGGTATGTGGATGGTTGCCCAAGACTATCCCTATGTTCAGAGATTTTTTAGAAGGACTCACAGAACTCAGCTGGTAGCCTTACAGAGCACACAAACTCTTCTTCCAGCAATATATGTGAGGTTTTTACCCAGTGAAGCCCATTAAAAATTCAACACCCAAAACTTTTATTGGGTACTTGTCATATAGGAGCCCTGAGTCTAGAACGTGCAGAGATTCCAGGTTCCTAGAAAGAAGTCAGGTGTGCAGCATAAATGATGTTGTTTATACAAATGGTTTATGGAAAGTGAACCACTCTTAACCTTTATGGAGAGTTTGATATGAGTGTAGAACATTGTTTACCAGTCAAGTTCTCAGAAGACAGCCAATGGACAACCTTGCACTCGGATTTAAGGATAATGGATTAGTTTGCTAGACCTGCCCTAACAGAAGAATACAGGCTAGGTTGCTTAAAGAACAAAAATGTATTTTCTCTAAGACCTGAAAGATAGAAGTCCAAATCCAAGGTGCTGGAAAGGTTGGTTTCTGGTGCAACTCTCTTCTTGGCTTGCAGATATTATTCTCACTGTTCTCTCATGGGTTTTTCTCTGTGCATGAACATTCTTGGTATTTCTTCCTCCTGTTACAAGTACACCAGTCATATTATATCGGGCTCCCCCAAATGTCCTCATTTTAACTTACATTTTAAAGATCTTGTTTTCAAATGTGGTTATATTCTGAGGTACAGGGAATTGGAGTTTCAATGAATTTCGGGGAAGATACAATTAAGCCTAAAAAGATAGACTCCAGACTGCTATGTATCTTGTTTCTGTAGGTAGGGTGCACCTTGACTCAGTGGAAGGCAAAATAAATGGCCTCTCTTGATGAGGAATGACAGAGATTTACAGCAATTTTTAATCTAACATATTGATATATGATATTCTCTTATTATTACAGTTTTCAGTGCTACTGAATTTTTAGGCAGGTGTGAGGATTTTGACTTTGAGGAAATGTAGAAGGAAATAAGTGATTTCCTTAAATGTTTACATTTATTAGCCAGTATACTCATTTAAATATATCTTCCAATGTTATTTTAATTTTCATTATATGGCACCGTATTTGAACTAATTTACGGTCCTTAAAATTTTGCGTTTGATAGTATAAAAGAGTATGGCTTTAAAATATTTTACCAACTTTTTTATTATTACCACTGAGAATAAAATTAAAATCGAAATAACTACTACCAAACAATATTCTTTGTATTACATTATTATAGTATCATTTGATGTTAAGATTTTTCTGTTTTTGGTTCAGTCAGGATAACTTTTGAGTGAACATTATATCTATTATTTTTCAGATAGCATTACTGATGTATGATGAATGTTCACATAGTAAGAAAAATCATAGTTTTATAATGATAGAATAAATAAAATTATTTTACATAAATTAAAGTCAAAACAAATCCTGTTTAATTTGTGTTAAAGATACACGATATCTCTCAGACCTCAGGGAAAGAATTTTAATGAAAAAATTAAGCAAATATATTTCTGTTGCTTACAAGCTTCAGGTTGCTGTCCAAGTCATTCTCACACGCTGTCCAAATGATTTCAGGAGGCTTGTGCAAGGCACAGAACTTGTCAACATTAATGCATCCATCTTCACTTGACACATCCACTTTCTTCCTTACTTTAGATTGAATGAGTTCATTTATCTTTGCAGAGGGTGATACTTCAGGAGGACCTAACTTTTTGAGTTCTCCAAGTGACACATATAAGACTTTCTTTATGAAAAGCCTTATTTTGATATGCTTTCAAAGCATTGAGTTATACTCTAATTAAAGAGTCTGTCCCTTTGATATATTTAGTGGACAAGATTTACTGAGCATCTGTTAAAAATAATCTCAGAAAATTAAATTCAAAGATCCACTCTTCGTGCCATTGAGTTAACAGAGCCCTAGAAAACCACAAGTGGCGCAGGTGTGGATTGTATTCCATAAATGGCAAAAAGTGAGCATTTTGTAGGAAGAGCTTAGATTTGGAATACAAATACAGAACATAGGAGAATAAAATTCAGGTACAGAACATGGGAATATCATTCTGAATACAGCTGTACCTAAAGGCCAGGATGTTGATGTACTGCTATCCAAGTCCAAAAGCCAACAAAAGCCTTGAAAATTTAGCAAATAAAACAAATTTATGTGCTTCTTGGCAAAATATGGATCTCACAGAGACACAGTCATTATGATGTCTATGAAGTCAACCTTGGTTTGAGGACCCACTTCAAAGTGGAGTAGTTTCCCCTGAAGCGTTTGTTTTGTCTGCCAACAAGATGTCAGGACAGTTTTATCTGAAAACAATTGAAATCAACATGCATACTGTCAGCTGGTGCTCTGTCCCTCAACCCTCGCTGGTACCAAATGGCTAGAAAACCCTGATATGAGATCATCACAGAGATGGCAGGCAGTGCTGTGCACATGAATATCCACAAGATCTCTTCTAATATCTAATTCAGACTGAGATAGTGGAACTAGCTTGGGATTAACACTGCATTGGAGATAACAACATCCTCAATGACAGTCTAAACAACTGACCACGTGTATCACATATTCAGTGTTTATATCTTCTCTTGGTGGTACCATTCCATGTATTCTCTAGATCATATACATTCCATATATTCTCTAGGTCACATACATTCATTCTTTGACTTTTAATATAATCTCTAGCGTTACTTCAGAGTTTACCTCTAAGTGTGAAATATACTGTAACACTTTTTAAATAAGAAATTAGCAATCAAGATAAAGTTTGAAGAATATGGTTTATTTTTAGCATGCCCATTGGAGACTGACCATGAATATGAGTAGCTATCAAAAATGGATTCAGCATACATTGAGTTTCTCTGGTCATGACTTCTCTCTATTCTCCCTTGGAATTCTCTACTTAAATAACAAACGAATTTTTGAAGTCGAATCATATCAGTATGTACTTGCAACTTTAAAACATAATGTGCATGGAATCTAATGAACATAATAAACAAACAAACAAAATAGAAACAGATTCAGAGATGTGAAGAGCAGACTGCCAGCCATCCATGGGGAGGCGGGGTGAAAGGGGTTGGGGATTAAGCAAACGAAACAGCATATCATAGACTCGGATAACAAACACCATGGTGACTACAGAGGGAAAAGTGGGCTGAGGCAGGTACAGGAGGAAGAGAGGGATAAATGGTGACAGAAAAAGACTTTGGATGGTGAACACACAATACAAGATACAGATGATGTTTTATAAAACCGGATGTGTCAAACCGATACACTTTTTTAACCAGCATCACCTCAATAAATTCAATATATATATATACACATATATAAATATCTATATCTATATGTATATAGTGCATGGAATTAAATATAGTTAATTCTGCAGTATAGCAAATAATTTAGAAATGGTCATATTATCCTTAGTAATTTTAATAATCTAATAGTTTTTAACATAAATTTAAAGATTATTAGGTAAAAATATTATTGGGCATCCATTGTTTTAATTATACAATGTGGAGGTGTTAAATGGCCACAGTGATAAATGCAATAAAATGAGTAAACTAAGCAAATACTCTGTTTTGAATCTTTTGCATCAAACATTTGCATTTTGTCACTGCAGTTTTCAGAGTACACATCAATAACTGGGCAGGGATTCTATTTACCATAACCCTGCTAGGCAAAATTGGCATATTGATGACACCAAATAAAAGTTGGCTAATAATTGTGAAAAATTGGAAAATTCTGTGTACTCTTACCTATAGTAAGGATATTCCTAATAGTGTAGGGAAACTTGGAACATCGCTTTGAAATGCATTCCAAAAGACATAACAAAAAGTGCAATACATTTTTCAGAAACTTACTTTTATCCTCTTGGATGGTGGCTGATTCATCACCCAGAAATCTGAAGGTAAACAATTTCCACATGGATGTATCAGAATATAATCAACAGCCTAAATGCAATAACTATGAAGGTAGGTGTAGTTTGAATATTCTGAGTAACTGTTGATTTCAGAGTCTCAGCTACAGAAGTTCTTTTTCTCCTAAAAGTTTTTGCATTATATTATCAGCAGTCAGCTCCTGTCTGTACTTGGACATGTGCTTTTGCTCAGGTAATCTCTCCTACTCCAGTAAACCTCATGGGAAGCCATGAGGATTTGACAAACACTGGAGATGTTGACTAAGCCTGTTGTATCAGAATTTTATTGCATATATTTCTCATTAAGAATAAAGGTTCATTTGGAGTACTTAGGGCCCTGCTTAACAAGAAAGACTTTGGCAGCAGTGTTTGATCCTGAAAAAATTTAAAAAGCTGAGAAGAATTGTTCGAGCATAATGAATGGTGGATGAATTAAGCTGACTTTCCTCCCTTTAATATCTTTGCTGGGGAATAGAACCTTTGGCAACAGAGCCAGTGGAAAAATGGAGCCATGCCAGCTGCTGTGCCACGTTAAAGACATTCGGTCTCAATGTCTAGTACTAGTGCACACGGGAGTAAAGCCAACAGTGGTCTGTCTTCTTGTCAACGTGGCCACTTCCTTCTCTTTCTTGCTCTTTCCTATGAGACTTAGTCACTTGGTGATATTGTCTTACTATTGTCATTCTTAAATATTTCTGTTACTAAAGTGTGGCAAGTCATTCAAACAATTAACAAACATTTTTGAGGTCCTACTATGTATAAAACCTGTGCAAAGGTGCTAGGGGAGAAATATTTTATTCTGACTACAGAAAGCTATAGAAAACTATAATGCAGGTTGTATTGGAACTTGACCTGGAAAAATGAAAAATACTTTAAAAGTGCAAAGATGGGTTTGAAAAAAAAAAGACAATGTCCTGAGACCTGAGCTAAGAAAGAAGTGAGGCCAGGTCCCAAGCTAGGCCATGGTGATCTAGAAAGTATAAATTTTCAGTCGCGTGTTAAGGAAAGTATAAATATTCGGTCATATGTTATCCATATGATAAGGAAGGAGTTTTTGGTATGAAGGATGTTACTTGCCTTATCAAGAACTTAGACTACCGCCCTGGCTGATGTGGTTCAGTGGACTTAGTGCCACCCTGAGAACCAAAGGGTCACTGGTTCGATTCCCAGTGAGGGCACGTACCTGGGCTGTAGGCCAGGTCCCCAGTAGGGGGCACGTGAGAGGCAACCATGCATTGATGTTTCTCTCTCTTTTTCTCCTTCATGTCCCCTCTCTCTACAAATAAATAAATAAATAAAATCTTGAAAAGAAAAAAAAATAGACTGCTTAGGCAGGAGGGACTGCCTTTTTTTTTTTTTTGGCTTTTCACTGTAACCTCATATGGTATAAGAAGCAAAGGAGCTCTCTGGGGCCTCACACTAATCATTCCTGCAGGCTCTGGCCTCACAAAACTAACCACCTCCAAAAGACCCCATCTCCTAATTCTATTACCTTGGCATGTTAAGATGTCAGCATAGGAAGTTTGTGAGGACACAAATATTCAGACCATACCAAGTTAAACAAACACTAAGATGCAAAAATGAAGACAGTTTACAATACTTTTTGAGCTCAATTTCCACAAAATGAGTTCTAGGAAGTTTGACAATTCCTAGAATATCAAGTGGTACTAATCAAATACAAAATAAGAAATATGAATGAATTTTAATATTTTATCTGCTATATTATTAATAGTTTACATCTGTACATGCCCCAGTAGGGTGGAAAATCCCTACATTTGTATTAAAATAATAGAGTTTACAGATGATCTAGGATTTCATGTATATATAGTAAAAGATTCATACTTTTATATTTATGTAATTATTATGTCTTTAAAAAAACTTGTGGTTAGTCTTATTAGTTTCACATTGCTCCTGTAACAAATTACTACCAACTCAATGACTTAAAACAATTCGCAGTTCCTATCTGACAGTTGAGGCAGAATTGAGTCTCTCAGCGTGGAAGGGTGGGCACAGCTGATTTTTTTTCCTGGATGCCTCAGGGGATAAGCCACCTAATTGTTCTGTTGAGTGTTTAAAGGTCGCCTGTATTTTTTGGCCCATTGCTTCCTTTCATTTTCAAAACCATCAGCTGCCCATCATGTGTTCCTCCTGCTGCATGGCTGTGCTTCCCACTCTGCTGCCTTCCCTTTTGACATTTAAGGACTCTTAGGACTTCACTGAGTCCACCAGATAATCCAGGGAAATCTCTTTGTGTTAAAGTCAGGTGATTAGTTACCTTAATTTCATCCGCAGCCATAATTCTCCTTTGCCAGGATATGCTGGAGGAAAGGAGGGACATTATTTTTGCCATTATAGTCACATCCCATATCTAATATGAGCTGGATCTTATTCCTGGCAAGGAATTTTTCTATTCATAAATGTTGAGCTGATTATTTAAATAATTAGAATACACATTACTCCCTTTTCTCTAATTGTTAAGTGTCTGTCATAAGGACAAGGAGAAAGGAATGTCCATTGTGCAGGATTACACATGATATTTCCTATACAGTGTACTTTGCTATCTTCTGTGTCTGGCCAACTTCTAATCCCCACTTCATGCCCCATTTAATGCCTCTCCCTCTGTGAATTCCTCCCAAAAGTTGCCACAATGCATTTATCCAACTTCTAATATAGAACTATTAATTATATCATAAATTATTTATTTATATTTGCCAACAGAGGGAGATATTAATAAATGCAGATACTGTATTTTATTCCCTGTCTGTTATATTTCAGTGCCTGTTAAGATAAAACTAATATACAGTACACTAATGATAAATGAATGATTCAATTATGAAATGAGTGGATGATGAAAAAATTTTATTTAAGACCTAATTTTTTCTCAAGTGTTTTATTCTACTAAAATCAAAATAGTCATTTTATTAAATTAAACTTTTATAAGATGAAAAAATATAACAAATTCTGCCAAACGATATTAGTAATCAGCCAACCAAATTTTCTGTAGCTTATCCTGTGTTTTGTTTGTTTGTTGATTTCTTTCTGCATCTCTAAGCATAGCTGGACCTATCCTAGGTACCAATAACATGTTATGAGACTAAGTGGGTGCTAGGGAATTTAGTATTCAGTGGCCCTTGGTTGTCATTTGCTTTAGCTGGTATTTATTCGACAACCAGTATCTAAGAGGCAACTGCATTCCTGCCAGTCATTGATTGGGGTGTATAAATGTTACCTTTCCTGAGATCCCCATAGCTAAAGGCTGCAGGGTTTTCATGCAGAACGATTTTTCCAAACTGGAAATCCTTAAAGCTGCCGACTTCTTTAGAGTATTAGTCCTCAGGACACAAGATAGCTGTCCCATTGTGCAGATAGGGACGTCGAAGCGTAGAGCAGCTGAGAGCCTGACTAGGGATCAGCAGGAATGGTGCTGCTGGAACTCCAAGTCGGGTTTTTTTTTTAATTTTAAAGATCGTGGCTTTTAACTACTGTAAGTCAGAAAATCTACAGTGTTTTTTTTAAATTTTATTTTATTTTATTTTTTAATATAATTTTTATTTAATTCTTGTTCACGTACAGGTTTCTGTCTTATATTCCCAACCCTGCCCGCACCCCCCCCGCCCCATGCTCCCCGCCTCCCTCCCCTTTCCACCCCCCACCCTTAGTTACTGTCCATGTGTCCTTTATACTTGTTCATGTGAGTCCTTCCCCTTTTCCCCTATGATTCTCTCCCCTCTCCCCTCTGGACCCTGTCAGCCTGTTCCATATTTGAGTGTCATTGGTTGTATTTTGCTTGCATGTTTGGTTTGTTTAGAATCCTGTTAACGGTGAGATCATATGATATTTGTCTTTCACCGCCTGGCTTATTTTGCTCAGCATAATGCTTTCCAGTAGTAGTTCCTTCTTCCTTTCTGCGGCATAGAATTCCATTGTGTAAATGTACCATAGTTTTGTGATCCAGTCATTAACCGATGGGCCTCTAGGTTGCTTCCAACTCTTGGCTATCGTGAATTGTGCTGCTATGAACATTGGGGTGCATAGGTTCTTTTGGATTGGTGTTTTAGGGTTCTTAGGATACACTCCTAAGAGTGGAATTGCTGGGTCAAAAGGCACGTCCATTTTTAGTTTTCTTAGAAAATTCCATACTGTTTTCCATAGTGGTTGTACCAGTCTGCAATCCCACCAACAGTGGACTAGGGTCCCCTTTTCCCCGCAACCTCTCCAGCACTTGTTGTTTGTTTCTTTGTTTATGATAGCCATTCTGACTGGTGTTAAGTGGTATCTCATTGTGGTTTTCATTTACATCTCTCTGATAGCTAGGGATATCGAGCATCTTTTCATGTGTCTCTGGATCCTCTGTATGTCCTCCTTGACCTCCTCTTATGACCACTCAAAGGATGTACTGACTGGGTGATTCAGTATCATGGAAGAGCACATTATGAGGATTTCTATTAACATGAAGAAGTGATCATCGATTTCAAATACATGTCTGAGTTTCTTACAGAACTTATTCTAGTTGCTGTAATTATTGGTATTGTTTATTTTGGAGAAATGTCTGTTCAAGTCCTCTGCCCATTTTTTAATCGGGTTGCTTGTCTTCTTTGCGTGGAGCCGAATGAGTTCTTTGTATATTTTGGAGATTAAACCTTTGTCTGAGGTATCATTGGCAAATATGTTTTCCCAAACAGTTGTTTCTCTTTTTATCTTGATACTGTTTTCCTTAGCCATGCAGAAGCTTTTAATTTTGATGAGATCCCATTTGTTTATTCTTTCCTTTATATCCCTTGCTCTAGGGGACGTGTCAGTAAAAATATTGCTGCGTGGAATATCTGAGATTTTCTTGCCAATGCTCTCCTCTAGGGCTTTAATGGTTTCACGGCTTATATTTAAGTCTTTTATCCACCTTGAATTTATTTTGGTGTATGGTGTAAGTTGGTGCTCAAGTTTCATTTTTTTGCATGTNAGATTGTGGGTAGTGGAGGAAAAAAGAATGGGGATATGGAGTTTTAGGGTTTAATATGCAGCTGTTGCTGTGTTTTGGGGTGGGGGGTATGTGAGAGAGATAATTTGAGAATTAGTGGTGGTTGGTTGGTTTGTGGTATTTATAATTTTGGAGAGTAAGGTTGTCTGGGAATTGAGACAAGATGATGAAGATGATATTTATATAGTCCTCCCAAACGTATTTTTTTCATTTGACATTGAATACATACTTTAAAATTTTTTTTTCAAATTTTGACCTCCTTCACCTATCTCACTGCCCCTCCCAACACCGCCTCTGACAGCTACTTGTATATTTTCTATATTTTTATGCTTGGCATTACTGTTGTTGTTGTAGACGTTTGTTTTTAGACGATATAGTATTGGTTGTTCTCCAACTTATTTCACTTAGCATAATGCCCTGCTGATCCGTCCATATAGTTACCAGTGTGGAGACTTCATTCCATTTTTATGACTGAATAATACTCCACTTCATTTATATGTATATATGTATATATAGATATAGATACACCCACACAAAAATTAATGGTAGTTAATATATTAAATAGTTATTAAAGTATTTAAATTTTTCGTATTGAATGATTGAGTTGTGAAGGTATACTGTTTGTTCTTATTTGTTGGCATCTCTATGTAGGTGATCTATCCAATTTGAGTAATCTGATTTTTAAATTGAAGTTTATGTTTTTTTATGACCATAAAATTTATTTTGAGTTACGTGTGCCTCTTTCTGAATAACAACACAATATATGTACATCTATGTATATATTTAGACTATAAAATATAAGAGGAAGATAACCCGGTATTTTTTAATTTAAAATGCATTAAACAAAAAACTGTTTTAAGACAACATTAAGTTATAAACACATTTAAAATTCTAATATGGGCCATGTTCCAAATGTTAGCTCAGAATTTACCTGTTCAGACTGTTGCTCATGCTCACCAAAACGCCTCTTTAAATCCACGATTTATCTAAAAAGTGAGTATAGCAGTATGTTTAATTTCTTGAGCACTTCCTTGTACTAGACAGATTGTAAGGTGTTTTACATATATTTTTCTCAGGAAAAAGACTCCATTGATTTGGCTAGACATTTTTAATCCCATTTTCCATAAGAAGAAACTGAGACTAGAGGGTCTTTAAAAAATATTTCCAGTATATCTCTAATAATTGGCAAAGCAAAACTGACTTCTAAACCCATAGTTTAAACTACAGTGCTGTACTACAGGTTGGATCTTGATTTGTGCACACAATTGTCTGTCTAATTCAGTGTGACCTGTGTGCACTGGATGGAGACAAGGACCAGATCAGAGTACCTCTTATGACCACTCAAAGGATGCACTGACTGGGTGATTCAGTATCATGGAAGAGCACATTATCAGGATTTCTATTAACATGAAGAAGTGATCATCGATTTCAAATACATGTCTGAGTTTCTTACAGAACTTATTCTAGTTACTTATTCTAGAACTTATTCTGTAATTATTGGTATTGTTTATTTTTCGTATCTTCATTATGCACCCCATGCCTGTATATTACGCTGTAGTGCACTCTCTGTAATTCCCTATGTCCTGTCTAGCACTGCAGTCTACATACTAATCACTAAATACTACTTACATTTGGATTAAAATGACAAATCTCTTAATTTGATGCCATCAGCACAATTTCTGACATATAAAAAAGCTGAAGCCTCACCTAGTTTTGTCAGTACTTTTGCAGATATTTTAAAAACAAGAAGAAGTTAACATATTTTGTTTAGTACTGTATTCTCAATAAATGGCCAAATTACCTACTTAAATTGAAAGAAAACCCTACTGAATTTGCAACAGAATTTATAAGAGAACTATTACTTATGCAAACACTGTTAACTGTGATTTGTGTTAAATAAAACAAAATCTTGAACTTTCTAAAGTGATTTGTGAACAAATGGCTATCAGTTACCTTAATGAAGATAAACATGGGAAAAATGCAACAATACTTAGTTATTTTACTAAATTACACACAGTGTAGAGCTTACATTTTAAAAATGCATTTGCAGTTTTACTCAGAATGTTTGATTTGATCTAAAAACCAAGCTTTTAAAATATATAAGAAAATATGTAATATGAAATTGTTTATTTTCTGTCAAAATGCCAAATATCATCTGAATCATTTGTGTAACTTCACAATGATTTCACTAACATAACATTTGTCTCTATATTCAACTCCTTTATGCAGAAATGTGAACAACGTTTCAATATATTTAGGGATGATTCTTGAAGAATAACATGCATCAGAATGACCAATTTAAGTTTTTTAATTGAAGTTAACATGGTCTTTTTCTGTATTAAGTATTCTGAGCAATTTTGTAGATGTGTATGACATTATATAATATGCCCATTCATTACTGACAGCTGTATGTCATGGGCCAATATTTATAAGAATTGAAAAGGTGAAAATTGCTCTCATTTTTCATGTTGAATTTTGAACTGCTAGAGGACAAAAACCAACACCACACACACACACACACACTCATTCACTCACACTGAAATGCCTAGCAAAGTGCCTTGCATATTTTAGATTTTTGCTAAGTACTTATTGAATAAAAGTAATTCTTAAGTTTCACTAAGTACTTCTTGAAAGTATAGATTGTTAGTTTAAAAGGGTGAAATAAATAACACAGAGAACATGTCCATTTTTTCACTGATTTGAATATATTATTTAAACTAAAAATAAATTCATAAAGATTCAGATTTAAACAAAGATTGAAACTTCAATTAACATGAGGGTAACCTTTTTTGCCCCCTCTCATAAAAAAAATTTCTTTATAAAAGATAGTGTTGTACCAGATCCTGTGAAGGTGCTAAAATGTAGATTTTGTTTTCCAAGAGATCAAAAACAGTGTGTTGAATAAGAAAACAGCAAAACAATACTCCGGTGGCATGACTACGGCAGTGAGTTGAGAGAAATTCACATGCCTTGTGGTGATGGTTATGAAGGACGAACTGGAGGGAAAGGGAACTTAATGATTTCAGACCCTCGTATCTGAATTTCCCCCCATTTTTCATGATCTCTTAGTAGCATTGAACATGCACTTCCAATCCCTTTTCTCTTCAATCCTTTTTATTTCCTGTATTGGAACAACTTGTGCCTCTTTGTAAACCATCTGTATGACCACAGCTTAGACAACCTTAAAGTGCAAGATCCATTGTCAAACTATTTTAGCCATGTTAGCAACTGTTTCTGGACACTAACACTGCCTCCCAAACAGTGGCCAGATTCTTTCTTTTGTGCTTATCCTCTATAACTCTCAAACCAGGCTCAACTATATTCCCTATGACAGTGCATAGGAATAATTGTTTATCTATTTCTTCATTATACTGTAATTGATCTGATGAAGTATGATGTCTTATTTATCTCAGAACCATTGGTGCATAATGTATTATCTACAGTGTCTAATCAATAACGAATTTTCAATAACTTACTAAATAGGAAAGATAACTAGAAAACTGCATCTAGTTTTCTCAGGATGTTGCGGAATAGAAAAAACTCAAGCTACCTCAGTAAATGAATTTACTTTATAAATAAAACAAAACAAAAGAGGAAAACAATTAGTTTTAAGAGCAAACTAGCAAGAATTAATGGTGTGCTCATAAATACTTAATAATAAGCTCTTTAAAAAAAAACTGATTCATAGTATTTGCCAATTTGTTGTCATTGCTCCACCACAGCCAATTTCAAGCTACCAAGTCAAGTTCCTGACCTTGGAGTTGGAGAAAGATAAGCACAGTCAATTTTTTAAAATATATTTTATTGATTATACCATTACAGTTTTTCTATTCCCCCCCTTCATTCCCCTCATTTCTTACAAAGCTGTGCAGGGCAAATCCAGCAGAGAACACACGGTGAGCTGAAAGATGGTCCGTCTTCGTTAGTACAGCACTGTGTCTCTCGGTGTCTGATACCCAGCAGCCAGCACACCAGGATGCCATGCCCCTGACTTCCCTTCTGTACTGCTTTCATATTTCTCTTGTCCTGTGCTATGACAACTTCTCTCAGTTTTCTTTTGGTCTTAGCTGGTAACTTCTGCTTAGATCAACTTCTGTTGTCAAAAAATTCCAATCATGTTGTGTCTTCTGTTCTTGATTTTTATATTCTCTGCTGCCTAATCTCTATTGTCTACTTTCCCATATGCATTGAAATGGTTGACATTCAAACTCATTGAAAGAAATGTTTACTGATTTGGCAAGTTACTATCTAGTAAACCATGCCAAAGTCAGTGCCCTCATGAACAGTTTCTTTTTTATGCTTCTGTCAAGAAAGCTTTGGGGCCAAGAGGCTTCCCCCTACCAGGTACTGGGTGGTAGCTAGCACCTCAGGATCACCTGGTTGGATAAAACAAAACCTATAAATAAGAAACTTCTCAGGCACAGCTATGGGAGTGGCAAGTTCCCTGATGCTATGCTGTGTACCGTTGCCTTTTCCGTGAGAAAGGGCCATGAGGTAGGCAGTCCTTCTCAAGGGGAGAGCCGTGTGCCACAATTTTTAAGCCTCTTTGATGATGAGGTTTTCATATACTGAAAATACTGTTGACATAATCTGTTGTACAAAATAATTATAACTTTCCCATAAACTTGATCTCATGGCCCTAAGTTACAATTGCTTTTTTAATAGAATGCCCAGATACTATGTTTAATTTAAGTCAAGCAGACCCACAGACCCAGAATTTGGGCCCAGAAGACCCAAATTCATAGATGTCTGAAACAAATTGAAAAAGTGCAACTATAGGATATATATGAGCATTTTAAAGCTGTTGAATACTATGCATTTATAAATACATATTGTAAAAATAAATATATTCATTTAGAAATGATTTCTATATATAGAATATGTGTATTTAGAAACATATGCATTGATTGAGTATATATGTACACACATGTTAAATGTGTGTGCATATATATACACACCCATATATGAATAGGAAAGCTTATTTATATACACAAAACAGATTTAATTATTTTTACAATTTCTTCACCACCATCACCACACACACACCACAAGTATCTTTTAGTAGAAAGCAATGATAACTAGATCAAGAACAAATTTATTAATTTCACAAAATTTACAAAATATACAAAATTTGATTTAAACAAAGTTACACTCATATGGTTAAAATAGCTGTATAAAATTACTTAAATGTCATGGTGAGAATTTTCTTTAAAAGTATTGTATTTTAATATTGTAACAGATTATAATAAATATTTTACTCAGAGCTTTATAAATATGGATTTTTAAGTTTTACTTGGACAAAAATGTGCCAAGTTATGAGCACAGGCCTGCGAACCACACGATTGCAGTTCGATTCCCAGTCAGGGCACATGTCTGGGTTGCAGGCCAGTTCCCAGCAGGGGACTCAGGAGAGGCAACCATACACTGATATTTGTATGGCGCACTTCTCTCCTTCCCTTCCCCTGTAAAGATAAATGAATAGAATCTTTTTTAAAAATGTGCCAAGTTAAAATAGTATTTTAAGCAATAATTATTAGCTATTTCAAATAAGACATGCAAGATATATAATGAATAAATGAATATATGAAGTAATAGATGTAATTTTGGTTGAAAGTGACTATAATTTCTACCACTAAACTATTTTTAGATTATATTCAAGTTAAGATATTATGTTCACTTACAATATGAATGCTGACTGTACCTAATTTTATTCTTTTTTAATGCTTGAATTAATGCTACTGTGAATAAGATCTTACCATTAACATCTAGTAGGAGAAAAAAAGGATACAAAAATTCAAAAACAAAAACATCTATTAGGAGCAGATATAAGCTCTTTTCTATTTTCGTGTCATACAAAAGGTACACTCTTCTTCAGCAAATTAAATTTTTGTCTTGTCCTTTGGGTCTTTGCTGCATTTACTATTATAGTCATAAAATTAAAATATTATTTTCTATTAATAGTTGGGAAAGTAAACAGTACTATTTCTAATTTATTTAATAAATTGAACAAGCATTATTTTCTGATTTGTGGATAACAGTTACTGATAATATCCAATTATTGAAAAACTAGCAGACTTTTAATTTACAAAAGGTAGTTTAAACAAATAAAAATATTCTAGCCCATTAAGGAGTGGGATATTCTAGTGATTAAAAATTAAAGTTTTAGAAATAAATCTAGGTTGAATCCTTGCTTTGTTTCTTGCTATGGGCTTAAAGTAAGTTGTTTAATGTAATCACTCACTTATGAATTAATATTATGCCAGCAGTCATAAAAATAAAGAAGGCTGGTAAAGTCTCTGTCATCATGAAACTTTCTGGTTTTTGGTGAATACAAACAGTGAACAAATACTTACAGTGTGATAAAGAAGTACAGAGAACTACACAAGGAAAAGCAGAGGGTACTTAATCTATTTTCAAAATCAGAAAGTGCTGAAAAAAGTCATGCTTAAGGTGACACTTGAAGAAAAAGTTTAGCTGGATAAATCCAAATATATGAAATGACAACTAATAACACTGCATTTATAAGGCTTTTTAAATTAAATTAAAATGACACATGTAAAGTTGCTAACACCATCCTTTGTCACATGGTGACAAAAGACATGCTGAATAAGTGGTAGGTGCTGCTGTTGTTGCCATGTTAGACTCTCTACATACAACTTGTGTAGTACCGTATTGTTTCCCTCTGATACCGATCACGTGCTTATGCTTTAACTAGTCATAAATCACTGTCTGCGTCATAAAACCATAAAGTCAATGATGCCAGCACTTTTATCTTATTCAACTTTCTAGCGGCATCTGACCACACTGCTTTGGAATTTAATAAGTTCCTAATAAGTATTTTTAAGAAAAAAAGTACATAAATAAATGGGGAAAATACAGCCTTCTCATTAATAAGGAAGTCGAGTTTTGTAACTAGATAGATCATCCAGTGAATATATGTAATCATGATACTGTACTTCTATTTTTCTGGCTGTCAACATAAGAATGTCTAAACATGTAGAGGATTTTTATGAGTTTGTTTCAGTTTCTTTGAGCCAAACAGCTGATACATCTTCAAACAAGATCTCAACAGAGTGAGAAAAGTACCTCCTGAAATGATAGTTTGCAGCTTCTTTTATGTATTTGGAGTAAAGAGGAAATGTAAGAAAGATTAAATGAAGGTGAGAGAAAGCAAGGTGGAGACTGGATTTCAAGATAGTTAATAAGACTGTATAATCCCATGTGGTGAGGCCTACAAGATGTCTGAAAAAGAGGATCACCCTGACATTTCAATCATGCATTAATCTAAATGCACAAGAACAACGGGCATGGCTTGCTTAAGGCAAAAATAAACCTTTTACTAAAAGTTACTTAATTACATATTATGTGCCTGGGTGTGACTGCCTACCATGATCTGCTCAGTTATGAATTTAGGATGAGATCACTGTGTGATCTTCATCTCACTGAAGATTTAATAATTTCATCTTCAATTTTAACATTGAAGATGAAGTTATTAAATAAACTTCATCTCATCTATCACCCCTCTCATAAAAAAAATTCCTTTATAAAAGATAGTGTTGTGCCAGATCCTGTGAAGGTGCTAAAATGTAGATTTTGTGAGAAATTTCACAATTTCACAAAAAGCCAAGCCATACAATTGTCATTTGGCATTGCCTGTCATACCTACATTCCTGAAGTCCTTGAGGTTCTCATTGTGTCTTAATGTTCCTCTTTGCCATCTTTCAGAAAAGCAACTTTCATTCCTTCCCTGGAAAGATCACCATGTATCACATGACCAACCAGGGTACCAAGCCACTTTTCCAGAGAACTTTTGTTAGCTTTGAAAACCAATTTCAGTTCCTCAGGGCTTTCTGTTAACAACCAGACTACAAGTCATGCCTCCTTCATACCTTCTTCAAAGTTTTAACAAAACCACCAACTGTACCTGGTATTACTGGTTTTATGTAAAGAAACTTCATGTCATCATTTTCTCATTAAGAATGCCAAATTCTGGAGAGATCACGTAGCAAGAGAAATACAAGGCATGAAGGAAAATTGTTGCTCTTCCAATATCCACCAAGGTAACATTTCCATGCCTTATATCTTTCATTTGCCTTATATCTTTCATTTATTTACATTCCACTTGATATAGAGTTTTAACTGTCCCCGAGAAACCTCAGTTTTCTTCCAAAACTGAAGTAAAATCCAAGGCAAAGTCAGAGTTCCAAAAGAGGAAGGGACTAGAACCAGTTTTAGAATCTTGCCTCATACCCACTGGTCAGAGTAGTTGGTCACACAGATGACCTTTCTTAGGTCCCAAAGAGCCCAAAGCCCCAATGGTAGAGGCACTCCGCTGCCTACCAGTGCATTCATTAGTCTTTCGGCAGAGACATGCTCCCTCACCCCAAGTCAGACCCTACCTGACACCAAATGACCCTTCCCGGGTCTCAAATGGCAGAGACGTTCTTTCCAGCTGTTCTTACAGATGACCTCTGCTAGGTCCCAGTGGCCTAACAGTAGAGACAGGATTCCAGATTTACACACCAGATGACCTCTGCTAGGTCCCAGTGGCCTAACAGTAGAGACAGGATTCCAGATTTACACACAACAATGGAATTTAAACCAAGTCTCTATAAGATCAGAAAGTAATCAAAGAACAAAGCAAGTAAAATATAACTGTACCCAAGATCTGGTTTTTCTTTCTTTCAGATTTAAAACTTTCACAACTTCCTATGGCCTTTACAACTTTTTATACACCTTTGCCACTTTCACAAATCTTCTGTATAACTTTACTCACTAATAAATAACTATAACTCACTTTCAATCCTTGTGTTTTTTTTTAATATTGGGAAGGACCATACACTAACTCAATATCTAGCAGCTAAGAGTCTCTAACTTTGCAAGCACATAAATACAGTAAAAGGAACATTTCCACTCTGTATTGAAGTCACTGTCCTTTTCCAAAAGAGAAATTTCAACTTTCCTTCTGGAGTGCAGGTCCGGGTTTGCCTTTCAGCATCAACCACAGCAGTATTAGAGGCCATCTCAGGCAGTGCCCATTTTATCTTTGTGTGGTGCATCCAAGGCTTGCATCCCATTAGCTTTAGAGAAGAGTGCATTGTCAACAGGATGTCATTTCTTGGCAAGGGCTTGCATCCTCTTTGTTTTCTCATCTGAGTTTTGAGCATTCCCTTCTCCAATGGCCTCCCTCCTTGCAATAGGCCCAGTGATTGGTGCCTAACGGGTCTCTTCTCCTTCCATTAGGATTCCAACTCTTCTTCTGATTTCTCCACACTGTTTCTAAGAACACTGTGGCCTGTTCTACCTTTCTTGCTTCTAGGATATTACAAATTCTAAAGCTATATCTATCAACCGAAAGGGATTCCTTCCTAACACCCCATCTAAACTCTTCCGTTTCTTTCTGATTTCCAGGGAACTTTGCCCAATAAAAGTCATATTCATCCTCCTCACATTTTCTGGCGCCTTGGGGTCAGCATCAGTGTGCTTTCTATAGGCTTGATAGATCCTCTCTAAAAATTCAGCAGGGTCTTCATCTGGCTTTTGATGAAGGGCCTATATCATCTTCAGGCTCTTTTGGGGGGGCATCCCTTCTTAAGCCCTCTAGTGTGTACTTTCTGTAATGTCCCAAGAAAGCTAGGCCCCCACCATTTGGGTTCCAGTCAGGCTCTGTCAAGGAAATTGCCCCAGCTGCACTGGGGGTCCCATTAGGATCCTCTTGGTAGAGATGCTGGGCCTCTTCATTAGCCCTATTTGTAACAGCCATCTCTTACCCACTGTTTAAAAGATATTGAGGAGAGCCTGCACATCTGTCCAGTTTGGATGATGAGCGGCAAAAGTGGAGATGGTAAGATCTGCCATTCTCTGAGGCTCATCCCTAAATGAGGGGTTGGAATTCTTCCATTTCAGTTAGTGTGAAGTGGAAAATGGAATATGGTCCCAAGAGTAGCCACAGGCTGGGCTTCCTGATTGACTCCGCTTACTGCCTGAAAGAAAACTGCCTTGATCTGGAGAGCAATGTTTCCTGGCCAAATTGGGTGCCCTGATGAGTCTTTGAGGGGGAGACCCACCCCTCATCATACAGTGGTAGAGCTCTTGGCTCTTTGGGCCTTACTTCAGAAGTAGCTAAAGGAGGGAGTGGTGATGGGGGAGGTCCCCTGGGTTTAGAACATCGTTGAGGTTTATCTCCTCACTCTCTTCTTCTTCCTGCACCTCACTGTCAAGGAGAGGCTTTAAGGCCTCTTCCCTTCTCTGCATTGTCAGATGGTTCTCTGCCCCTGGCAAAACCCTATTATGCAATGACATAAATGCATGGATGTAACAGGTTTCTTCCCATCTGTCTGACTTTTGGTAATACTGTTTGAATTGCATGATGGTATGATAATTTAGGGAGCCATGCACGGGCCACCTTTCCTCACAACCCAAAGCATATGTAGGCCACACAGTATTATAACAATAAATCAACACCTCCTTAGATTGTATAAGGGCTGTGCGTACTCCAGTCTGCCGAAACCCTACTCAGTGGCGTCCATCTAGGAGCCAGCACAGAACTGCTCTTAATGGCCCGGATGTATAGGCCAAAAGCTACAACCGCATAAACCCTAAAAATACAAGAACATATAAACAAAACTGATATCCATGACTCCATTGTTCCAAAGCTTACTCACAAGCAAATCTTCTGCCAACCAATCTCACAAATCGTGGTCTGCACACAATGGCTTTCCCAAAGCGTGGCCAGCCCTGACCTGATCCCTCCTTAGGGTCTGTCACCTTCCCACTCCCTTTCTACCTGCCAGGCATGTTTAGGCATCTGATGTCTTGAGTGAACATGCAGAAAAATTCCTAGAGATTGCAAAACCCCATAGTCCCACTTTTAGGGTCAAAAACCACAGGTAACTAGGCTCCCACTAAAGTCACCATTGCTGTTTCCGAACAGCAAGTGGGATCCTGCTGTCCACTTCCACCCTGCAGGTAAATTCCAGAGGCAGAAGTTTGGTGATAAAAGAAAGGAGTCTTTATTCAAAAGCTACACAGTTCTGGAATAATAGCTTTCCACATGCATTAGTCACTTAAGCTTATCAATGAAGGTGAAACTCTAACTCTTTAGTTATAGCTTTCATCACTGAAGCCTATCAATTAAGACTGAAATCTTTAACAGTTGAGTTCTTCAATCCTCCCTGTTAGTTTTGAAGTATCTTATTTCTAGAAGACTAGTTTATAAACTAAAACAACATAAGATGCAAAGTCTATACCATTTGGGAAAAATATTTTCTTTTTCCATTGTCTTCCATAAGTTTTGCATGTACAATGCAAAGTACATGTACAATACAATGGCTGGCAGGCTTCTGTCTCAGAGGTCATGGCCTCTAGAACACCCAGGGAAGAATAACCCTGCCACCCTCTGCCAGGCCAGCCCTATCCCAAGCTGTGCCCAGAGTTCCTTCCCATCCAAAATACCGTCTATTGGGACACGCAGGCAGCTGCAGCACGATCATCCAGGCATCCTCTAGGAAGAGAGCCTGGGAGCCCTCCTTCTATTTTAAATCTTCTCAGTCATAGTTCCATGCCCGTCAAGAGGCATTCAGCTTCTCAGCCAATCCCACTTACCATTTACCATTGCCTCAGGCAACCTCCTCCTGTGGCCCCTCCCTGCTGCTCCGCAGCAATCTGATGGGATCTGTCCGCATTGTAATGATCCCAAATTCAGATTGAACTGGAAAGGAATCTGATGCAGTGCTTCCTGAAAAGTAGTGCCTTGACTTTGGGCTTCATTAAATAACTAAATTGAAAAGGTAGATTCAGTGATTTTCCTTCCAGTTCCTTATAAGAATAGCAGATTAGAAATGTGAATTTTAGACTGTTTTAAACAAGATGAAATGATATGACTCACGCCAAGACAAAACACCAAAGCACCAGTCATTTCGTAAGGAGACTTATCACATGTCAAGGAATGTTTAAGTGGTCCAATTAAGGTCAAATAAAAACAAAAGAAGAACAGATAGTATATGCATGAGTATTCAAATAACCTAATATATTTCCATTCTAAGATAACCACACGCATTGACCCACGTGGTGATTAGTGATTCAGTGATCTCCTGATGCGCACATTCCTTGGATGAGCGACTCCTTAGACGCATGTCCCCTTGTACTGGCCCTGCCGAGAAGTCAGCGAGCTCTTTTAGTCTGCAATGTAAGCCATGCTTCAGCTCAGGGCCTTTTATTTTTGTTGCTTTAAGTTGTTACATGATTACCATCTGCTGGATTTATTTTCCAAACTTCTTACCTGTTTTCTTGCGATTTGCATTGCTTCCTTTTATTCACCCGATGCTTTATTTCCTTTACTTGATACTTCAGTCACTAAATCAGGTCCATCACTAAATCAGGTCTCTAAAGAAAAATATTTTCTTTTTCCATTGTCTTCCATAAGTTTTGCATGTACAATCCATTTATTTAGTTCCACAAAGTCTAGTTAAGACTCAGCCTCCTTAAATTTTGTTGTTGCTGTTTAGATTGTCACCTGCTCTCCATTTTATTTTGACAAAATGCAAAAGGTCATTTCCCTGCAGTTTCATTCCCTGCCAGTGGGTCACTTATGTTTCATTATTTACTGGGGCTTAGGTCCAGCTGTTACATACTTTACATTATGGCATTCTACTGGGCAGAGAGGTAAAGCAGTGGAATATTAACGACATAGCTGGGAATTGCTGGGAACAGAGCTATTTGTACCTCCTGCTTTGTGCAGCTCCCCGTGATTTACAGGAGCCAAGGAGGCCAACAGGTGCACTCAAGGACCATATTACAATTATTTGAATATTACTCAGATTGAATTAATTTTAACTCTGAGTACTCATTGTTTACTGACAATAGGAGACATAACTTCAGTTATTCATGGGTTGGCTCATTGCAGAGATTTGCAAATGTCCTAATATTTTTACAAATTATGTATCTCTTGAAAAGGCCATCTAGTTATCGACAGCCAGGTCACACAGCATCATATAAGATATGCCTTTTGCCAGGCCACAATATATGTCCCATGGCTTTGCCTGTTTCATGTCATGTTCCAGGCACAGGCTCCTTGAGAAAGGTTAGAAACTTCTCTATCCAGGATCTAGCCATGTAGGTCAAGAGTGCAGAGGACAGCCCTTCCTGGTTGCCTTTGCTGTCTCCCCGAGTAATGACAGGAACAAAAACTGAGTCTCCCTGTTCACAGGACCACAGCTCTCCTAGCTACCGCGAGACTCTCCCCTCACCTCCTAGGCATTTTTTCAAAAGCTTTCCCACTTTCCTATTGCTTTCTAGTATCCTCTGCATTGTCCTTTCAAGATCTTAATGATTTTATAAGAAGTCATAGGATTTCATAAACAGCTTCTGTTTCACATTGACTTGCCTTAAAACTAAACGTAGGTTCTTCTTTAAAGGGAGTATGAAGAAAAATATATGAGGAAAAAACAGACATTTCAATATTTCACTGTTACCCTGGCTCACCAGATCATGTTTTCTTGCAATTTGCTTCTCCTACTATTTGATTCTTTTTTTTCAGAGCACTTACCACATTTCTAGCACTTATGTGAAGTCTGACCTTCTAGATAGATTGTAATAATCAATGAGGACAGGCTTGAACTTAATATATAATCCTTAATAGACACTTCAATTGAAAATGTTTCCAAACAATGTGCTTGTCTTTTTTGTTTTTGTTTTTAACAGGATTAATTTTGGGCAATAGCATATAAATAGAACTATAATCCAGGAAGAGATTCACCTATTATAGGGAAGAATCAAAGCTTGGTCTTTAAGTATAAACATTGCCATCACTAATAAAGCTGCATGTATAGATCATACCCCAAATACTGATTAATTTTAATTTTTTGCAGCTGTCTTATGCCTACAGAGACATCAATTGTCACCTAACGACAGTGGCAACTGTGCTGTGGGCTGCAGGGAGCCTGACAACAAGCCTTGTTTAAACAGAACACAGGGTGTCAAGGCCATAATATTGTCTCTAAGAATTAAGGTATCTATCAAAACAAAATAAAAATTTAAAATATTCTTATTTAACTTTTAAACTTAACCTATTATTCAGTCATTTGAAAGAATGATAAAGAAAATTTTATTTAAATTATTCCAATTTTGGAAAGTTTATTGTTCTTAACTAGAGAATTGGTCCAAAATCCATAACCTGTGGTATTATAAAGTCACTTATAATTTGTATATTAGTAGCAATTTATTTTCTCTTTTCTGCTGGTCTGTGTCAATTCCAAATACTTTAATGACAGCATTGCACTGTTAACTAATATATGTTTTTCACTACCTAATAAAAAACTAACTAATCATTTTGTAAAAGCAAAATGTTTTTTTTTAAATCTCTTTGTTCTCATTCTCCTTTGGTGGCTTATACTGCTATATTTTCTCAAATGAAAAGTAGAGAAAAATATCATGGCAACCTAGTGTGTCTGCAACAGTTTCTGTACAATGCTTCTGTCCAGATTTTTTTTCCAATCAGAAGTTGTTCCTTAGCAAACAAGTCACTAACTCTAACTCTCTTCTGTGTTCTTTGAGGTGTCCCTGTAGCAAATCTGAATTGGCTTAGTATTTAACAACATGTACAAGACTTTCGGGCAACATTTTTTTTTTCTTTAAAGATTTTATTTATTTATCTTTAGAGGGGAAGGGAAGGAGAGAAGAAGAGAAATATCATTGTATGGTTGCCTCTTGTGTGTCCCCTGCTGGGAACCGGCCTGCAACCCAAACATGTGCCCTGACTGGGAATCGAACCTCGATCCTCTGGTTCACAGGCCCGCACTCAATCCACTGAGCTACACCAGCCAGGGCCCGGGCAACATTTTTTAAAGGCTTCTTAAATACCCTTTAGTATCCTTAAAGGATTCTGAATTTCTGCTTAAAATTGTAATACACTTATTAATACTGCATACATATGCATATTTAAACAGAGTGAGAGAGAAATTTCTTTCCTGACTCCCCACGGGGCATCCTAATATTGCTTTCTTTTAAGCATTTCTTGACCTATGAAGACCTAATATACAGATATTTTACTCAAGGCTCTCTCCAGAAACTTGACAATTAAGAAATGCACATAAAGACCTGCTTAGGATTACTCTGTACTCTTCTTTGTTAGGAAGTTGGCTGCAGAGATTTAAAGGAGAATCACCTCATCTTTCCATTTTTCCCAGTCATATGAGCTTTTATGTATGTATGCAAGTATTTATGTATTTATCAATTATTTTTATATTTTCTCTTTACAAGTCACTCCATTTTAGCCAGGTTTGAAAAATCAACCTGTTCTCTAGAAAATTGTAGTATAGCTAGGAGGAAAAAAAACAAACTACCAAATGATAATTATAAGCTAGATTGTTAATGGTTGAAGATTTTTAAGTATATACAAACATTAGGAACCTAATTTATACCAACAGATTACAGATTTCTTCAAAAGGATATTTGTTCTGAATTGTTAAGAATTAGATTGTGCCAGAATAGGGGAAAGCCTCTGTAAGCAGAAAGAAGGATGGTGGAGGTATGGAGGTGAAACCGTGTAAGAAGTTTGTCACTATTACCTGTATTGATTTCTATGAGGGATGGTGGTTGAAGTCAGACTGGTAGGACCATGAAAGGCATTGGAGAAAGAAAAGGGAATGCATAATGAAATTTTAATAAACTAACTTAGAAACTTTTAGAACATAATTTGTTAGAAAGTTGGGGGACTTGTAGTATGCCAAAAATCTAAGCAACAAACCCATTAATCTCAATTAGATATCTTACTCATATTGCAACATAGATTATTTTTTCTAAAGCAGATAGGCATCTTTATGAAAATATCTTGCTGAAAATTTTGTTCTCATAATTTCCTCAGTTCATGTAGAATGTTTTTATGCCAAATTTTTATTTATATCTCAGATTTTCAGGACCATACATATCAAGTGATATCACTTACAACTAATTGGAGAGAAGTAAAATATCAGAATGCCCTAATTTTTAAATACATTACCTATATGCAATTAGTTTTATTCAAAGAATACTAAGCCAATAGTACTCAAAATGATTGTGCCATTATGTAATAAATGCAACCTGATCATAATATTTAAATAAACACACACATTTTAAGGGGTTTAATTTTTTTCTGGATTCTTTCTCTGTGCTCACAAATTCTGACAGTATAGCTTACTTTTTTCTCTTTACTGTTACAGAATTAGGGACAGTGTAAAGATATATAACATTTATGAGGCCTAAGAACCCTTAAGTTCTGTGCACACTAGGGCTCATATGAGATGTGAACTATTTTCCATAGTTAGGAGAGCCAATGTGATTCATCAGTACCTTAGCACTCAGTTCAACTTAAGATGAATTACCCAACAAATTTGATTTTACTGCTAAGCAAGTTAAATACTATTATCTGACTATGGAATGGTGCCCAGCCAGTTACCTTACAGATGCTCAGCAAATTGTTCAAATTTGGAAAAAATGCATACGATAGTCATTATATTAGCATCACAATATTTGACCAACAGATTCTCTGGACTGATTTCATGGGGATATTTAAAATGTATAATGCAATAATTATTTTCCTGCTTTTCGGTGTTCCTACAGTTTTTTAAGGTATAATAAACAAATTTGAATTATAATAATATGTGATTAATAATAATAATAATAATAATAAACGATTAGAATTTACCAATATGTAGTACAGACATTCACATTTCTGAACAAGGCAAAATGCAAATAAACATTTTTTGTATTTGTGCTAGGCTTCATAACATGATTGCACATGAACTTTGGATTTACCATTTCTTTTTTAGTTTAAATAATGTGATCAATTGAACAGTTAGTTCTTCTTTAAAATTATCTATGAACATCTATTCTCTGCAGATACCAGTTGAACTTCAATTTGCTGATCCTAAACTAAACCAAATGATTGTCCTAAGTTAGTGAACTCAAAATGCTACTTTCCTATGTGTGTTATTAACTAGATTATTGACAAAAATATAATTTTTACAAAATTATACAATATCTTAGCTCATTCCTATTGTCCAATCTCCTTTTTCTTTGCATCACTTTCCCTGGGGAAAGCTTTCAAGTCACGAAGAAACCCTATGGAGACACCAACACGAAGGAGCTTGGAAAAGGTTCTTTAGTTGCAGTCCTTTTATAGTTCAGAAGACTGCAGCCTGGCTGAGTACCACCTCAAGAGACCTTAAGTCACAATATACTAAGCGACACCTAGATTTCTGACTCATAGAAACTGTGTGAGATGATAAATATTTGTTCTATTTACTTTGTCACACAGCTACATATAATCAATAAAACAATTAATATTTTTTTACTAAATCTGTCAGTGAAAGTTTAAAAAACTGACATTAAAAAAATGGGCCATGTAAGGATTGCCATTTTTAAACTGGGTCATGAGGTCATGAGGTCATTTAGCTCAGTATCACAACAATAACATAAAAATTTAGTTATTAAAAAGGGTGTTATAATATCTTAATATTATCATCAAATGTTAGAGAAAAAGCCCAAGCAACTTACATTCCTTTTATTAACTATTATTTATTCGTAATCCTTTAGTGAGAGTATCAGTGGTTACCATTTAGTATACCAACCATTATGTTCCTTTTTCGTTCATGCATTCTACTATCCTTGTTCTCCAAATCACTTTCTCTCTCTCTTTCTTACTCAGTTGCTTAACATTTCTCCCCTCTTGCACAGCTGTCTATTCCTCTTTCATACACGTATGCACTCAAAAACACAACCATATGCATATGGCAAAAAATAGTTATTGACATAGTTAAAACTTTAGCAGTCAAATAAAATTTCTTCCTCAAGAGTTTATTAAAAGTCTTATTTGAACAAGTCATTTGAACAGCAATGCAAATGAAATCTTAAGTAAGGAAAATAGGAGTTGTGATATTTTTTCATTTGTTTAAAAATACTAAAAGAGTTTATTTTTAATTCATTCAGAACCTTATAATTATTCTGCAAGTACAAAATATTGTAGCTTTTTGTGGGACTGCTTTTGTTATTATAATATAGCTATGAAATTTGTAATTTATTATTGGTCGTTCCACCTTTATATGGCTATAATTTTAATGTGCTAACATGCTGCTAACATTTACATTAATTATAACAATTGGCCCCTGTTGATCTTTCTATTAGCTCACACTGACTATCACTAAATACCATAGACTGGGTGGCTTAAGCAACAGATACTTAATTCTCACAGTTTTGGAGGGTAGGAGGTCTAAGTTCAAGTTCCCAACAAACTCCGTTCTTTCTGAGGATCCCATTCTGGCTTGCAAACATGTCATGGAGGGTATGGAAGGTAGTTCTGTTCTCTCTGCCTCTTTTTTAAGGGGCCCACCCATATCACCTTACCTAAGTACCCTAATTACCTCCTAAAGGGTTCCACCTTCAAATACCATCACATTTGTGGTTAGGATGTGGACATAGACATTTGGGGAGATAGAACATTCAGTTCGTAATAGTTTAATCACACATGAAATAGTTTTCATTTTAAATGTTTATATTTATAAAATGTTATTGTCAGCTCATGTTTTATTTATTAAATTTATTACCCAAATATTTAAAGGAATAAATGTATTTTTAATTATTTGTTATACATAATATATTATTTTTCTTACTGTCTTTCTTTGAATAACATTATTGAGTGACTAAAATTTTATGCAAAAATTGGTGTCCTTAATGAAAATATATTTTCATTGACCTGTTTATATCATTACAGTTATATTCTTGAATTAGTAGAAATCAAAATCTACTTTTTGTACCTCCTACTCTTTCTTTTTTTCCTAACTAGAGAGATAATATTATTAAAACTCTCTTACAAGTAAAATAACTATATTTAGAAAATGTAAGCACTAAGAAATAGAAAAAAACTGACATTGTTGTAAAAAGCGAGGTATTTATTATTATAAACAACTTCCAAATATGTTGTGTTGGGCCATAATGCATGAGATGCAGTTAATTTGAAGGTTTTTGTCAGGATAGGTGGGGTAGGATAAAGTGGCAGCCGGACTACAATCAAAATGGCAGACGAACTACAATCCGGAAAAGACAGCTGACGTCTTTTCAAACCAGAGAGCAGAAAGGGCGGGCTCTGACAAAACCGACATCCTCAAAACAACCTGAGTCCCAGGAAAAAACCGCCAATGATGTATTGCCTCTTTGTTCAGAGGGGATCAATCCCCGGCTCCCACAAGGAGCCAATGAAAATAATACCCCACCATTTTTCCTATTCGCACAGCAACTTCCTCGACCCCACTCTGCATGCAGACTGGGGAACCTCGCCCAGGCGCACAAACCCCAATGCAGCTTTATACTGCCTAACTTTGTGGCTGATTAGCATTTCTTCCTCGGCGGAGCCTAAGAAAACCTTCCAGTTTTCAGCTGTGTGCCAGTTTCACAAATCCTGATATTGACATGGGAATTTGGATTTTACTTGGAACCCCAGCAGATAATACTTGTTTTTCTTTTTACACACAGCTTTCTGTGATGTATTCCCTGGTTTTATATCACTATTTCTACACTGTTGTGATTTAAATTGGTGTCATGCTGTGATTCATAGGTGTCATTACCAGTGGCAGTTAGTGAGAGCTAAAACATGTAATCAGTATAAGTTTTGCTTATACGGACCCCTGAGAGGGAGTCTTTGTCTAAATGCCAGGTGCTGTCAAATTAAGACAAGAAATTATACAATGCTACTTATAAGCTTTAGTTCTACAGTGACTTTTCACTATGCTAATGTTTGGTCTGAAAGGCAAAAAGCTGCTAACATTTTTGTAGTTAAAAAGTTGGTTCTGCAAAAAGTATATAACATATAACTAAAATTTCAAATTATAAACACATTCCATTATGTCTTAGAGATTTTCCTGGAATTGTTATTCAAAGATACTGTTTTAGGAGGGACAGTGTCGATTATTGTGGGGTCAAAAATACTTTGTTTCACCTTCTAGTTTTTCAGGCTGTACTAATAATCAAATTAACATGAGACAGATTAATAGAAGAAAATGACTAAAATGTAGTATGGATGTACAAGCCAGGGTGCCATAAGAATATGATACCTGAAGACACATTGGGCGGTTGAGGTTCATATGCCATTCTGAAGCAGAGGAAAAAGGGGTGTGGGGGGTGCTTTGAGAAATCAAAGAGCAGGAAGGCAATTCTCATGGAAATAGGAAAGCAAATGTTTGGTAAACACATGTTTGCTGAACCATCTTTACAAAGGGACACAGAGAGAACTTTGAACAAAGGGGCTTTACTAGGCTTCCCCCTGTCTGTCACAGTTATCTCCTCCTTCCTGGAGGAGGTCTGTTAGTGGTGAAACAGCATCGGGTGTTAGACCTGTGGAGTCAAACTGGACCTTGGTTTAGTCACCGTGGTACTTGGGTTCTGACTAAGGAAGAATTCAGAGCCAAGGCTCGAACTATAAGAGAGAGTTTATTTAAAAAGTCACAGAGATAGACATTAGCTGTGGATGAAATGGGCTCAGGAAACAAACTACAGAGGCAAAAGAAGGGCCCTTGGAGCCTAAGAGAAAGAGCGGGACGAGGAGAACGTGCCTGAGGGAAGGGGGTGGGGAAAGGCACAAGTAGGCTCCATAGAGAGGGGTTTTTTAGGTCTTTCATACCAAGGATTTTTAAGGATGAGGATTTTAGGAAAGGTCCCAGGGAAGTATCTCAATAGAATACCGCATATATCAGCTTTGCAGGTGTATCCTTTCAGGGTCTTGGTCTCCACTGATTGGTTGGCTCCAGGGGTCATTAGTCACGGCCTCTGGTACTTGAGGTCAGCACTGGGGTGGCCGGTCTGGCTTTACTGCTTGCTGGGCCAGGAGCTGAAACAAAACTGAGGCCTAGATGTCTTCGATGCAGATCAGAGCCTCATTGTCCTGAGGTCCCAGTGCTCAAGGGCTATGCTTCAGCCTGTCTGCTTGTTTTGTTCTCCTTCTAAGGGGATCTACCCACATAACTGGCAACATGCCAGGGGGAAAGGTCAGGGGAGGGTGCAAAATAAATAACTGGTGATGTGAAAGGTCAGGGGGTCTAAACTCCATGACCAGTGATATGCTAGGGAAGGAAAGGTTAGCCTGTGGCGGGTGGGGATGGTCCTTGTTTTCCCAGTTTTGCCTGTTGCTGGGTACCCGGCATTTATCTTCCTGGTGACCTTCTGTACCTGGCCCACCATCCTTGCCCTGCTCATGCCTGTCTACTACCTACCAAAAGGTTTGCACCTAAATTCCTTTTAGGTAGTTAGAGGAAAGGTCAAAGGATTTTCCTGAGTCTTTTGTTCCTTAAAAAACGGCTCAAAAGAATATCTCAAAAGGCATACTTTGGGGTGAGACATTCTGTTCCTTTTCATTACCATTAGTTTGTACTGTATATCAATTACTATTCATTATCAAAGGTAAGAACACTTTTTGGCAGATGGTGTGTGGAAGACCTACCAAATACATGCTTATTCTTTATTGATGATGACTTTATGTAAGTTAATAGGCAACATTTCTCACAGAAAATGTCAGTTATAATTTACACTACCTGCTGGAACAAAATGCAGATATTTCAATGTTATTTGAAAAATTGACAAGGAATTATAACTTTTATGTGGTGCATCACTTACTCGATGAGCAGACTGCTTTCACACTTGAAAATGTTTCCACGCTCACACTTAAGTTATTGTAGTGTTCAGACATTTGAGTTGTGGTGTAACAAATAAAATGAAACCTCAAACCACTCTCTAATCTCTAGAACATCCTGGCAGAATTACAGTGACTTGTCTGTTAAAATTGATTTCCTCTTAAGGAAAAGTAGGCTTTTCTTACTGTGTTAAGAAATGTTTTTTATCTATTAAGTGTCTTTTCTTGTGAAGATCCTTTCCTTTTATGACCCAAAAGGAAACAATATTTTTCTCCCAAGTTTTTATATCCTCTTATGCTCACTAATCTAATGTCTATATTGCTGACAAGATGAAATGTAGTCAAAAAAACAGTATTTTAAATGAATATAAAATAGGCAGCCTATTCTAAAATTATTGATTGCCCTCATCTTAATTTGAAACATGCATTGCTTAATTTTGTATTTTGCACTTTTAATGAAAGCAATAGATGGCAGACTTGTGTGCTGAAGAAAAGTTCATAGGACAGAAAGTCAGACTGTTTATAATGCAGTTTTGAAAGATCCTGGTAAACATTAAACAAGCAACTTTTGTTAGGACGCTAATAATTCATGTGGGATTTGGAACTGAGGTGGTATGTTCTGGCTATTTTGTTAGTGATGATGGTTAGGTTGGTTTGTGATTTTAATAAGACTACTCTGTAATAAAAAGTATATAGTTAAATGCTTCACACTTTATTCCAAATATTTTTATTTAATCTTTATTTTTCCATTATCATTTAATCCCCTTACTCCCTCAACCTGCTGCAATCACCACTCTGTTGCCCATGTCCATGAGTCATTTTTGCTTTTCACTCCATTCCTCCACTCCCTAAACTGCCTCCTCTAGCTGTCAGTCTGCTCTCCATCCCTGAGTCTGTCCCCATTTTTCTTGTTAGTTCAGTTTGTTCACTAGATTCCACATGAGTGAAATCATTGTATTTGTCTTTCTCTGACTGGCTTATTTCATGTAGCATAATGTTCTCCAAGCCCAACCGTGCTGTCACAAAGGGTAAAATTCCCTTCTCTTTTGTGGCCAAGTAGTATTACATAGTGTAAACATCCCATAGTTGTTTTATCCACTCATCTACTGATGGACACTTGGGCTGCTTCCATATCTGGTGATTGTAAATTACATTGCAATGAACATGGAAGTGCTTATGTTCTTTTGAATTAGTGTATTGAGTTTCTCTGGATATATTTCCCAGAAGTGGGATCACTGGGTCAAAGGCGGACCCATTTTTAATTTTTTCAGGTATCTCCATACTACTTTCCACAGTGGCTGCACCAATCTGCATTCCCACCAACAGCGCAAAAGGCTCCCCTTTCTTCACATCCTCACCAACACTTCTTTATTGATTTATTGATTATAGCCATTCTGACAGGTGTGAGGTGATATCTCATTGTGGTTTTAATTTGTATGTTTATGATGATTATTGATATATAGTATAATTTCTTATGTCTTTTGGCCATCTGTATGTCCTCTTTGAAGAAGTATCTATTCAAGTCCTTTGCCCATTTTTTAATTGGACTGTGTGTTTGTTTTTCATGTTGAGCTTTCTAAGTTCTTTGTAAATTTTGGGTATTAACCCTTATGAGATATATTAGTGAATAGGTTTTCCCATTTGTGGATTGTCTTTTTATTTTGTTGATGCTTTCTTTTGCTGTGCAAAAACTTTTTAGATTTATGGAGTCCTATTTTTCTTTTGTTTTTCTTGAATTAGGTTATATATCTCATAAAATATTGCCATGAGCAATATCTAAAATTATACTACCTATAATTTCTTCTATGATTTTTATGGTTTTGGGACTAGCATGCAAGTCTTTGATCCATTTTGAATTTATTCTTCTGTGTAGTATAAGAAAGTGGTCTAGTTTTATTTTTCTGTACATGTCTATCCAGTTTTCCCAACACCATTTATTGAATAAACTATCTTTAGAATATTGTATGTGCTTGCTTGACCTATTGAATATTAATTGAGTATAAAGATGTAGGTTTTTTCTGGGCTTTCTATTCTGTCCTATTTGATCTATGTGTCTGTTTTTTATGGCAGTACCAGGCTGCTTTAATTGCTATGGCCTTATACTATAGTTTGATAGTAGGTAGATGATTCTTCCAACTATATTCTTCTTTCTCAGGAGCACTGTTGCTATGTAGGGCCTTTTGTGGTTCCATGTACATTTTTGAAATATTTGTTCTAGTTCTTTATTTTAGGGTATAGATATTTTTTAAATGTATTTAATTGTTTTCCAAGTACAGTTTTCTGTCTATTACTCCCATCTCATCCCACTCCCCATGCTCTCCATCCCATTTCCACCCTTCTTAGTTGTTGTCCATGTATCCTTTATATTTGTTCCTCTAAATCCCACCCCTATTTCCCCTGAAATTCCCTCCCTTCTCCCCTCTGGTCACTGTCAGCCTGTTCTCTATTTCAGTGTCTTTGGCTATATTTTGCTCGCTTGTTTGTTTTGTTGTTTAGCTTCCTGTTAAAGGTGAGATCATATGGTATTTGTCCTTCAACACCTGGCTTATTTCACTCAGCATAATGCTTTCCAGTTCCATCCATGCTGTTGCAAAAGGTAGGAGCTCCTTCTTTCTTTCTGCTGCATAGAATCCCATTGTGTATATGTACCATAGTTTTTCAATCCATTCATTTACTGATGGGCACCTAGGTTGCTTCCAACTCTTGGGTATTGTAAATTGTGCTGCTATGAACATTGGGGTACATATGTTCTTTGGGATTGGTGTTTTAGGGTTCTTAGGATACAATCCCAGCAGTGGAATTGCTGGGTCAAAAGACAGGTCCAATTTTAGTTTTCTGAGAAAATTCCATACTGTTTTCCATAATGGTTGTACCAGTCTGCAATCCCACCAACAGTGGACTAGAGACCCCTTTTCCCCACACCCTCTCCAACATTTGTTGTTTATTGCTTTGTTTATGATAGCCATTCTCACCGGTGTCTCATTGTGGTATCTCATTGTGGTTTTAATTTGCATCTCTCTGATAGCTAGCGATATTGGGCATCTCTTCATTTGTCTCTGAATCCTCTATATGTCTTCCTTGGAGAAGTGTCTGTTCAAGTCCTTTGCCCATTTTTTAATTGGGTTGCTTTTCTTCTTAGAGTGAAGTCATGTGAGTTCTTTGTATATTTTGGAGATTAAACCTTTGTCTGGGGTATCATTGGCAAATATGTTTTCCCATACAGTTGTTTGTCTTTTTATTTTAATGCTGTTTTCTTTAGCCGTGCAGAAGCTTTTTATTTTGATGAGATCCCATTTGTTTATTCTTTCCTTTATATTCCTTGCTCTAGGGAACATATCAGTAAAAATGTTGCCACATGAAATATCTGATATTTTCCTGCCAATGTTCTCTCCTAGGACTTTAATGGTGTCACAGCTTATATTTAAGTCTTTTATCCACCTTGAATTTATTTTGGTGTAAGTTGGTGCTCAAGTTTCATTTTTTGCATGTAGCTGTCCAGTTCTAGTTCTGTGAAATATGTCATTGGAATCTTGACAGAACTTTTATTGAATCTATAGTTGCTCTGGGTAGTATGGACATTTTAATTATGCTAATTTTCCCTATCCATGAACATGATATATGCTTCCACTTTGTACTTTCAATTTCTTTCTTCAGTGTCTTATAATTTTACAAGTACAGGCCTTTTACATCCTTGGCTCAGTTTATTTCTAGGTATTTTTATTCTTTTTGTAGCAATTGTGAATGGGATTATTTTCTTAATTTCCCTTTGTGTTAGTTTGCTATTGGCATATAAAAATGCAACTGATTGCTGAATATTAATTTTATATCCTGCTACTTTGCTGAATTTATTAATCAGTTCTAGTAGTTTCTTGGTGGAATCTTTTGTGTTCTGTATGTACAGTATCATGTCATCTGCAAATAAAGACAGTTTTACTCTTCATTTCCAATTTGGGGGTCATGTATTTCTTCTTCTTGTCTGATTGCTATGATTAGGACTTCCAGTACATTGTTGAATAACAGAGGTAAAAGTGGGCATTCCTGTCTTGTTCCTGATCTTAAGGGGAACACTTGTAGTTTTTGCCTGTTGACTATGATGCTGGCAGTGGGTTTGTCATATATGGTCTTTATTATGTTTAGGCATGTTCCTCCAGTCCCACTTTGCTGAGAGTTTTGATCATCAATGGGTGCTGGATTTTATCAAATGCTTTTTCTGCATCTATTGATAGGATCATGTGGTTTTTATCCTTCATTTTGTTTCTGTGGTGAATTACATTTATTGATTTGTGAATGTTGCACCAACCTTGCATTTTGGAATAAATTCCTCTTGATCATGGTGTATGATCTTTTTGATATATTATTATATTTTTTGCTATATGTTTTTGAAAATTTTATTGTCTGTTTCATCAGGGATATTGGCCTATAACTTTCTTTCTTTGTAGTGTCCTTATCTGTTTTGGGAAATAAGGTAATACTGGACTAGTGAAATGAGTTTGGGAGTCTTTCCTTATTTTAAATTTTATGAAATAGTTTGAGAAGGAGAGGCATTATTTCTTCTTGGAATGTTTGGTAAAATTAACCCGTGAAGCCATCCAGTCGACGACTTTTGTTTTTTGGGAGTTTTTTGTTTACTGCTTCAGTTTCACTAGTTATAATCTGTATATTCAGATTCTCTGATTCTTCCTGGTTTAGTTTTGGAAGATTGTATATTTCTAGGAATTTATCCATTTATTCCAGGTTGTCGCATTTGTTGGCATGTAGTTGTTCTTAATATTTTCTCACAATCCAGTGTATTTCTTTGGGGTTGTTTGTTCTTTTCTCCTCTTTCATTTCTGATTTTACTTATTTGGGTTCTCTCTCAATTTTTTCTTGATGAGTCTGGTTAAAGGTTTGTCAATCTTATTTATCTTCTCAGAGAACCAGCTCTTAGATTCATTGATATTTTGAGTAATTAGTTTAGACTTTATTTCATTTATTTCTACTTTGATCTTTATTATTTGTTTCCTCCTATTCACTTTGGTCTTGGTTTATTGTACTATTTCAAGTTCCTTTAAATGTGAAATTAGATCATTTATTGAAGCTTTTTCTTGTTTTTTGATATAGGCCTATCATTATAGGCCTATATCAAATTTCCCTCTTAGGGTTGTTTTCACATTGATCCTCAGATTTTGGGTGTTATGTTCTCATTTTCATTTGTTTCAAAGGATTTTTTAAAGATTTTATTTATTTATTTTTAGATAGGGAGAGAAGCATCAGTGTGTGGTTGCCTCTCATGAGCCCCCTACTGGGGACCTAGCTCACAACCCATGCATGTGCTCTGACTGAGAATTGAGCCTGTGACTCTTTGGTTTGTAGGCTAGCACTTAATCCACTGAGCCACATCAGCCAGGGCTCAAAGTATTTTTTTATTTTCTTCCTTGATATCATTGTTAACCAGTCATTGTTTAATAACATGTTATTGAGCTTCCATGCCTCTGTGTACTTTTTAGTTTTTTTCTTGTGGTTGATTTCTAGCTTCATAGCATTGTTGTCAGAGAAGATACTTGACATACTTTCGATACTCTTGAATTTATTGAGACTTGTTTTGTATCCTAACATGGGCTCTATCCTAAAAAACTTTCCATGTGTACTTGAAAAGTATGTATATTCTGCTGCTTTTGGGTGAAATGCTCTGAAGATATCAAGTAAACCCATTTGATCTAGTGTATTATTTAAGGTCTCTGTCTCCTTGTTGATTTTTCTGCCCGGAAGATCAGTCCATTGAAGTCACTGTGGTGTTAAAATCCCCAACCATCACTGTATTTCTGTCAGTATCTCCCTTTATGTCCATCAAGATTTGCTTCACATATAAGGTACGTAAGTGTTTACTAGGGTTATATCCAATGGTTTGATTGTTCCCTTTATCATTATGCACAGTCCTTCATTGTTTCCTACTATAGCCTTGGCTCAGAAGTCTGTTTTGTCTTAAATAAGTACTGCTACCCCAGCCATTGTCCTTTCCATTTTCACTCAGTATCTTTTTCTATAGCTGTGCCTTTATCTGTGTTTATTTTTCCATCTGAGATGGGTCACTTGGAGGCAGAATATATATGGTTCATGTTTTCTTTTCTATTCAGCTACCCCATTTTTTTTTGTTGGAACATTTAAGTCCTTTACTTTTAAGGTGATTATTGATATGTATTTAGTGCCATTTTCTTGTTAGACTATTTTCTTTGTTTTTTTCTTTTGTTATCTTTTTTTCTTTTTCTGTTACAGTGCTGGTTTGGTGATAAAAAACTCCTTTAACTTTTTCTTCTCTGGGAAGCTCCATATTTCTCCTTCAATTTTAGGTAATATCCTTGCTGGGTAAAGTAGCCTTGGTTGTAGGTCTTTGATTTTCATCATCTTGAATATTTCATGCCACTTCCTTCTGGCCTGAAATGTTCCTGTTGAGATGTCAGATGACAGTCTAATTGATGCTGCCTTGTATGTAGCTACCTGCTTTTCTCTTTCAGCTTTTAGAATTCTCTCCTTGTGTTTAAGCCTTGTCATTTTAATTATGATATGTCTCAGTATAGGCCTTTTGGGGTCCAACTTTTTGGGGACTCTGAGCATCCTGGACTTGTTTGACTTTTTCCTTCACCAGATTGGAGAAGTTTTTAGTCATTATTCCTTCAAATAGGTTCTTGATCCCTTTCTACTCTCTTTCCTTCTCATATTCCATGATGCAGAGTTTGTTATGTTTCATGTTGTGCAAAATGTTTTTTAAGCTCTCCTCATTTTTTTAAAATTCCTTTTTCTTTTTGCTGCTCTGCCTGGGTGTTTTATTCTACCTTGTCTTCCAAATAACAGATTCAGTTGTCTACTTCCTACTGTTTATGCCTTCCAATATATTAATTATTTCATATATTGCATTCTATATTTCTGATTGGTCCTTTCTATGGTTTGTTTTTTCATGCTGTTGAGTATCTTTGTAATCATTACTCTAAACTCTCTGTCTGATAAGTTGCATGCCACTATTTCTTTTAATTCTTCTCAAAAATTTACTTTTTTTCATTTGGGGTCTGTTTCTTTGTGTTTCCACATTGGCTGTTTATTTGTATTTGTGTCTATGTATGATCTCTGCTGTGGGTTTGACAGACACTGCCTGTGATGGGCTCTGGTCAACTTGTTTGTTGCTATCAGCATTCCATAGCATATGGTTCCCTCTGCTCTGCTTTATTATGTGCACAAGAAACCAGGCAGTGTACCAAGGCAGGCTTTTATTAGCACAAGGCCCAAGTGAAAGTCAGCTGAAGTCTCATAGAGCTCCCACATATCTGTATTAGCTGTTAAACTAATCACTCATACAGTCTCAAGCTGTAATCAGCAGTCCAGCTTAAGCTCCAGAGGGTGAGGACGTATACTTCCTATGGGCAGGGTTATTGCTTCCCCTCAGGCTGAGGGAAAACAATGTACCATTTTTACCATTTGGGGACAGGTGCTCTGCTTCAGGCTGATGGCTTCTGCAGTATGGGGAATGACTTAGCACAGGGATCCTGGTGGCATTCCTTCTGTTCTCTCCCCAGAGCTACTGACCACTGACTCTCCTCAAGCAGCCATATTCCACTCTGCCCTCCCTTTGCTGGAGGTCAGGGCAAGTGACTTTAAAAGAAATTTTGTGCATTGGCTCTTTAAGAAGTTATCTGTGGCTTCAGACATCTCTCCCTGGCAGACAGAAACCCTGTTGCTTTTCATAGGTGGATGTTATCAGGGCTCCTTTCCAGCTCTGGTACAGTAGGCTGGGGAGCCCCACTTGTAGTCTAGACCCCACACTTCTCAGGGAGAACACCCTGGCTGATAAAAATATCCCTCTGGAACTTCAGCTACCTCCCTTGGGAGCCCAGCCAGCCCTCTTGCACCTTCTCTGCACTCCCTGCCAGTCTCGTTGTGGTGAAGTGTTTTCTGATGGAAAGGTTTCTTTCTATTTAGTGTTCAGTTGATTATTCAGCATGATTTCTCTGTACTTTAGTTGCAATTCCAGATTGGTCCTGGGAGGAAGTAAGTATAGCTTCCAGTTATTCCCCTGCCATCTTAGGTGTTGCCCAATATATAGAAAGTTAGATTTTACCCAACCTGGATGACATCTATGGCATCTATAGTGAATGAAAAAAAAGAAGAAAATGGTTGGTATTTTTTGCATTTGTTGTTTAATGATACCTTATTTAATTGTAATGCTTTATAATTAAAATATTTTCTATAAAAACAAAACAAAACAAATAACAAAAAATGTATTAGTGGTAAGGCCAGAAATTGCAACTCCCCACCTGAATTGTAATAACATCCTCTCTGTAATAGCAGAGGAAAAATTAGAATGTCTGAGTGTATAGCTCACATATTTGGAGAAATAATTCTAAATTTTGGAAGGAGGTATTCATAAAAGTAAGGGTTAAGTTGGGTAGTCAGAAACTTCAATATGCTGTCATACATGTAAAAATCTAATATTCATTTCTTGATGAGTGAAGATGGGTATTATGCTCCATAAACACTACTTAACCAGATATGCTAAAATCAAATTTGATAAATTGTCAATGGCATGAATGTTTTGGGAATAAGATAGTATATAAGTAGGTACATATGTTTTCTTTCCTTTTTTTCTATTTAGTCCATGATGTTTAACTTCTAATATTTATATATCATATCTTTATATAATTTAATTATTAAACAATTATAATGTTCATTTTGACCTAAGGTTAAAAAGATATTAAGAACATTTATAAAAGAATGTTTTTATTAGTCAGAATATGCCAAAAGATCCCAGTAAATTCCTATGAAGTATTTTTATAATTTTTCATTTACCTCTAATCTAAAATATGTTTCCTATTTGGACTTGCTTACTTTAGACTGTGACATTTTTTTCCTATGTGATCGAAGTTATAGGTGTATTATTCCCTGGGAGTAGTAGTGCCTAAAAAATATCACTCGAAGGATTATTTTGTTAAAAGATGTAGCTACTAACTTTTCTGATAATATATGTGTTGTAGTAAATGCGCATTGAGATTTATTGGGTAAACCTGAGATACTTAAACATTTTGCAACAATTATGGCTTAGCACCCAGTATGCCATAAT